>NC_143261.1:37528132-37844540 GCF_984573655.1 Nuphar pumila | reverse complement strand
TACGTGAACTCCGGGGTATGCATTGAATAATGGTTCTTGGGTCCGATGCTATTCAAAGGAAATAAGATGACAACGGTTTACATTATGGAAGAAACACAAGTACATGTGATAGTAGATATTCAATAGTTATATACGGACTACCCATGTATATTATTTCATTTCCCATATTACTACGCACTACCCATTTATATTCCACTTTCTTTATATAAACTATGATATAAGCTTTTCTTTTTGTGTCTATGACAGTATGTGTGTATTGAATATGAACTCAAGCCTATGAATGCGTTTAAAGAAGACGGAGCGAAGAATTGAAGGAATGAGTTTGGAGCAAAGAAATAGAAGAACTATATTATAAGGATTTACAAAAACTTGGATATGGAATAAGAATGAAATATTGAAGTAGTCCTGATCCTACAATAATAACAAATATCATCACTTCTCAAATTTGGTTGGGAGTTCTTAGTTTAGTTGTATGGATCTTAGTAATGGAATGAAATACTAAGTAATGTAACAAGTTAATATTATAAATATGCAAATAACATTAATTAAGTACACTAACTAAGATATATATAATAATTCATTGGTTTATTTGTTAATATGATTAACCATTTCTTTATTTTTTGTTGTGAGGAGCTTACCATGAATCCCAAAATTTATGTTGCTTGCGTTATTGGTGCTGGATTGGCCATAAAACTCGCTTCTATTCGACCTTCGGTCAAGGTACTGCTGCAGACCAAGCCGTAAAAGGTATTGCTAGTCAACCAGAAGCAGAGGGTAAGATACGATATACTTTATTGCTTATTCTGGCTTTTATGGAAGCCTTAACAATTTATGACCTGGTCTTCGCATTAGCACTTTAATTTGCTAATCCCTTTGTGCAATTCTAGAAACTTGAAAACGTGAAAATACGTACTTCTTTTATTGCTTTGACCCTGCCTCTTCTCTTCTATAAATTATATCATCAACACTTACTCCAAAAATCCTAGACATGCCAACAAGTAAACTTGTTTTGACAATCTCTTTATAATGATTTATCCTTTTGACGTATGGTTTAATGCATTTAGTTTAAATTATAGTAAAAAAACAAATTTGGCCAATTTGAATGTCAAAATCAAAATTAAAGTAAAGTCTTCATAAAAAAAGTTTTTTGGGTAGTCAAAGCGACTTGTTTTGGTTATAACTTTGTACTTACATATCGAAATGACAAATTTTTTTCATTTTAGACTCTAGTTTCATCATTCTTTTGGACAAAAACCTTTGGGATATTGTTTTATAGGCAAAAAATATACTGAAATCAGCCATTTTTTAAGCCCCTAGAGATGAGCCGACCTGGAGCTAAAAGGTTGGTTTAAAATTTGGATTTCTGGTCCATATTGGTTGACCTTGAATATCTCTTTATTGATCTAGAAAGCTTAGGAGCATCCAATTATGTATGTTTTATGATTCATATCCAGCAGATAAAGGGACTAGAACTACTTAAATATCTAGTTTTTATTCCGTATTCAAGTTTTTGTAAATCCATATAATACAGTTATTCTATTTTTTTCCTCCCAACCCATTCTTTCAGTCTTTCGCTCCGTCTACTTTAAATGTATTCATAGGATTGATTTCATATTTAATCCACACATACAGTCACAGACAAGAAAAGAGGAGCTTATATCGTAATCCATACAGAAAAAGTGGAATCTATATCTATATAAAGTCGATAGTAATACGGGGAATGAAATAACATACATGGGAAGTCCATATATATCGATTGAATATCTACTGTCACACATACATGTGTTTCTTCCAAAATGTAAACCATCGTCATCTTATTTCTTTTGAATATCTACTATCACATATACATTCTTCTGAGTATACACTGGAGTTCACGTATAATATGTAGCTACGGCTATCTAGCTTGACCCACCTAACCTACGTGATTTTTATCACACATTGATTCAAACGAAGAGATCCATCAAAGCGAATCATCCCAAATCAAGATTTGATGATTGATTGATTCAATTGCAATTAATTCAATTTTTTGCTAATTATTGAATAGGATAGAATGAAATAGCTACGGTTTCGCATAACATAGTTTTGTTGTTTAGTCGCATGGCCTAAACGAGTAACAATTATTACCCCAATTATGAATCGTCGTAATTGACTGGAAAAATAAAGATGTATGACATGAATAGGACAAAAGGGGATCATAACAAAAATTCGGAATTTCCCCCTTTTTTCTTACAATTCCGTAGTGCACTACGGAATATAACAAATATTAATATTGTACTCATATTTCTCTTGCTATTGTTTTCTTCCAACACTATATCATACATGTCGTAAATAAATACTTTTATATTAATCATGTTCCATAAGCAGGTGAGGTGAAGCTACTCAATGATTACCTTCTATGGCTGCAATGTACAAAAGAAATAAGAACAACAATTACTAATTCATCGGCCAATATATTCCTGAAAAGTCAAAAACTAAGTGATAAAGGTTTTGTGAAATCTTCTAACACATTAATTGGTAAAAGTTTTGAAGTTGGTTGAATCCATTTACCGAAATAACCCAGTCCCTTTTTAGGTAGGCCTGCAAAGAAATGTGCCACTCACATGAGTAAAGCTAAAGCAACAGTAGTATTTATATCATTCGTCGGTGCAACTAACACCCCATGAGTTAACTGTTTGATTCTTCAATGTAAAAATGCACCTGACCAGTTAGAAATGAAAACAAATAGGAATAGAGTTCCAATAAAAGGAACCCAAGGACCATATTCTTCAACATTTTGAGTTTTGTTCACGTCTTGAATGAAATTAAGAACATAATATCAAAAGACATTTTGGTCGTCGGTCAGAATAGTTTGTGTATTCCGAACTGGCTATAGCGGCTGAATCTAATAAGATACCAATTACGACCCAAGAAGTTCTACAATGTTCGATCAACAACCTAGAGGTTTCTGTGAGATATTCGGTGTGGAGGTAGGCAACATCATTATTGGCAAATACGAGCTTTCCAACTGCATGCCCAAGTACTTATAACTTCTTGTGTCGTAATTGCTATCTTATTAGACTCAGCCGCTATAGCCGTTTGGCTTATTAGATTCAACCGCTATAGCCGTTTGAAATACACAAACTATTTTGACCGACGGCCAAAATTTCTTCTGATATGTTCTTGATTTCATTCAAGACGTGAGCAAAACTCAAAATGGAGAAGAATATGGTCCTTGGGTTCCTTTTATTTGAACTCTATTTCTATTTGTTTTCATTTATAATTAGTCAGGTGCGATTTTGCATTGAAGAATCAAACAGTTACCTCATGGGGTGTTAGTTGCACTTACAAATGATATAAATACTACTGTTGCTTTAGCTTTACTCATGTGAGTGACACATTTCCTTGCAGGCCTTAATAAAAAGGGATTGGGTTATTTCGGTAAATAGATTCAACCAACTCCAATACTTTTACCAATTAATGTGTTAAAAGATTTCACAAAACCTTTATCACTTAAATTTTGACTTTTCAGGCATATATTGGCCTATGAATTAGTAATTGTTGTTCTTGTTTCTTTAGTACACTTAGCCGTGGAAGGTCATCATTGAGTAGCTTTCCTTCCAAATAAATAACAAAATAATGCTTTGAATTTCAAAGATTCGCTTTTTGTTTTGGAATTGATTTAAATTCAAAATTATGTAAGCCCATGAATCTTATTCCAATAATTAATTCATGCGTAGCCCAAGATATTGGCTTGAGGAACATGATTGATATAAATATGTTTATTTACGATATGTATGATATAGTGTAGGAAGAAAACAATAGCTAGAGAAATATATATACGATATTAATATTTATTATATTACATATTACACTACGGAATTGTAAAAAAAGGGGGGAATTCACAATTTTTTCAAAGATCCCCTTTTATGCTATTCATGTTGTACATCTCCTTTATTTTTACTGTACAAGGATTCATAATTGGGGAAATAATTCTTACTCGTTTGGAACGTGCGACGAAACAAGAACTATGTTCTGCGAAACCGTTGCTATTTCATTCCATCCTATTCAACAATTAACAAAAATTGGAATTAATTGCAATTGGATCCATCAATCTACAAATATTGATATGGAATGGTTCGCTTTGATGAATCTCTTTGTTTGAATTGATGTGAGATATTGATAAAGACAAGTAAAAATCACATAGTTTATGCAGGTCAAGGTAGATAGCCGTAGCTGCATATTATACGTGAACTCCGGGGTATGCATTGAATAATGGTTCTTGGGTCCGATGCTATTCAAAGGAAATAAGATGACAACGGTTTACATTATGGAAGAAACACAAGTACATGTGATAGTAGATATTCAATAGTTATATACGGACTACCCATGTATATTATTTCATTTCCCATACGCACTACCCATTTATATTCCACTTTCTTTATATAAACTATGATATAAGCTTCTTTTTGTGTCTATGACAGTATGTGTGTATTGAATATGAACTCAAGCCTATGAATGCGTTTAAAGAAGACGGAGCGAAGAATTGAAGGAATGAGTTTGGAGCAAAGAAATAGAAGAACTATATTATAAGGATTTACAAAAACTTGGATATGGAATAAGAATGAAATATTGAAGTAGTCCTGATCCTACAATAATAACAAATATCATCACTTCTCAAATTTGGTTGGGAGTTCTTAGTTTAGTTGTATGGATCTTAGTAATGGAATGAAATACTAAGTAATGTAACAAGTTAATATTATAAATATGCAAATAACATTAATTAAGTACACTAACTAAGATATATATAATAATTCATTGGTTTATTTGTTAATATGATTAACCATTTCTTTATTTTTTGTTGTGAGGAGCTTACCATGAATCCCAAAATTTATGTTGCTTGCGTTATTGGTGCTGGATTGGCCATAAAACTCGCTTCTATTCGACCTTCGGTCAAGGTACTGCTGCAGACCAAGCCGTAAAAGGTATTGCTAGTCAACCAGAAGCAGAGGGTAAGATACGATATACTTTATTGCTTATTCTGGCTTTTATGGAAGCCTTAACAATTTATGACCTGGTCTTCGCATTAGCACTTTAATTTGCTAATCCCTTTGTGCAATTCTAGAAACTTGAAAACGTGAAAATACGTACTTCTTTTATTGCTTTGACCCTGCCTCTTCTCTTCTATAAATTATATCATCAACACTTACTCCAAAAATCCTAGACATGCCAACAAGTAAACTTGTTTTGACAATCTCTTTATAATGATTTATCCTTTTGACGTATGGTTTAATGCATTTAGTTTAAATTATAGTAAAAAAACAAATTTGGCCAATTTGAATGTCAAAATCAAAATTAAAGTAAAGTCTTCATAAAAAAAGTTTTTTGGGTAGTCAAAGCGACTTGTTTTGGTTATAACTTTGTACTTACATATCGAAATGACAAATTTTTTTCATTTTAGACTCTAGTTTCATCATTCTTTTGGACAAAAACCTTTGGGATATTGTTTTATAGGCAAAAAATATACTGAAATCAGCCATTTTTTAAGCCCCTAGAGATGAGCCGACCTGGAGCTAAAAGGTTGGTTTAAAATTTGGATTTCTGGTCCATATTGGTTGACCTTGAATATCTCTTTATTGATCTAGAAAGCTTAGGAGCATCCAATTATGTATGTTTTATGATTCATATCCAGCAGATAAAGGGACTGGAACTACTTAAATATCTAGTTTTTATTCCGTATTCAAGTTTTTGTAAATCCATATAATACAGTTATTCTATTTTTTTCCTCCCAACCCATTCTTTCAGTCTTTCGCTCCGTCTACTTTAAATGTATTCATAGGATTGATTTCATATTTAATCCACACATACAGTCACAGACAAGAAAAGAGGAGCTTATATCGTAATCCATACAGAAAAAGTGGAATCTATATCTATATAAAGTCGATAGTAATACGGGGAATGAAATAACATACATGGGAAGTCCATATATATCGATTGAATATCTACTGTCACACATACATGTGTTTCTTCCAAAATGTAAACCATCGTCATCTTATTTCTTTTGAATATCTACTATCACATATACATTCTTCTGAGTATACACTGGAGTTCACGTATAATATGTAGCTACGGCTATCTAGCTTGACCCACCTAACCTACGTGATTTTTATCACACATTGATTCAAACGAAGAGATCCATCAAAGCGAATCATCCCAAATCAAGATTTGATGATTGATTGATTCAATTGCAATTAATTCAATTTTTTGCTAATTATTGAATAGGATAGAATGAAATAGCTACGGTTTCGCATAACATAGTTTTGTTGTTTAGTCGCATGGCCTAAACGAGTAACAATTATTACCCCAATTATGAATCGTCGTAATTGACTGGAAAAATAAAGATGTATGACATGAATAGGACAAAAGGGGATCATAACAAAAATTCGGAATTTCCCCCTTTTTTCTTACAATTCCGTAGTGCACTACGGAATATAACAAATATTAATATTGTACTCATATTTCTCTTGCTATTGTTTTCTTCCAACACTATATCATACATGTCGTAAATAAATACTTTTATATTAATCATGTTCCATAAGCAGGTGAGGTGAAGCTACTCAATGATTACCTTCTATGGCTGCAATGTACAAAAGAAATAAGAACAACAATTACTAATTCATCGGCCAATATATTCCTGAAAAGTCAAAAACTAAGTGATAAAGGTTTTGTGAAATCTTCTAACACATTAATTGGTAAAAGTTTTGAAGTTGGTTGAATCCATTTACCGAAATAACCCAGTCCCTTTTTAGGTAGGCCTGCAAAGAAATGTGCCACTCACATGAGTAAAGCTAAAGCAACAGTAGTATTTATATCATTCGTCGGTGCAACTAACACCCCATGAGTTAACTGTTTGATTCTTCAATGTAAAAATGCACCTGACCAGTTAGAAATGAAAACAAATAGGAATAGAGTTCCAATAAAAGGAACCCAAGGACCATATTCTTCAACATTTTGAGTTTTGTTCACGTCTTGAATGAAATTAAGAACATAATATCAAAAGACATTTTGGTCGTCGGTCAGAATAGTTTGTGTATTCCGAACTGGCTATAGCGGCTGAATCTAATAAGATACCAATTACGACCCAAGAAGTTCTACAATGTTCGATCAACAACCTAGAGGTTTCTGTGAGATATTCGGTGTGGAGGTAGGCAACATCATTATTGGCAAATACGAGCTTTCCAACTGCATGCCCAAGTACTTATAACTTCTTGTGTCGTAATTGCTATCTTATTAGACTCAGCCGCTATAGCCGTTTGGCTTATTAGATTCAACCGCTATAGCCGTTTGAAATACACAAACTATTTTGACCGACGGCCAAAATTTCTTCTGATATGTTCTTGATTTCATTCAAGACGTGAGCAAAACTCAAAATGGAGAAGAATATGGTCCTTGGGTTCCTTTTATTTGAACTCTATTTCTATTTGTTTTCATTTATAATTAGTCAGGTGCGATTTTGCATTGAAGAATCAAACAGTTACCTCATGGGGTGTTAGTTGCACTTACAAATGATATAAATACTACTGTTGCTTTAGCTTTACTCATGTGAGTGACACATTTCCTTGCAGGCCTTAATAAAAAGGGATTGGGTTATTTCGGTAAATAGATTCAACCAACTCCAATACTTTTACCAATTAATGTGTTAAAAGATTTCACAAAACCTTTATCACTTAAATTTTGACTTTTCAGGCATATATTGGCCTATGAATTAGTAATTGTTGTTCTTGTTTCTTTAGTACACTTAGCCGTGGAAGGTCATCATTGAGTAGCTTTCCTTCCAAATAAATAACAAAATAATGCTTTGAATTTCAAAGATTCGCTTTTTGTTTTGGAATTGATTTAAATTCAAAATTATGTAAGCCCATGAATCTTATTCCAATAATTAATTCATGCGTAGCCCAAGATATTGGCTTGAGGAACATGATTGATATAAATATGTTTATTTACGATATGTATGATATAGTGTAGGAAGAAAACAATAGCTAGAGAAATATATATACGATATTAATATTTATTATATTACATATTACACTACGGAATTGTAAAAAAAGGGGGGAATTCACAATTTTTTCAAAGATCCCCTTTTATGCTATTCATGTTGTACATCTCCTTTATTTTTACTGTACAAGGATTCATAATTGGGGAAATAATTCTTACTCGTTTGGAACGTGCGACGAAACAAGAACTATGTTCTGCGAAACCGTTGCTATTTCATTCCATCCTATTCAACAATTAACAAAAATTGGAATTAATTGCAATTGGATCCATCAATCTACAAATATTGATATGGAATGGTTCGCTTTGATGAATCTCTTTGTTTGAATTGATGTGAGATATTGATAAAGACAAGTAAAAATCACATAGTTTATGCAGGTCAAGGTAGATAGCCGTAGCTGCATATTATACGTGAACTCCGGGGTATGCATTGAATAATGGTTCTTGGGTCCGATGCTATTCAAAGGAAATAAGATGACAACGGTTTACATTATGGAAGAAACACAAGTACATGTGATAGTAGATATTCAATAGTTATATACGGACTACCCATGTATATTATTTCATTTCCCATACGCACTACCCATTTATATTCCACTTTCTTTATATAAACTATGATATAAGCTTCTTTTTGTGTCTATGACAGTATGTGTGTATTGAATATGAACTCAAGCCTATGAATGCGTTTAAAGAAGACGGAGCGAAGAATTGAAGGAATGAGTTTGGAGCAAAGAAATAGAAGAACTATATTATAAGGATTTACAAAAACTTGGATATGGAATAAGAATGAAATATTGAAGTAGTCCTGATCCTACAATAATAACAAATATCATCACTTCTCAAATTTGGTTGGGAGTTCTTAGTTTAGTTGTATGGATCTTAGTAATGGAATGAAATACTAAGTAATGTAACAAGTTAATATTATAAATATGCAAATAACATTAATTAAGTACACTAACTAAGATATATATAATAATTCATTGGTTTATTTGTTAATATGATTAACCATTTCTTTATTTTTTGTTGTGAGGAGCTTACCATGAATCCCAAAATTTATGTTGCTTGCGTTATTGGTGCTGGATTGGCCATAAAACTCGCTTCTATTCGACCTTCGGTCAAGGTACTGCTGCAGACCAAGCCGTAAAAGGTATTGCTAGTCAACCAGAAGCAGAGGGTAAGATACGATATACTTTATTGCTTATTCTGGCTTTTATGGAAGCCTTAACAATTTATGACCTGGTCTTCGCATTAGCACTTTAATTTGCTAATCCCTTTGTGCAATTCTAGAAACTTGAAAACGTGAAAATACGTACTTCTTTTATTGCTTTGACCCTGCCTCTTCTCTTCTATAAATTATATCATCAACACTTACTCCAAAAATCCTAGACATGCCAACAAGTAAACTTGTTTTGACAATCTCTTTATAATGATTTATCCTTTTGACGTATGGTTTAATGCATTTAGTTTAAATTATAGTAAAAAAACAAATTTGGCCAATTTGAATGTCAAAATCAAAATTAAAGTAAAGTCTTCATAAAAAAAGTTTTTTGGGTAGTCAAAGCGACTTGTTTTGGTTATAACTTTGTACTTACATATCGAAATGACAAATTTTTTTCATTTTAGACTCTAGTTTCATCATTCTTTTGGACAAAAACCTTTGGGATATTGTTTTATAGGCAAAAAATATACTGAAATCAGCCATTTTTTAAGCCCCTAGAGATGAGCCGACCTGGAGCTAAAAGGTTGGTTTAAAATTTGGATTTCTGGTCCATATTGGTTGACCTTGAATATCTCTTTATTGATCTAGAAAGCTTAGGAGCATCCAATTATGTATGTTTTATGATTCATATCCAGCAGATAAAGGGACTGGAACTACTTAAATATCTAGTTTTTATTCCGTATTCAAGTTTTTGTAAATCCATATAATACAGTTATTCTATTTTTTTCCTCCCAACCCATTCTTTCAGTCTTTCGCTCCGTCTACTTTAAATGTATTCATAGGATTGATTTCATATTTAATCCACACATACAGTCACAGACAAGAAAAGAGGAGCTTATATCGTAATCCATACAGAAAAAGTGGAATCTATATCTATATAAAGTCGATAGTAATACGGGGAATGAAATAACATACATGGGAAGTCCATATATATCGATTGAATATCTACTGTCACACATACATGTGTTTCTTCCAAAATGTAAACCATCGTCATCTTATTTCTTTTGAATATCTACTATCACATATACATTCTTCTGAGTATACACTGGAGTTCACGTATAATATGTAGCTACGGCTATCTAGCTTGACCCACCTAACCTACGTGATTTTTATCACACATTGATTCAAACGAAGAGATCCATCAAAGCGAATCATCCCAAATCAAGATTTGATGATTGATTGATTCAATTGCAATTAATTCAATTTTTTGCTAATTATTGAATAGGATAGAATGAAATAGCTACGGTTTCGCATAACATAGTTTTGTTGTTTAGTCGCATGGCCTAAACGAGTAACAATTATTACCCCAATTATGAATCGTCGTAATTGACTGGAAAAATAAAGATGTATGACATGAATAGGACAAAAGGGGATCATAACAAAAATTCGGAATTTCCCCCTTTTTTCTTACAATTCCGTAGTGCACTACGGAATATAACAAATATTAATATTGTACTCATATTTCTCTTGCTATTGTTTTCTTCCAACACTATATCATACATGTCGTAAATAAATACTTTTATATTAATCATGTTCCATAAGCAGGTGAGGTGAAGCTACTCAATGATTACCTTCTATGGCTGCAATGTACAAAAGAAATAAGAACAACAATTACTAATTCATCGGCCAATATATTCCTGAAAAGTCAAAAACTAAGTGATAAAGGTTTTGTGAAATCTTCTAACACATTAATTGGTAAAAGTTTTGAAGTTGGTTGAATCCATTTACCGAAATAACCCAGTCCCTTTTTAGGTAGGCCTGCAAAGAAATGTGCCACTCACATGAGTAAAGCTAAAGCAACAGTAGTATTTATATCATTCGTCGGTGCAACTAACACCCCATGAGTTAACTGTTTGATTCTTCAATGTAAAAATGCACCTGACCAGTTAGAAATGAAAACAAATAGGAATAGAGTTCCAATAAAAGGAACCCAAGGACCATATTCTTCAACATTTTGAGTTTTGTTCACGTCTTGAATGAAATTAAGAACATAATATCAAAAGACATTTTGGTCGTCGGTCAGAATAGTTTGTGTATTCCGAACTGGCTATAGCGGCTGAATCTAATAAGATACCAATTACGACCCAAGAAGTTCTACAATGTTCGATCAACAACCTAGAGGTTTCTGTGAGATATTCGGTGTGGAGGTAGGCAACATCATTATTGGCAAATACGAGCTTTCCAACTGCATGCCCAAGTACTTATAACTTCTTGTGTCGTAATTGCTATCTTATTAGACTCAGCCGCTATAGCCGTTTGGCTTATTAGATTCAACCGCTATAGCCGTTTGAAATACACAAACTATTTTGACCGACGGCCAAAATTTCTTCTGATATGTTCTTGATTTCATTCAAGACGTGAGCAAAACTCAAAATGGAGAAGAATATGGTCCTTGGGTTCCTTTTATTTGAACTCTATTTCTATTTGTTTTCATTTATAATTAGTCAGGTGCGATTTTGCATTGAAGAATCAAACAGTTACCTCATGGGGTGTTAGTTGCACTTACAAATGATATAAATACTACTGTTGCTTTAGCTTTACTCATGTGAGTGACACATTTCCTTGCAGGCCTTAATAAAAAGGGATTGGGTTATTTCGGTAAATAGATTCAACCAACTCCAATACTTTTACCAATTAATGTGTTAAAAGATTTCACAAAACCTTTATCACTTAAATTTTGACTTTTCAGGCATATATTGGCCTATGAATTAGTAATTGTTGTTCTTGTTTCTTTAGTACACTTAGCCGTGGAAGGTCATCATTGAGTAGCTTTCCTTCCAAATAAATAACAAAATAATGCTTTGAATTTCAAAGATTCGCTTTTTGTTTTGGAATTGATTTAAATTCAAAATTATGTAAGCCCATGAATCTTATTCCAACAATTAATTCATGCGTAGCCCAAGATATTGGCTTGAGGAACATGATTGATATAAATATGTTTATTTACGATATGTATGATATAGTGTAGGAAGAAAACAATAGCTAGAGAAATATATGTACGATATTAATATTTATTATATTACATATTACACTACGGAATTGTAAAAAAAGGGGGGAATTCACAATTTTTTCAAAGATCCCCTTTTATGCTATTCATGTTGTACATCTCCTTTATTTTTACTGTACAAGGATTCATAATTGGGGAAATAATTCTTACTCGTTTGGAACGTGCGACGAAACAAGAACTATGTTCTGCGAAACCGTTGCTATTTCATTCCATCCTATTCAACAATTAACAAAAATTGGAATTAATTGCAATTGGATCCATCAATCTACAAATATTGATATGGAATGGTTCGCTTTGATGAATCTCTTTGTTTGAATTGATGTGAGATATTGATAAAGACAAGTAAAAATCACATAGTTTATGCAGGTCAAGGTAGATAGCCGTAGCTGCATATTATACGTGAACTCCGGGGTATGCATTGAATAATGGTTCTTGGGTCCGATGCTATTCAAAGGAAATAAGATGACAACGGTTTACATTATGGAAGAAACACAAGTACATGTGATAGTAGATATTCAATAGTTATATACGGACTACCCATGTATATTATTTCATTTCCCATATTACTACGCACTACCCATTTATATTCCACTTTCTTTATATAAACTATGATATAAGCTTTTCTTTTTGTGTCTATGACAGTATGTGTGTATTGAATATGAACTCAAGCCTATGAATGCGTTTAAAGAAGACGGAGCGAAGAATTGAAGGAATGAGTTTGGAGCAAAGAAATAGAAGAACTATATTATAAGGATTTACAAAAACTTGGATATGGAATAAGAATGAAATATTGAAGTAGTCCTGATCCTACAATAATAACAAATATCATCACTTCTCAAATTTGGTTGGGAGTTCTTAGTTTAGTTGTATGGATCTTAGTAATGGAATGAAATACTAAGTAATGTAACAAGTTAATATTATAAATATGCAAATAACATTAATTAAGTACACTAACTAAGATATATATAATAATTCATTGGTTTATTTGTTAATATGATTAACCATTTCTTTATTTTTTGTTGTGAGGAGCTTACCATGAATCCCAAAATTTATGTTGCTTGCGTTATTGGTGCTGGATTGGCCATAAAACTCGCTTCTATTCGACCTTCGGTCAAGGTACTGCTGCAGACCAAGCCGTAAAAGGTATTGCTAGTCAACCAGAAGCAGAGGGTAAGATACAATATACTTTATTGCTTATTCTGGCTTTTATGGAAGCCTTAACAATTTATGACCTGGTCTTCGCATTAGCACTTTAATTTGCTAATCCCTTTGTGCAATTCTAGAAACTTGAAAACGTGAAAATACGTACTTCTTTTATTGCTTTGACCCTGCCTCTTCTCTTCTATAAATTATATCATCAACACTTACTCCAAAAATCCTAGACATGCCAACAAGTAAACTTGTTTTGACAATCTCTTTATAATGATTTATCCTTTTGACGTATGGTTTAATGCATTTAGTTTAAATTATAGTAAAAAAACAAATTTGGCCAATTTGAATGTCAAAATCAAAATTAAAGTAAAGTCTTCATAAAAAAAGTTTTTTGGGTAGTCAAAGCGACTTGTTTTGGTTATAACTTTGTACTTACATATCGAAATGACAAATTTTTTTCATTTTAGACTCTAGTTTCATCATTCTTTTGGACAAAAACCTTTGGGATATTGTTTTATAGGCAAAAAATATACTGAAATCAGCCATTTTTTAAGCCCCTAGAGATGAGTCGACCTGGAGCTAAAAGGTTGGTTTAAAATTTGGATTTCTGGTCCATATTGGTTGACCTTGAATATCTCTTTATTGATCTAGAAAGCTTAGGAGCATCCAATTATGTATGTTTTATGATTCATATCCAGCAGATAAAGGGACTGGAACTACTTAAATATCTAGTTTTTATTCCGTATTCAAGTTTTTGTAAATCAATATAATACAGTTATTCTATTTTTTTCCTCCCAACCCATTCTTTCAGTCTTTCGCTCCGTCTACTTTAAATGTATTCATAGGATTGATTTCATATTTAATCCACACATACAGTCACAGACAAGAAAAGAGGAGCTTATATCGTAATCCACACAGAAAAAGTGGAATCTATATCTATATAAAGTCGATAGTAATACGGGGAATGAAATAACATACATGGGAAGTCCATATATATCGATTGAATATCTACTGTCACACATACATGTGTTTCTTCCAAAATGTAAACCATCGTCATCTTATTTCTTTTGAATATCTACTATCACATATACATTCTTCTGAGTATACACTGGAGTTCACGTATAATATGTAGCTACGGCTATCTAGCTTGACCCACCTAACCTACGTGATTTTTATCACACATTGATTCAAACGAAGAGATCCATCAAAGCGAATCATCCCAAATCAAGATTTGATGATTGATTGATTCAATTGCAATTAATTCAATTTTTTGCTAATTATTGAATAGGATAGAATGAAATAGCTACGGTTTCGCATAACATAGTTTTGTTGTTTAGTCGCATGGCCTAAACGAGTAACAATTATTACCCCAATTATGAATCGTCGTAATTGACTGGAAAAATAAAGATGTATGACATGAATAGGACAAAAGGGGATCATAACAAAAATTCGGAATTTCCCCCTTTTTTCTTACAATTTCGTAGTGCACTACGGAATATAACAAATATTAATATTGTACTCATATTTCTCTTGCTATTGTTTTCTTCCAACACTATATCATACATGTCGTAAATAAATACTTTTATATTAATCATGTTCCATAAGCAGGTGAGGTGAAGCTACTCAATGATTACCTTCTATGGCTGCAATGTACAAAAGAAATAAGAACAACAATTACTAATTCATCGGCCAATATATTCCTGAAAAGTCAAAAACTAAGTGATAAAGGTTTTGTGAAATCTTCTAACACATTAATTGGTAAAAGTTTTGAAGTTGGTTGAATCCATTTACCGAAATAACCCAGTCCCTTTTTAGGTAGGCCTGCAAAGAAATGTGCCACTCACATGAGTAAAGCTAAAGCAACAGTAGTATTTATATCATTCGTAGGTGCAACTAACACCCCATGAGTTAACTGTTTGATTCTTCAATGTAAAAATGCACCTGACCAGTTAGAAATGAAAACAAATAGGAATAGAGTTCCAATAAAAGGAACCCAAGGACCATATTCTTCAACATTTTGAGTTTTGTTCACGTCTTGAATGAAATTAAGAACATAATATCAAAAGACATTTTGGTCGTCGGTCAGAATAGTTTGTGTATTCCGAACTGGCTATAGCGGCTGAATCTAATAAGATACCAATTACGACCCAAGAAGTTCTACAATGTTCGATCAACAACCTAGAGGTTTCTGTGAGATATTCGGTGTGGAGGTAGGCAACATCATTATTGGCAAATACGAGCTTTCCAACTGCATGCCCAAGTACTTATAACTTCTTGTGTCGTAATTGCTATCTTATTAGACTCAGCCGCTATAGCCGTTTGGCTTATTAGATTCAACCGCTATAGCCGTTTGAAATACACAAACTATTTTGACCGACGGCCAAAATTTCTTCTGATATGTTCTTGATTTCATTCAAGACGTGAGCAAAACTCAAAATGGAGAAGAATATGGTCCTTGGGTTCCTTTTATTTGAACTCTATTTCTATTTGTTTTCATTTATAATTAGTCAGGTGCGATTTTGCATTGAAGAATCAAACAGTTACCTCATGGGGTGTTAGTTGCACTTACAAATGATATAAATACTACTGTTGCTTTAGCTTTACTCATGTGAGTGACACATTTCCTTGCAGGCCTTAATAAAAAGGGATTGGGTTATTTCGGTAAATAGATTCAACCAACTCCAATACTTTTACCAATTAATGTGTTAAAAGATTTCACAAAACCTTTATCACTTAAATTTTGACTTTTCAGGCATATATTGGCCTATGAATTAGTAATTGTTGTTCTTGTTTCTTTAGTACACTTAGCCGTGGAAGGTCATCATTGAGTAGCTTTCCTTCCAAATAAATAACAAAATAATGCTTTGAATTTCAAAGATTCGCTTTTTGTTTTGGAATTGATTTAAATTCAAAATTATGTAAGCCCATGAATCTTATTCCAATAATTAATTCATGCGTAGCCCAAGATATTGGCTTGAGGAACATGATTGATATAAATATGTTTATTTACGATATGTATGATATAGTGTAGGAAGAAAACAATAGCTAGAGAAATATATGTACGATATTAATATTTATTATATTACATATTACACTACGGAATTGTAAAAAAAGGGGGGAATTCACAATTTTTTCAAAGATCCCCTTTTATGCTATTCATGTTGTACATCTCCTTTATTTTTACTGTACAAGGATTCATAATTGGGGAAATAATTCTTACTCGTTTGGAACGTGCGACGAAACAAGAACTATGTTCTGCGAAACCGTTGCTATTTCATTCCATCCTATTCAACAATTAACAAAAATTGGAATTAATTGCAATTGGATCCATCAATCTACAAATATTGATATGGAATGGTTCGCTTTGATGAATCTCTTTGTTTGAATTGATGTGAGATATTGATAAAGACAAGTAAAAATCACATAGTTTATGCAGGTCAAGGTAGATAGCCGTAGCTGCATATTATACGTGAACTCCGGGGTATGCATTGAATAATGGTTCTTGGGTCCGATGCTATTCAAAGGAAATAAGATGACAACGGTTTACATTATGGAAGAAACACAAGTACATGTGATAGTAGATATTCAATAGTTATATACGGACTACCCATGTATATTATTTCATTTCCCATATTACTACGCACTACCCATTTATATTCCACTTTCTTTATATAAACTATGATATAAGCTTTTCTTTTTGTGTCTATGACAGTATGTGTGTATTGAATATGAACTCAAGCCTATGAATGCGTTTAAAGAAGACGGAGCGAAGAATTGAAGGAATGAGTTTGGAGCAAAGAAATAGAAGAACTATATTATAAGGATTTACAAAAACTTGGATATGGAATAAGAATGAAATATTGAAGTAGTCCTGATCCTACAATAATAACAAATATCATCACTTCTCAAATTTGGTTGGGAGTTCTTAGTTTAGTTGTATGGATCTTAGTAATGGAATGAAATACTAAGTAATGTAACAAGTTAATATTATAAATATGCAAATAACATTAATTAAGTACACTAACTAAGATATATATAATAATTCATTGGTTTATTTGTTAATATGATTAACCATTTCTTTATTTTTTGTTGTGAGGAGCTTACCATGAATCCCAAAATTTATGTTGCTTGCGTTATTGGTGCTGGATTGGCCATAAAACTCGCTTCTATTCGACCTTCGGTCAAGGTACTGCTGCAGACCAAGCCGTAAAAGGTATTGCTAGTCAACCAGAAGCAGAGGGTAAGATACAATATACTTTATTGCTTATTCTGGCTTTTATGGAAGCCTTAACAATTTATGACCTGGTCTTCGCATTAGCACTTTAATTTGCTAATCCCTTTGTGCAATTCTAGAAACTTGAAAACGTGAAAATACGTACTTCTTTTATTGCTTTGACCCTGCCTCTTCTCTTCTATAAATTATATCATCAACACTTACTCCAAAAATCCTAGACATGCCAACAAGTAAACTTGTTTTGACAATCTCTTTATAATGATTTATCCTTTTGACGTATGGTTTAATGCATTTAGTTTAAATTATAGTAAAAAAACAAATTTGGCCAATTTGAATGTCAAAATCAAAATTAAAGTAAAGTCTTCATAAAAAAAGTTTTTTGGGTAGTCAAAGCGACTTGTTTTGGTTATAACTTTGTACTTACATATCGAAATGACAAATTTTTTTCATTTTAGACTCTAGTTTCATCATTCTTTTGGACAAAAACCTTTGGGATATTGTTTTATAGGCAAAAAATATACTGAAATCAGCCATTTTTTAAGCCCCTAGAGATGAGCCGACCTGGAGCTAAAAGGTTGGTTTAAAATTTGGATTTCTGGTCCATATTGGTTGACCTTGAATATCTCTTTATTGATCTAGAAAGCTTAGGAGCATCCACTTATGTATGTTTTATGATTCATATCCAGCAGATAAAGGGACTGGAACTACTTAAATATCTAGTTTTTATTCCGTATTCAAGTTTTTGTAAATCCATATAATACAGTTATTCTATTTTTTTCCTCCCAACCCATTCTTTCAGTCTTTCGCTCCGTCTACTTTAAATGTATTCATAGGATTGATTTCATATTTAATCCACACATACAGTCACAGACAAGAAAAGAGGAGCTTATATCGTAATCCATACAGAAAAAGTGGAATCTATATCTATATAAAGTCGATAGTAATACGGGGAATGAAATAACATACATGGGAAGTCCATATATATCGATTGAATATCTACTGTCACACATACATGTGTTTCTTCCAAAATGTAAACCATCGTCATCTTATTTCTTTTGAATATCTACTATCACATATACATTCTTCTGAGTATACACTGGAGTTCACGTATAATATGTAGCTACGGCTATCTAGCTTGACCCACCTAACCTACGTGATTTTTATCACACATTGATTCAAACGAAGAGATCCATCAAAGCGAATCATCCCAAATCAAGATTTGATGATTGATTGATTCAATTGCAATTAATTCAATTTTTTGCTAATTATTGAATAGGATAGAATGAAATAGCTACGGTTTCACATAACATAGTTTTGTTGTTTAGTCGCATGGCCTAAACGAGTAACAATTATTACCCCAATTATGAATCGTCGTAATTGACTGGAAAAATAAAGATGTATGACATGAATAGGACAAAAGGGGATCATAACAAAAATTCGGAATTTCCCCCTTTTTTCTTACAATTCCGTAGTGCACTACGGAATATAACAAATATTAATATTGTACTCATATTTCTCTTGCTATTGTTTTCTTCCAACACTATATCATACATGTCGTAAATAAATACTTTTATATTAATCATGTTCCATAAGCAGGTGAGGTGAAGCTACTCAATGATTACCTTCTATGGCTGCAATGTACAAAAGAAATAAGAACAACAATTACTAATTCATCGGCCAATATATTCCTGAAAAGTCAAAAACTAAGTGATAAAGGTTTTGTGAAATCTTCTAACACATTAATTGGTAAAAGTTTTGAAGTTGGTTGAATCCATTTACCGAAATAACCCAGTCCCTTTTTAGGTAGGCCTGCAAAGAAATGTGCCACTCACATGAGTAAAGCTAAAGCAACAGTAGTATTTATAT
Organism: Nuphar pumila; assembly: GCF_984573655.1. Taxonomy (NCBI): domain Eukaryota; kingdom Viridiplantae; phylum Streptophyta; class Magnoliopsida; order Nymphaeales; family Nymphaeaceae; genus Nuphar; species Nuphar pumila. The sequence continues at coordinate 37,825,034 of NC_143261.1, read as the reverse complement.
CATTCGTAGGTGCAACTAACACCCCATGAGTTAACTGTTTGATTCTTCAATGTAAAAATGCACCTGACCAGTTAGAAATGAAAACAAATAGGAATAGAGTTCCAATAAAAGGAACCCAAGGACCATATTCTTCAACATTTTGAGTTTTGTTCACGTCTTGAATGAAATTAAGAACATAATATCAAAAGACATTTTGGTCGTCGGTCAGAATAGTTTGTGTATTCCGAACTGGCTATAGCGGCTGAATCTAATAAGATACCAATTACGACCCAAGAAGTTCTACAATGTTCGATCAACAACCTAGAGGTTTCTGTGAGATATTCGGTGTGGAGGTAGGCAACATCATTATTGGCAAATACGAGCTTTCCAACTGCATGCCCAAGTACTTATAACTTCTTGTGTCGTAATTGCTATCTTATTAGACTCAGCCGCTATAGCCGTTTGGCTTATTAGATTCAACCGCTATAGCCGTTTGAAATACACAAACTATTTTGACCGACGGCCAAAATTTCTTCTGATATGTTCTTGATTTCATTCAAGACGTGAGCAAAACTCAAAATGGAGAAGAATATGGTCCTTGGGTTCCTTTTATTTGAACTCTATTTCTATTTGTTTTCATTTATAATTAGTCAGGTGCGATTTTGCATTGAAGAATCAAACAGTTACCTCATGGGGTGTTAGTTGCACTTACAAATGATATAAATACTACTGTTGCTTTAGCTTTACTCATGTGAGTGACACATTTCCTTGCAGGCCTTAATAAAAAGGGATTGGGTTATTTCGGTAAATAGATTCAACCAACTCCAATACTTTTACCAATTAATGTGTTAAAAGATTTCACAAAACCTTTATCACTTAAATTTTGACTTTTCAGGCATATATTGGCCTATGAATTAGTAATTGTTGTTCTTGTTTCTTTAGTACACTTAGCCGTGGAAGGTCATCATTGAGTAGCTTTCCTTCCAAATAAATAACAAAATAATGCTTTGAATTTCAAAGATTCGCTTTTTGTTTTGGAATTGATTTAAATTCAAAATTATGTAAGCCCATGAATCTTATTCCAACAATTAATTCATGCGTAGCCCAAGATATTGGCTTGAGGAACATGATTGATATAAATATGTTTATTTACGATATGTATGATATAGTGTAGGAAGAAAACAATAGCTAGAGAAATATATGTACGATATTAATATTTATTATATTACATATTACACTACGGAATTGTAAAAAAAGGGGGGAATTCACAATTTTTTCAAAGATCCCCTTTTATGCTATTCATGTTGTACATCTCCTTTATTTTTACTGTACAAGGATTCATAATTGGGGAAATAATTCTTACTCGTTTGGAACGTGCGACGAAACAAGAACTATGTTCTGCGAAACCGTTGCTATTTCATTCCATCCTATTCAACAATTAACAAAAATTGGAATTAATTGCAATTGGATCCATCAATCTACAAATATTGATATGGAATGGTTCGCTTTGATGAATCTCTTTGTTTGAATTGATGTGAGATATTGATAAAGACAAGTAAAAATCACATAGTTTATGCAGGTCAAGGTAGATAGCCGTAGCTGCATATTATACGTGAACTCCGGGGTATGCATTGAATAATGGTTCTTGGGTCCGATGCTATTCAAAGGAAATAAGATGACAACGGTTTACATTATGGAAGAAACACAAGTACATGTGATAGTAGATATTCAATAGTTATATACGGACTACCCATGTATATTATTTCATTTCCCATATTACTACGCACTACCCATTTATATTCCACTTTCTTTATATAAACTATGATATAAGCTTTTCTTTTTGTGTCTATGACAGTATGTGTGTATTGAATATGAACTCAAGCCTATGAATGCGTTTAAAGAAGACGGAGCGAAGAATTGAAGGAATGAGTTTGGAGCAAAGAAATAGAAGAACTATATTATAAGGATTTACAAAAACTTGGATATGGAATAAGAATGAAATATTGAAGTAGTCCTGATCCTACAATAATAACAAATATCATCACTTCTCAAATTTGGTTGGGAGTTCTTAGTTTAGTTGTATGGATCTTAGTAATGGAATGAAATACTAAGTAATGTAACAAGTTAATATTATAAATATGCAAATAACATTAATTAAGTACACTAACTAAGATATATATAATAATTCATTGGTTTATTTGTTAATATGATTAACCATTTCTTTATTTTTTGTTGTGAGGAGCTTACCATGAATCCCAAAATTTATGTTGCTTGCGTTATTGGTGCTGGATTGGCCATAAAACTCGCTTCTATTCGACCTTCGGTCAAGGTACTGCTGCAGACCAAGCCGTAAAAGGTATTGCTAGTCAACCAGAAGCAGAGGGTAAGATACGATATACTTTATTGCTTATTCTGGCTTTTATGGAAGCCTTAACAATTTATGACCTGGTCTTCGCATTAGCACTTTAATTTGCTAATCCCTTTGTGCAATTCTAGACACTTGAAAACGTGAAAATACGTACTTCTTTTATTGCTTTGACCCTGCCTCTTCTCTTCTATAAATTATATCATCAACACTTACTCCAAAAATCCTAGACATGCCAACAAGTAAACTTGTTTTGACAATCTCTTTATAATGATTTATCCTTTTGACGTATGGTTTAATGCATTTAGTTTAAATTATAGTAAAAAAACAAATTTGGCCAATTTGAATGTCAAAATCAAAATTAAAGTAAAGTCTTCATAAAAAAAGTTTTTTGGGTAGTCAAAGCGACTTGTTTTGGTTATAACTTTGTACTTACATATCGAAATGACAAATTTTTTTCATTTTAGACTCTAGTTTCATCATTCTTTTGGACAAAAACCTTTGGGATATTGTTTTATAGGCAAAAAATATACTGAAATCAGCCATTTTTTAAGCCCCTAGAGATGAGCCGACCTGGAGCTAAAAGGTTGGTTTAAAATTTGGATTTCTGGTCCATATTGGTTGACCTTGAATATCTCTTTATTGATCTAGAAAGCTTAGGAGCATCCAATTATGTATGTTTTATGATTCATATCCAGCAGATAAAGGGACTGGAACTACTTAAATATCTAGTTTTTATTCCGTATTCAAGTTTTTGTAAATCCATATAATACAGTTATTCTATTTTTTTCCTCCCAACCCATTCTTTCAGTCTTTCGCTCCGTCTACTTTAAATGTATTCATAGGATTGATTTCATATTTAATCCACACATACAGTCACAGACAAGAAAAGAGGAGCTTATATCGTAATCCATACAGAAAAAGTGGAATCTATATCTATATAAAGTCGATAGTAATACGGGGAATGAAATAACATACATGGGAAGTCCATATATATCGATTGAATATCTACTGTCACACATACATGTGTTTCTTCCAAAATGTAAACCATCGTCATCTTATTTCTTTTGAATATCTACTATCACATATACATTCTTCTGAGTATACACTGGAGTTCACGTATAATATGTAGCTATGGCTATCTAGCTTGACCCACCTAACCTACGTGATTTTTATCACACATTGATTCAAACGAAGAGATCCATCAAAGCGAATCATCCCAAATCAAGATTTGATGATTGATTGATTCAATTGCAATTAATTCAATTTTTTGCTAATTATTGAATAGGATAGAATGAAATAGCTACGGTTTCGCATAACATAGTTTTGTTGTTTAGTCGCATGGCCTAAACGAGTAACAATTATTACCCCAATTATGAATCGTCGTAATTGACTGGAAAAATAAAGATGTATGACATGAATAGGACAAAAGGGGATCATAACAAAAATTCGGAATTTCCCCCTTTTTTCTTACAATTCCGTAGTGCACTACGGAATATAACAAATATTAATATTGTACTCATATTTCTCTTGCTATTGTTTTCTTCCAACACTATATCATACATGTCGTAAATAAATACTTTTATATTAATCATGTTCCATAAGCAGGTTAGGTGAAGCTACTCAATGATTACCTTCTATGGCTGCAATGTACAAAAGAAATAAGAACAACAATTACTAATTCATCGGCCAATATATTCCTGAAAAGTCAAAAACTAAGTGATAAAGGTTTTGTGAAATCTTCTAACACATTAATTGGTAAAAGTTTTGAAGTTGGTTGAATCCATTTACCGAAATAACCCAGTCCCTTTTTAGGTAGGCCTGCAAAGAAATGTGCCACTCACATGAGTAAAGCTAAAGCAACAGTAGTATTTATATCATTCGTAGGTGCAACTAACACCCCATGAGTTAACTGTTTGATTCTTCAATGTAAAAATGCACCTGACCAGTTAGAAATGAAAACAAATAGGAATAGAGTTCCAATAAAAGGAACCCAAGGACCATATTCTTCAACATTTTGAGTTTTGTTCACGTCTTGAATGAAATTAAGAACATAATATCAAAAGACATTTTGGTCGTCGGTCAGAATAGTTTGTGTATTCCGAACTGGCTATAGCGGCTGAATCTAATAAGATACCAATTACGACCCAAGAAGTTCTACAATGTTCGATCAACAACCTAGAGGTTTCTGTGAGATATTCGGTGTGGAGGTAGGCAACATCATTATTGGCAAATACGAGCTTTCCAACTGCATGCCCAAGTACTTATAACTTCTTGTGTCGTAATTGCTATCTTATTAGACTCAGCCGCTATAGCCGTTTGGCTTATTAGATTCAACCGCTATAGCCGTTTGAAATACACAAACTATTTTGACCGACGGCCAAAATTTCTTCTGATATGTTCTTGATTTCATTCAAGACGTGAGCAAAACTCAAAATGGAGAAGAATATGGTCCTTGGGTTCCTTTTATTTGAACTCTATTTCTATTTGTTTTCATTTATAATTAGTCAGGTGCGATTTTGCATTGAAGAATCAAACAGTTACCTCATGGGGTGTTAGTTGCACTTACAAACGATATAAATACTACTGTTGCTTTAGCTTTACTCATGTGAGTGACACATTTCCTTGCAGGCCTTAATAAAAAGGGATTGGGTTATTTCGGTAAATAGATTCAACCAACTCCAATACTTTTACCAATTAATGTGTTAAAAGATTTCACAAAACCTTTATCACTTAAATTTTGACTTTTCAGGCATATATTGGCCTATGAATTAGTAATTGTTGTTCTTGTTTCTTTAGTACACTTAGCCGTGGAAGGTCATCATTGAGTAGCTTTCCTTCCAAATAAATAACAAAATAATGCTTTGAATTTCAAAGATTCGCTTTTTGTTTTGGAATTGATTTAAATTCAAAATTATGTAAGCCCATGAATCTTATTCCAACAATTAATTCATGCGTAGCCCAAGATATTGGCTTGAGGAACATGATTGATATAAATATGTTTATTTACGATATGTATGATATAGTGTAGGAAGAAAACAATAGCTAGAGAAATATATGTACGATATTAATATTTATTATATTACATATTACACTACGGAATTGTAAAAAAAGGGGGGAATTCACAATTTTTTCAAAGATCCCCTTTTATGCTATTCATGTTGTACATCTCCTTTATTTTTACTGTACAAGGATTCATAATTGGGGAAATAATTCTTACTCGTTTGGAACGTGCGACGAAACAAGAACTATGTTCTGCGAAACCGTTGCTATTTCATTCCATCCTATTCAACAATTAACAAAAATTGGAATTAATTGCAATTGGATCCATCAATCTACAAATATTGATATGGAATGGTTCGCTTTGATGAATCTCTTTGTTTGAATTGATGTGAGATATTGATAAAGACAAGTAAAAATCACATAGTTTATGCAGGTCAAGGTAGATAGCCGTAGCTGCATATTATACGTGAACTCCGGGGTATGCATTGAATAATGGTTCTTGGGTCCGATGCTATTCAAAGGAAATAAGATGACAACGGTTTACATTATGGAAGAAACACAAGTACATGTGATAGTAGATATTCAATAGTTATATACGGACTACCCATGTATATTATTTCATTTCCCATATTACTACGCACTACCCATTTATATTCCACTTTCTTTATATAAACTATGATATAAGCTTTTCTTTTTGTGTCTATGACAGTATGTGTGTATTGAATATGAACTCAAGCCTATGAATGCGTTTAAAGAAGACGGAGCGAAGAATTGAAGGAATGAGTTTGGAGCAAAGAAATAGAAGAACTATATTATAAGGATTTACAAAAACTTGGATATGGAATAAGAATGAAATATTGAAGTAGTCCTGATCCTACAATAATAACAAATATCATCACTTCTCAAATTTGGTTGGGAGTTCTTAGTTTAGTTGTATGGATCTTAGTAATGGAATGAAATACTAAGTAATGTAACAAGTTAATATTATAAATATGCAAATAACATTAATTAAGTAGACTAACTAAGATATATATAATAATTCATTGGTTTATTTGTTAATATGATTAACCATTTCTTTATTTTTTGTTGTGAGGAGCTTACCATGAATCCCAAAATTTATGTTGCTTGCGTTATTGGTGCTGGATTGGCCATAAAACTCGCTTCTATTCGACCTTCGGTCAAGGTACTGCTGCAGACCAAGCCGTAAAAGGTATTGCTAGTCAACCAGAAGCAGAGGGTAAGATACGATATACTTTATTGCTTATTCTGGCTTTTATGGAAGCCTTAACAATTTATGACCTGGTCTTCGCATTAGCACTTTAATTTGCTAATCCCTTTGTGCAATTCTAGAAACTTGAAAACGTGAAAATACGTACTTCTTTTATTGCTTTGACCCTGCCTCTTCTCTTCTATAAATTATATCATCAACACTTACTCCAAAAATCCTAGACATGCCAACAAGTAAACTTGTTTTGACAATCTCTTTATAATGATTTATCCTTTTGACGTATGGTTTAATGCATTTAGTTTAAATTATAGTAAAAAAACAAATTTGGCCAATTTGAATGTCAAAATCAAAATTAAAGTAAAGTCTTCATAAAAAAAGTTTTTTGGGTAGTCAAAGCGACTTGTTTTGGTTATAACTTTGTACTTACATATCGAAATGACAAATTTTTTTCATTTTAGACTCTAGTTTCATCATTCTTTTGGACAAAAACCTTTGGGATATTGTTTTATAGGCAAAAAATATACTGAAATCAGCCATTTTTTAAGCCCCTAGAGATGAGCCGACCTGGAGCTAAAAGGTTGGTTTAAAATTTGGATTTCTGGTCCATATTGGTTGACCTTGAATATCTCTTTATTGATCTAGAAAGCTTAGGAGCATCCAATTATGTATGTTTTATGATTCATATCCAGCAGATAAAGGGACTGGAACTACTTAAATATCTAGTTTTTATTCCGTATTCAAGTTTTTGTAAATCCATATAATACAGTTATTCTATTTTTTTCCTCCCAACCCATTCTTTCAGTCTTTCGCTCCGTCTACTTTAAATGTATTCATAGGATTGATTTCATATTTAATCCACACATACAGTCACAGACAAGAAAAGAGGAGCTTATATCGTAATCCATACAGAAAAAGTGGAATCTATATCTATATAAAGTCGATAGTAATACGGGGAATGAAATAACATACATGGGAAGTCCATATATATCGATTGAATATCTACTGTCACACATACATGTGTTTCTTCCAAAATGTAAACCATCGTCATCTTATTTCTTTTGAATATCTACTATCACATATACATTCTTCTGAGTATACACTGGAGTTCACGTATAATATGTAGCTATGGCTATCTAGCTTGACCCACCTAACCTACGTGATTTTTATCACACATTGATTCAAACGAAGAGATCCATCAAAGCGAATCATCCCAAATCAAGATTTGATGATTGATTGATTCAATTGCAATTAATTCAATTTTTTGCTAATTATTGAATAGGATAGAATGAAATAGCTACGGTTTCGCATAACATAGTTTTGTTGTTTAGTCGCATGGCCTAAACGAGTAACAATTATTACCCCAATTATGAATCGTCGTAATTGACTGGAAAAATAAAGATGTATGACATGAATAGGACAAAAGGGGATCATAACAAAAATTCGGAATTTCCCCCTTTTTTCTTACAATTCCGTAGTGCACTACGGAATATAACAAATATTAATATTGTACTCATATTTCTCTTGCTATTGTTTTCTTCCAACACTATATCATACATGTCGTAAATAAATACTTTTATATTAATCATGTTCCATAAGCAGGTTAGGTGAAGCTACTCAATGATTACCTTCTATGGCTGCAATGTACAAAAGAAATAAGAACAACAATTACTAATTCATCGGCCAATATATTCCTGAAAAGTCAAAAACTAAGTGATAAAGGTTTTGTGAAATCTTCTAACACATTAATTGGTAAAAGTTTTGAAGTTGGTTGAATCCATTTACCGAAATAACCCAGTCCCTTTTTAGGTAGGCCTGCAAAGAAATGTGCCACTCACATGAGTAAAGCTAAAGCAACAGTAGTATTTATATCATTCGTAGGTGCAACTAACACCCCATGAGTTAACTGTTTGATTCTTCAATGTAAAAATGCACCTGACCAGTTAGAAATGAAAACAAATAGGAATAGAGTTCCAATAAAAGGAACCCAAGGACCATATTCTTCAACATTTTGAGTTTTGTTCACGTCTTGAATGAAATTAAGAACATAATATCAAAAGACATTTTGGCCGTCGGTCAGAATAGTTTGTGTATTCCGAACGGGCTATAGCGGCTGAATCTAATAAGATACCAATTACGACCCAAGAAGTTCTACAATGTTCGATCAACAACCTAGAGGTTTCTGTGAGATATTCAGTGTGGAGGTAGGCAACATCATTATTGGCAAATACGAGCTTTCCAACTGCATGCCCAAGTACTTATAACTTCTTGTGTCGTAATTGCTATCTTATTAGACTCAGCCGCTATAGCCGTTTGGCTTATTAGATTCAACCGCTATAGCCGTTTGAAATACACAAACTATTTTGACCGACGGCCAAAATTTCTTCTGATATGTTCTTGATTTCATTCAAGACGTGAGCAAAACTCAAAATGGAGAAGAATATGGTCCTTGGGTTCCTTTTATTTGAACTCTATTCCTATTTGTTTTCATTTATAACTAGTCAGGTGCGATTTTGCATTGAAGAATCAAACAGTTACCTCATGGGGTGTTAGTTGCACTTACAAATGATATAAATACTACTGTTGCTTTAGCTTTACTCATGTGAGTGGCACATTTCCTTGCAGGCCTTAATAAAAAGGGATTGGGTTATTTCGGTAAATAGATTCAACCAACTCCAATACTTTTACCAATTAATGTGTTAAAAGATTTCACAAAAACTTTATCACTTAAATTTTGACTTTTCAGGCATATATTGGCCTATGAATTAGTAATTGTTGTTCTTGTTTCTTTAGTACACTTAGCCGTGGAAGGTCATCATTGAGTAGCTTTCCTTCCAGATAAATAACAAAATAATGCTTTGAATTTCAAAGATTCGCTTTTTGTTTTGGAATTGATTTAAATTCAAAATTATGTAAGCCCATGAATCTTATTCCAATAATTAATTCATGCGTAGCCCAACATGATTGATATAAATATGTTTATTTACGATATGTATGATATAGTGTAGGAAGAAAACAATAGCGAGAGAAATATATGTACGATATTAATATTTATTATATTACATATTACACTACGGAATTGTAAAAAAAGGGGGGAATTCACAATTTTTTCAAAGATCCCCTTTTATGCTATTCATGTTGTACATCTCCTTTATTTTTACTGTACAAGGATTCATAATTGGGGAAATAATTCTTACTCGTTTGGAACGTGCGACGAAACAAGAACTATGTTCTGCGAAACCGTTGCTATTTCATTCCATCCTATTCAACAATTAACAAAAACTGGAATTAATTGCAATTGGATCCATCAATCTACAAATATTGATATGGAATGGTTCGCTTTGATGAATCTCTTTGTTTGAATTAATGTGAGATATTGATAAATACAAGTAAAAATCACATAGTTTATGCAGGTCAAGGTAGATAGCCGTAGCTGCATATTATACGTGAACTCCGGGGTATGCATTGAATAATGGTTCTTGGGTCCGATGCTATTCAAAGGAAATAAGATGACAACGGTTTACATTATGGAAGAAACACAAGTACATGTGATAGTAGATATTCAATAGTTATATACGGACTACCCATGTATATTATTTCATTTCCCATATTACTACGCACTACCCATTTATATTCCACTTTCTTTATATAAACTATGATATAAGCTTTTCTTTTTGTGTCTATGACAGTATGTGTGTATTGAATATGAACTCAAGCCTATGAATGCGTTTAAAGAAGACGGAGCGAAGAATTGAAGGAATGAGTTTGGAGCAAAGAAATAGAAGAACTATATTATAAGGATTTACAAAAACTTGGATATGGAATAAGAATGAAATATTGAAGTAGTCCTGATCCTACAATAATAACAAATATCATCACTTCTCAAATTTGGTTGGGAGTTCTTAGTTTAGTTGTATGGATCTTAGTAATGGAATGAAATACTAAGTAATGTAACAAGTTAATATTATAAATATGCAAATAACATTAATTAAGTACACTAACTAAGATATATATAATAATTCATTGGTTTATTTGTTAATATGATTAACCATTTCTTTATTTTTTGTTGTGAGGAGCTTACCATGAATCCCAAAATTTATGTTGCTTGCGTTATTGGTGCTGGATTGGCCATAAAACTCGCTTCTATTCGACCTTCGGTCAAGGTACTGCTGCAGACCAAGCCGTAAAAGGTATTGCTAGTCAACCAGAAGCAGAGGGTAAGATACGATATACTTTATTGCTTATTCTGGCTTTTATGGAAGCCTTAACAATTTATGACCTGGTCTTCGCATTAGCACTTTAATTTGCTAATCCCTTTGTGCAATTATAGAAACTTGAAAACGTGAAAATACGTACTTCTTTTATTGCTTTGACCCTGCCTCTTCTCTTCTATAAATTATATCATCAACACTTACTCCAAAAATCCTAGACATGCCAACAAGTAAACTTGTTTTGACAATCTCTTTATAATGATTTATCCTTTTGACGTATGGTTTAATGCATTTAGTTTAAATTATAGTAAAAAAACAAATTTGGCCAATTTGAATGTCAAAATCAAAATTAAAGTAAAGTCTTCATAAAAAAAGTTTTTTGGGTAGTCAAAGCGACTTGTTTTGGTTATAACTTTGTACTTACATATCGAAATGACAAATTTTTTTCATTTTAGACTCTAGTTTCATCATTCTTTTGGACAAAAACCTTTGGGATATTGTTTTATAGGCAAAAAATATACTGAAATCAGCCATTTTTTAAGCCCCTAGAGATGAGCCGACCTGGAGCTAAAAGGTTGGTTTAAAATTTGGATTTCTGGTCCATATTGGTTGACCTTGAATATCTCTTTATTGATCTAGAAAGCTTAGGAGCATCCAATTATGTATGTTTTATGATTCATATCCAGCAGATAAAGGGACTGGAACTACTTAAATATCTAGTTTTTATTCCGTATTCAAGTTTTTGTAAATCCATATAATACAGTTATTCTATTTTTTTCCTCCCAACCCATTCTTTCAGTCTTTCGCTCCGTCTACTTTAAATGTATTCATAGGATTGATTTCATATTTAATCCACACATACAGTCACAGACAAGAAAAGAGGAGCTTATATCGTAATCCATACAGAAAAAGTGGAATCTATATCTATATAAAGTCGATAGTAATACGGGGAATGAAATAACATACATGGGAAGTCCATATATATCGATTGAATATCTACTGTCACACATACATGTGTTTCTTCCAAAATGTAAACCATCGTCATCTTATTTCTTTTGAATATCTACTATCACATATACATTCTTCTGAGTATACACTGGAGTTCACGTATAATATGTAGCTACGGCTATCTAGCTTGACCCACCTAACCTACGTGATTTTTATCACACATTGATTCAAACGAAGAGATCCATCAAAGCGAATCATCCCAAATCAAGATTTGATGATTGATTGATTCAATTGCAATTAATTCAATTTTTTGTTAATTATTGAATAGGATAGAATGAAATAGCTACGGTTTCGCATAACATAGTTTTGTTGTTTAGTCGCATGGCCTAAACGAGTAACAATTATTACCCCAATTATGAATCGTCGTAATTGACTGGAAAAATAAAGATGTATGACATGAATAGGACAAAAGGGGATCATAACAAAAATTCGGAATTTCCCCCTTTTTTCTTACAATTCCGTAGTGCACTACGGAATATAACAAATATTAATATTGTACTCATATTTCTCTTGCTATTGTTTTCTTCCAACACTATATCATACATGTCGTAAATAAATACTTTTATATTAATCATGTTCCATAAGCAGGTTAGGTGAAGCTACTCAATGATTACCTTCTATGGCTGCAATGTACAAAAGAAATAAGAACAACAATTACTAATTCATCGGCCAATATATTCCTGAAAAGTCAAAAACTAAGTGATAAAGGTTTTGTGAAATCTTCTAACACATTAATTGGTAAAAGTTTTGAAGTTGGTTGAATCCATTTACCGAAATAACCCAGTCCCTTTTTAGGTAGGCCTGCAAAGAAATGTGCCACTCACATGAGTAAAGCTAAAGCAACAGTAGTATTTATATCATTCGTAGGTGCAACTAACACCCCATGAGTTAACTGTTTGATTCTTCAATGTAAAAATGCACCTGACCAGTTAGAAATGAAAACAAATAGGAATACAGTTCCAATAAAAGGAACCCAAGGACCATATTCTTCAACATTTTGAGTTTTGTTCACGTCTTGAATGAAATTAAGAACATAATATCAAAAGACATTTTGGCCGTCGGTCAGAATAGTTTGTGTATTCCGAACGGGCTATAGCGGCTGAATCTAATAAGATACCAATTACGACCCAAGAAGTTCTACAATGTTCGATCAACAACCTAGAGGTTTCTGTGAGATATTCGGTGTGGAGGTAGGCAACATCATTATTGGCAAATACGAGCTTTCCAACTGCATGCCCAAGTACTTATAACTTCTTGTGTCGTAATTGCTATCTTATTAGACTCAGCCGCTATAGCCGTTTGGCTTATTAGATTCAACCGCTATAGCCGTTTGAAATACACAAACTATTTTGACCGACGGCCAAAATTTCTTCTGATATGTTCTTGATTTCATTCAAGACGTGAGCAAAACTCAAAATGGAGAAGAATATGGTCCTTGGGTTCCTTTTATTTGAACTCTATTCCTATTTGTTTTCATTTATAACTAGTCAGGTGCGATTTTGCATTGAAGAATCAAACAGTTACCTCATGGGGTGTTAGTTGCACTTACAAATGATATAAATACTACTGTTGCTTTAGCTTTACTCATGTGAGTGGCACATTTCCTTGCAGGCCTTAATAAAAAGGGATTGGGTTATTTCGGTAAATAGATTCAACCAACTCCAATACTTTTACCAATTAATGTGTTAAAAGATTTCACAAAAACTTTATCACTTAAATTTTGACTTTTCAGGCATATATTGGCCTATGAATTAGTAATTGTTGTTCTTGTTTCTTTAGTACACTTAGCCGTGGAAGGTCATCATTGAGTAGCTTTCCTTCCAGATAAATAACAAAATAATGCTTTGAATTTCAAAGATTCGCTTTTTGTTTTGGAATTGATTTAAATTCAAAATTATGTAAGCCCATGAATCTTATTCCAATAATTAATTCATGCGTAGCCCAAGATATTGGCTTGAGGAACATGATTGATATAAATATGTTTATTTACGATATGTATGATATAGTGTAGGAAGAAAACAATAGCGAGAGAAATATATGTACGATATTAATATTTATTATATTACATATTACACTACGGAATTGTAAAAAAAGGGGGGAATTCACAATTTTTTCAAAGATCCCCTTTTATGCTATTCATGTTGTACATCTCCTTTATTTTTACTGTACAAGGATTCATAATTGGGGAAATAATTCTTACTCGTTTGGAACGTGCGACGAAACAAGAACTATGTTCTGCGAAACCGTTGCTATTTCATTCCATCCTATTCAACAATTAACAAAAACTGGAATTAATTGCAATTGGATCCATCAATCTACAAATATTGATATGGAATGGTTCGCTTTGATGAATCTCTTTGTTTGAATTAATGTGAGATATTGATAAATACAAGTAAAAATCACATAGTTTATGCAGGTCAAGGTAGATAGCCGTAGCTGCATATTATACGTGAACTCCGGGGTATGCATTGAATAATGGTTCTTGGGTCCGATGCTATTCAAAGGAAATAAGATGACAACGGTTTACATTATGGAAGAAACACAAGTACATGTGATAGTAGATATTCAATAGTTATATACGGACTACCCATGTATATTATTTCATTTCCCATATTACTACGCACTACCCATTTATATTCCACTTTCTTTATATAAACTATGATATAAGCTTTTCTTTTTGTGTCTATGACAGTATGTGTGTATTGAATATGAACTCAAGCCTATGAATGCGTTTAAAGAAGACGGAGCGAAGAATTGAAGGAATGAGTTTGGAGCAAAGAAATAGAAGAACTATATTATAAGGATTTACAAAAACTTGGATATGGAATAAGAATGAAATATTGAAGTAGTCCTGATCCTACAATAATAACAAATATCATCACTTCTCAAATTTGGTTGGGAGTTCTTAGTTTAGTTGTATGGATCTTAGTAATGGAATGAAATACTAAGTAATGTAACAAGTTAATATTATAAATATGCAAATAACATTAATTAAGTACACTAACTAAGATATATATAATAATTCATTGGTTTATTTGTTAATATGATTAACCATTTCTTTATTTTTTGTTGTGAGGAGCTTACCATGAATCCCAAAATTTATGTTGCTTGCGTTATTGGTGCTGGATTGGCCATAAAACTCGCTTCTATTCGACCTTCGGTCAAGGTACTGCTGCAGACCAAGCCGTAAAAGGTATTGCTAGTCAACCAGAAGCAGAGGGTAAGATACGATATACTTTATTGCTTATTCTGGCTTTTATGGAAGCCTTAACAATTTATGACCTGGTCTTCGCATTAGCACTTTAATTTGCTAATCCCTTTGTGCAATTATAGAAACTTGAAAACGTGAAAATACGTACTTCTTTTATTGCTTTGACCCTGCCTCTTCTCTTCTATAAATTATATCATCAACACTTACTCCAAAAATCCTAGACATGCCAACAAGTAAACTTGTTTTGACAATCTCTTTATAATGATTTATCCTTTTGACGTATGGTTTAATGCATTTAGTTTAAATTATAGTAAAAAAACAAATTTGGCCAATTTGAATGTCAAAATCAAAATTAAAGTAAAGTCTTCATAAAAAAAGTTTTTTGGGTAGTCAAAGCGACTTGTTTTGGTTATAACTTTGTACTTACATATCGAAATGACAAATTTTTTTCATTTTAGACTCTAGTTTCATCATTCTTTTGGACAAAAACCTTTGGGATATTGTTTTATAGGCAAAAAATATACTGAAATCAGCCATTTTTTAAGCCCCTAGAGATGAGCCGACCTGGAGCTAAAAGGTTGGTTTAAAATTTGGATTTCTGGTCCATATTGGTTGACCTTGAATATCTCTTTATTGATCTAGAAAGCTTAGGAGCATCCAATTATGTATGTTTTATGATTCATATCCAGCAGATAAAGGGACTGGAACTACTTAAATATCTAGTTTTTATTCCGTATTCAAGTTTTTGTAAATCCATATAATACAGTTATTCTATTTTTTTCCTCCCAACCCATTCTTTCAGTCTTTCGCTCCGTCTACTTTAAATGTATTCATAGTATTGATTTCATATTTAATCCACACATACAGTCACAGACAAGAAAAGAGGAGCTTATATCGTAATCCATACAGAAAAAGTGGAATCTATATCTATATAAAGTCGATAGTAATACGGGGAATGAAATAACATACATGGGAAGTCCATATATATCGATTGAATATCTACTGTCACACATACATGTGTTTCTTCCAAAATGTAAACCATCGTCATCTTATTTCTTTTGAATATCTACTATCACATATACATTCTTCTGAGTATACACTGGAGTTCACGTATAATATGTAGCTACGGCTATCTAGCTTGACCCACCTAACCTACGTGATTTTTATCACACATTGATTCAAACGAAGAGATCCATCAAAGCGAATCATCCCAAATCAAGATTTGATGATTGATTGATTCAATTGCAATTAATTCAATTTTTTGCTAATTATTGAATAGGATAGAATGAAATAGCTACGGTTTCGCATAACATAGTTTTGTTGTTTAGTCGCATGGCCTAAACGAGTAACAATTATTACCCCAATTATGAATCGTCGTAATTGACTGGAAAAATAAAGATGTATGACATGAATAGGACAAAAGGGGATCATAACAAAAATTCGGAATTTCCCCCTTTTTTCTTACAATTCCGTAGTGCACTACGGAATATAACAAATATTAATATTGTACTCATATTTCTCTTGCTATTGTTTTCTTCCAACACTATATCATACATGTCGTAAATAAATACTTTTATATTAATCATGTTCCATAAGCAGGTTAGGTGAAGCTACTCAATGATTACCTTCTATGGCTGCAATGTACAAAAGAAATAAGAACAACAATTACTAATTCATCGGCCAATATATTCCTGAAAAGTCAAAAACTAAGTGATAAAGGTTTTGTGAAATCTTCTAACACATTAATTGGTAAAAGTTTTGAAGTTGGTTGAATCCATTTACCGAAATAACCCAGTCCCTTTTTAGGTAGGCCTGCAAAGAAATGTGCCACTCACATGAGTAAAGCTAAAGCAACAGTAGTATTTATATCATTCGTAGGTGCAACTAACACCCCATGAGTTAACTGTTTGATTCTTCAATGTAAAAATGCACCTGACCAGTTAGAAATGAAAACAAATAGGAATAGAGTTCCAATAAAAGGAACCCAAGGACCATATTCTTCAACATTTTGAGTTTTGTTCACGTCTTGAATGAAATTAAGAACATAATATCAAAAGACATTTTGGCCGTCGGTCAGAATAGTTTGTGTATTCCGAACGGGCTATAGCGGCTGAATCTAATAAGATACCAATTACGACCCAAGAAGTTCTACAATGTTCGATCAACAACCTAGAGGTTTCTGTGAGATATTCGGTGTGGAGGTAGGCAACATCATTATTGGCAAATACGAGCTTTCCAACTGCATGCCCAAGTACTTATAACTTCTTGTGTCGTAATTGCTATCTTATTAGACTCAGCCGCTATAGCCGTTTGGCTTATTAGATTCAACCGCTATAGCCGTTTGAAATACACAAACTATTTTGACCGACGGCCAAAATTTCTTCTGATATGTTCTTGATTTCATTCAAGACGTGAGCAAAACTCAAAATGGAGAAGAATATGGTCCTTGGGTTCCTTTTATTTGAACTCTATTCCTATTTGTTTTCATTTATAACTAGTCAGGTGCGATTTTGCATTGAAGAATCAAACAGTTACCTCATGGGGTGTTAGTTGCACTTACAAATGATATAAATACTACTGTTGCTTTAGCTTTACTCATGTGAGTGGCACATTTCCTTGCAGGCCTTAATAAAAAGGGATTGGGTTATTTCGGTAAATAGATTCAACCAACTCCAATACTTTTACCAATTAATGTGTTAAAAGATTTCACAAAAACTTTATCACTTAAATTTTGACTTTTCAGGCATATATTGGCCTATGAATTAGTAATTGTTGTTCTTGTTTCTTTAGTACACTTAGCCGTGGAAGGTCATCATTGAGTAGCTTTCCTTCCAGATAAATAACAAAATAATGCTTTGAATTTCAAAGATTCGCTTTTTGTTTTGGAATTGATTTAAATTCAAAATTATGTAAGCCCATGAATCTTATTCCAATAATTAATTCATGCGTAGCCCAAGATATTGGCTTGAGGAACATGATTGATATAAATATGTTTATTTACGATATGTATGATATAGTGTAGGAAGAAAACAATAGCGAGAGAAATATATGTACGATATTAATATTTATTATATTACATATTACACTACGGAATTGTAAAAAAAGGGGGGAATTCACAATTTTTTCAAAGATCCCCTTTTATGCTATTCATGTTGTACATCTCCTTTATTTTTACTGTACAAGGATTCATAATTGGGGAAATAATTCTTACTCGTTTGGAACGTGCGACGAAACAAGAACTATGTTCTGCGAAACCGTTGCTATTTCATTCCATCCTATTCAACAATTAACAAAAACTGGAATTAATTGCAATTGGATCCATCAATCTACAAATATTGATATGGAATGGTTCGCTTTGATGAATCTCTTTGTTTGAATTAATGTGAGATATTGATAAATACAAGTAAAAATCACATAGTTTATGCAGGTCAAGGTAGATAGCCGTAGCTGCATATTATACGTGAACTCCGGGGTATGCATTGAATAATGGTTCTTGGGTCCGATGCTATTCAAAGGAAATAAGATGACAACGGTTTACATTATGGAAGAAACACAAGTACATGTGATAGTAGATATTCAATAGTTATATACGGACTACCCATGTATATTATTTCATTTCCCATATTACTACGCACTACCCATTTATATTCCACTTTCTTTATATAAACTATGATATAAGCTTTTCTTTTTGTGTCTATGACAGTATGTGTGTATTGAATATGAACTCAAGCCTATGAATGCGTTTAAAGAAAACGGAGCGAAGAATTGAAGGAATGAGTTTGGAGCAAAGAAATAGAAGAACTATATTATAAGGATTTACAAAAACTTGGATATAGAATAAGAATGAAATATTGAAGTAGTCCTGATCCTACAATAATAACAAATATCATCACTTCTCAAATTTGGTTGGGAGTTCTTAGTTTAGTTGTATGGATCTTAGTAATGGAATGAAATACTAAGTAATGTAACAAGTTAATATTATAAATATGCAAATAACATTAATTAAGTACACTAACTAAGATATATATAATAATTCATTGGTTTATTTGTTAATATGATTAACCATTTCTTTATTTTTTGTTGTGAGTAGCTTACCATGAATCCCAAAATTTATGTTGCTTGCGTTATTGGTGCTGGATTGGCCATAAAACTCGCTTCTATTCGACCTTCGGTCAAGGTACTGCTGCAGACCAAGCCGTAAAAGGTATTGCTAGTCAACCAGAAGCAGAGGGTAAGATACGATATACTTTATTGCTTATTCTGGCTTTTATGGAAGCCTTAACAATTTACGACCTGGTCTTCGCATTAGCACTTTAATTTGCTAATCCCTTTGTGCAATTATAGAAACTTGAAAACGTGAAAATACGTACTTCTTCTATTGCTTTGACCCTGCCTCTTCTCTTCTATAAATTATATCATCAACACTTACTCCAAAAATCCTAGACATGCCAACAATTAAACTTGTTTTGACAATCTCTTTCTAATGATTTATCCTTTTGACGTATGGTTTAATGCATTTAGTTTAAATTATAGTAAAAAAACAAATTTGGCCAATTTGAATGTCAAAATCAAAATTAAAGTAAAGTCTTCATAAAAAAAGTTTTTGGGGTAGTCAAAGCGACTTGTTTTGGTTATAAGTTTGTACTTACATATCGAAATGACAAATTTTTTTGATGTTAGACTCTAGTTTCATCATTCTTTTGGACAAAAACCTTTGGGATATTGTTTTATAGGCAAAAAATATACTGAAATCAGCCATTTTTTAAGCCCCTAGAGATGGGCCGACCTGGAGCTAAAAGGTTGGTTTAAAATTTGGATTTCTGGTCCATATTGGTTGACTTTGAATATCTCTTTATTGATCTAGAAATCTTAGGAGCATCCAATTATGTATGTTTTATGATTCATATCCAGCAGATAAAGGGGGGACTGGAACTACTTAAATATCTAGTTTTTATTCCGTATTCAAGTTTTTGTAAATCCATATAATACAGTTATTCTATTTTTTTCCTCCCAACCCATTCTTTCAGTCTTTCGCTCCATCTACTTTAAATGCATTCATAGGATTGATTTCATATTTAATCCACACATACAGTCACAGACAAAAAAAGAGGAGCTTATATCGTAATCCATATAGAAAAAGTGGAATCTATATCTATATAAAGTCGATAGTAATATGGGGAATGAAATAACATACATGGGAAGTCCATATATATCGATTGAATATCTACTGTCACACATACATGTGTTTCTTCCAAAATGTAAACCATCGTCATCTTATTTCTTTTGAATATCTACTATCACATATACATTCTTCTGAGTATACACTGGAGTTCACGTATAATATGTAGCTACGGCTATCTAGCTTGACCCACCTAACCTACGTGATTTTTATCTCACATTGATTCAAACGAAGAGATTCATCAAAGCGAATCATCCCAAATCAAGATTTGATGATTGATTGATTCAATTGCAATTAATTCAATTTTTTGTTAATTATTGAATAGGATAGAATGAAATAGCTACGGTTTCGCATAACATAGTTTTGTTGTTTAGTCGCATGGCCTAAACGAGTAACAATTATTACCCCAATTATGAATCGTCGTAATTGACTGGAAAAATAAAGATGTATGACATGAATAGGACAAAAGGGGATCATAACAAAAATTCGGAATTTCCCCCTTTTTTCTTACAATTCCGTAGTGCAATACGGAATATAACAAATATTAATATTGTACTCATATTTCTCTTGCTATTGTTTTCTTCCAACACTATATCATACACGTCGTAAATAAATACATTTATATTAATCATGTTAGATAAGCAGGTGAGGTGAAGCTACTCAATGATTACCTTCTATGGCTACAATGTACAAAAGAAATAAGAACCACAATTACTAATTCATCGGCCAATATATTCCTGAAAAGTCAAAAACTAAGTGATAAAGGTTTTGTGAAATCTTCTAACACATTAATTGGTAAAAGTTTTGAAGTTGGTTGAATCCATTTACCGAAATAATCCAGTCCCTTTTTAGGTAGGCCTGCAAAGAAATGTGCCACTCACATGAGTAAAGCTAAAGCAACAGTAGTATTTATATCATTCGTAGGTGCAACTAACACCCCATGAGTTAACTGTTTGATTCTTCAATGTAAAATTGCACCTGACCAGTTAGAAATGAAAACAAATAGGAATAGAGTTCCAATAAAAGGAACCCAAGGACCATATTCTTCAACATTTTGAGTTTTGCTCACGTCTTGAATGAAATTAAGAACATAATATCAAAAGACATTTTGGCCGTCGGTCAGAATAGTTTGTGTATTCCGAACGGGCTATAGCGGCTGAATCTAATAAGATACCAATTACGACCCAAGAAGTTCTACAATGTTCGATCAACAACCTAGAGGTTTCTGTGAGATATTCGGTGTGGAGGTAGGCAACATCATTATTGGCAAATACGAGCTTTCCAACTGCATGCCCAAGTACTTATAACTTCTTGTGTCGTAATTGCTATCTTATTAGACTCAGCCGCTATAGCCGTTTGGCTTATTAGATTCAACCGCTATAGCCGTTTGAAATACACAAACTATTTTGACCGACGGCCAAAATTTCTTCTGATATGTTCTTGATTTCATTCAAGACGTGAGCAAAACTCAAAATGGAGAAGAATATGGTCCTTGGGTTCCTTTTATTTGAACTCTATTCCTATTTGTTTTCATTTATAACTAGTCAGGTGCGATTTTGCATTGAAGAATCAAACAGTTACCTCATGGGGTGTTAGTTGCACTTACAAATGATATAAATACTACTGTTGCTTTAGCTTTACTCATGTGAGTGGCACATTTCCTTGCAGGCCTTAATAAAAAGGGATTGGGTTATTTCGGTAAATAGATTCAACCAACTCCAATACTTTTACCAATTAATGTGTTAAAAGATTTCACAAAAACTTTATCACTTAAATTTTGACTTTTCAGGCATATATTGGCCTATGAATTAGTAATTGTTGTTCTTGTTTCTTTAGTACACTTAGCCGTGGAAGGTCATCATTGAGTAGCTTTCCTTCCAGATAAATAACAAAATAATGCTTTGAATTTCAAAGATTCGCTTTTTGTTTTGGAATTGATTTAAATTCAAAATTATGTAAGCCCATGAATCTTATTCCAATAATTAATTCATGCGTAGCCCAAGATATTGGCTTGAGGAACATGATTGATATAAATATGTTTATTTACGATATGTATGATATAGTGTAGGAAGAAAACAATAGCGAGAGAAATATATGTACGATATTAATATTTATTATATTACATATTACACTACGGAATTGTAAAAAAAGGGGGGAATTCACAATTTTTTCAAAGATCCCCTTTTATGCTATTCATGTTGTACATCTCCTTTATTTTTACTGTACAAGGATTCATAATTGGGGAAATAATTCTTACTCGTTTGGAACGTGCGACGAAACAAGAACTATGTTCTGCGAAACCGTTGCTATTTCATTCCATCCTATTCAACAATTAACAAAAACTGGAATTAATTGCAATTGGATCCATCAATCTACAAATATTGATATGGAATGGTTCGCTTTGATGAATCTCTTTGTTTGAATTAATGTGAGATATTGATAAATACAAGTAAAAATCACATAGTTTATGCAGGTCAAGGTAGATAGCCGTAGCTGCATATTATACGTGAACTCCGGGGTATGCATTGAATAATGGTTCTTGGGTCCGATGCTATTCAAAGGAAATAAGATGACAACGGTTTACATTATGGAAGAAACACAAGTACATGTGATAGTAGATATTCAATAGTTATATACGGACTACCCATGTATATTATTTCATTTCCCATATTACTACGCACTACCCATTTATATTCCACTTTCTTTATATAAACTATGATATAAGCTTTTCTTTTTGTGTCTATGACAGTATGTGTGTATTGAATATGAACTCAAGCCTATGAATGCGTTTAAAGAAGACGGAGCGAAGAATTGAAGGAATGAGTTTGGAGCAAAGAAATAGAAGAACTATATTATAAGGATTTACAAAAACTTGGATATGGAATAAGAATGAAATATTGAAGTAGTCCTGATCCTACAATAATAACAAATATCATCACTTCTCAAATTTGGTTGGGAGTTCTTAGTTTAGTTGTATGGATCTTAGTAATGGAATGAAATACTAAGTAATGTAACAAGTTAATATTATAAATATGCAAATAACATTAATTAAGTACACTAACTAAGATATATATAATAATTCATTGGTTTATTTGTTAATATGATTAACCATTTCTTTATTTTTTGTTGTGAGTAGCTTACCATGAATCCCAAAATTTATGTTGCTTGCGTTATTGGTGCTGGATTGGCCATAAAACTCGCTTCTATTCGACCTTCGGTCAAGGTACTGCTGCAGACCAAGCCGTAAAAGGTATTGCTAGTCAACCAGAAGCAGAGGGTAAGATACGATATACTTTATTGCTTATTCTGGCTTTTATGGAAGCCTTAACAATTTACGACCTGGTCTTCGCATTAGCACTTTAATTTGCTAATCCCTTTGTGCAATTATAGAAACTTGAAAACGTGAAAATACGTACTTCTTTTATTGCTTTGACCCTGCCTCTTCTCTTCTATAAATTATATCATCAACACTTACTCCAAAAATCCTAGACATGCCAACAAGTAAACTTGTTTTGACAATCTCTTTATAATGATTTATCCTTTTGACGTATGGTTTAATGCATTTAGTTTAAATTATAGTAAAAAAACAAATTTGGCCAATTTGAATGTCAAAATCAAAATTAAAGTAAAGTCTTCATAAAAAAAGTTTTTTGGGTAGTCAAAGCGACTTGTTTTGGTTATAACTTTGTACTTACATATCGAAATGACAAATTTTTTTCATTTTAGACTCTAGTTTCATCATTTTTTTGGACAAAAACCTTTGGGATATTGTTTTATAGGCAAAAAATATACTGAAATCAGCCATTTTTTAAGCCCCTAGAGATGAGCCGACCTGGAGCTAAAAGGTTGGTTTAAAATTTGGATTTCTGGTCCATATTGGTTGACCTTGAATATCTCTTTATTGATCTAGAAAGCTTAGGAGCATCCAATTATGTATGTTTTATGATTCATATCCAGCAGATAAAGGGACTGGAACTACTTAAATATCTAGTTTTTATTCCGTATTCAAGTTTTTGTAAATCCATATAATACAGTTATTCTATTTTTTTCCTCCCAACCCATTCTTTCAGTCTTTCGCTCCGTCTACTTTAAATGTATTCATAGGATTGATTTCATATTTAATCCACACATACAGTCACAGACAAGAAAAGAGGAGCTTATATCGTAATCCATACAGAAAAAGTGGAATCTATATCTATATAAAGTCGATAGTAATACGGGGAATGAAATAACATACATGGGAAGTCCATATATATCGATTGAATATCTACTGTCACACATACATGTGTTTCTTCCAAAATGTAAACCATCGTCATCTTATTTCTTTTGAATATCTACTATCACATATACATTCTTCTGAGTATACACTGGAGTTCACGTATAATATGTAGCTACGGCTATCTAGCTTGACCCACCTAACCTACGTGATTTTTATCACACATTGATTCAAACGAAGAGATCCATCAAAGCGAATCATCCCAAATCAAGATTTGATGATTGATTGATTCAATTGCAATTAATTCAATTTTTTGCTAATTATTGAATAGGATAGAATGAAATAGCTACGGTTTCGCATAACATAGTTTTGTTGTTTAGTCGCATGGCCTAAACGAGTAACAATTATTACCCCAATTATGAATCGTCGTAATTGACTGGAAAAATAAAGATGTATGACATGAATAGGACAAAAGGGGATCATAACAAAAATTCGGAATTTCCCCCTTTTTTCTTACAATTCCGTAGTGCACTACGGAATATAACAAATATTAATATTGTACTCATATTTCTCTTGCTATTGTTTTCTTCCAACACTATATCATACATGTCGTAAATAAATACTTTTATATTAATCATGTTCCATAAGCAGGTTAGGTGAAGCTACTCAATGATTACCTTCTATGGCTGCAATGTACAAAAGAAATAAGAACAACAATTACTAATTCATCGGCCAATATATTCCTGAAAAGTCAAAAACTAAGTGATAAAGGTTTTGTGAAATCTTCTAACACATTAATTGGTAAAAGTTTTGAAGTTGGTTGAATCCATTTACCGAAATAACCCAGTCCCTTTTTAGGTAGGCCTGCAAAGAAATGTGCCACTCACATGAGTAAAGCTAAAGCAACAGTAGTATTTATATCATTCGTAGGTGCAACTAACACCCCATGAGTTAACTGTTTGATTCTTCAATGTAAAAATGCACCTGACCAGTTAGAAATGAAAACAAATAGGAATAGAGTTCGAATAAAAGGAACCCAAGGACCATATTCTTCAACATTTTGAGTTTTGCTCACGTCTTGAATGAAATTAAGAACATAATATCAAAAGACATTTTGGCCGTCGGTCAGAATAGTTTGTGTATTCCGAACGGGCTATAGCGGCTGAATCTAATAAGATACCAATTACGACCCAAGAAGTTCTACAATGTTCGATCAACAACCTAGAGGTTTCTGTGAGATATTCGGTGTGGAGGTAGGCAACATCATTATTGGCAAATACGAGCTTTCCAACTGCATGCCCAAGTACTTATAACTTCTTGTGTCGTAATTGCTATCTTATTAGACTCAGCCGCTATAGCCGTTTGGCTTATTAGATTCAACCGCTATAGCCGTTTGAAATACACAAACTATTTTGACCGACGGCCAAAATTTCTTCTGATATGTTCTTGATTTCATTCAAGACGTGAGCAAAACTCAAAATGGAGAAGAATATGGTCCTTGGGTTCCTTTTATTTGAACTCTATTCCTATTTGTTTTCATTTATAACTAGTCAGGTGCGATTTTGCATTGAAGAATCAAACAGTTACCTCATGGGGTGTTAGTTGCACTTACAAATGATATAAATACTACTGTTGCTTTAGCTTTACTCATGTGAGTGGCACATTTCCTTGCAGGCCTTAATAAAAAGGGATTGGGTTATTTCGGTAAATAGATTCAACCAACTCCAATACTTTTACCAATTAATGTGTTAAAAGATTTCACAAAAACTTTATCACTTAAATTTTGACTTTTCAGGCATATATTGGCCTATGAATTAGTAATTGTTGTTCTTGTTTCTTTAGTACACTTAGCCGTGGAAGGTCATCATTGAGTAGCTTTCCTTCCAGATAAATAACAAAATAATGCTTTGAATTTCAAAGATTCGCTTTTTGTTTTGGAATTGATTTAAATTCAAAATTATGTAAGCCCATGAATCTTATTCCAATAATTAATTCATGCGTAGCCCAAGATATTGGCTTGAGGAACATGATTGATATAAATATGTTTATTTACGATATGTATGATATAGTGTAGGAAGAAAACAATAGCGAGAGAAATATATGTACGATATTAATATTTATTATATTACATATTACACTACGGAATTGTAAAAAAAGGGGGGAATTCACAATTTTTTCAAAGATCCCCTTTTATGCTATTCATGTTGTACATCTCCTTTATTTTTACTGTACAAGGATTCATAATTGGGGAAATAATTCTTACTCGTTTGGAACGTGCGACGAAACAAGAACTATGTTCTGCGAAACCGTTGCTATTTCATTCCATCCTATTCAACAATTAACAAAAACTGGAATTAATTGCAATTGGATCCATCAATCTACAAATATTGATATGGAATGGTTCGCTTTGATGAATCTCTTTGTTTGAATTAATGTGAGATATTGATAAATACAAGTAAAAATCACATAGTTTATGCAGGTCAAGGTAGATAGCCGTAGCTGCATATTATACGTGAACTCCGGGGTATGCATTGAATAATGGTTCTTGGGTCCGATGCTATTCAAAGGAAATAAGATGACAACGGTTTACATTATGGAAGAAACACAAGTACATGTGATAGTAGATATTCAATAGTTATATACGGACTACCCATGTATATTATTTCATTTCCCATATTACTACGCACTACCCATTTATATTCCACTTTCTTTATATAAACTATGATATAAGCTTTTCTTTTTGTGTCTATGACAGTATGTGTGTATTGAATATGAACTCAAGCCTATGAATGCGTTTAAAGAAGACGGAGCGAAGAATTGAAGGAATGAGTTTGGAGCAAAGAAATAGAAGAACTATATTATAAGGATTTACAAAAACTTGGATATGGAATAAGAATGAAATATTGAAGTAGTCCTGATCCTACAATAATAACAAATATCATCACTTCTCAAATTTGGTTGGGAGTTCTTAGTTTAGTTGTATGGATCTTAGTAATGGAATGAAATACTAAGTAATGTAACAAGTTAATATTATAAATATGCAAATAACATTAATTAAGTACACTAACTAAGATATATATAATAATTCATTGGTTTATTTGTTAATATGATTAACCATTTCTTTATTTTTTGTTGTGAGGAGCTTACCATGAATCCCAAAATTTATGTTGCTTGCATTATTGGTGCTGGATTGGCCATAAAACTCGCTTCTATTCGACCTTCGGTCAAGGTACTGCTGCAGACCAAGCCGTAAAAGGTATTGCTAGTCAACCAGAAGCAGAGGGTAAGATACGATATACTTTATTGCTTATTCTGGCTTTTATGGAAGCCTTAACAATTTATGACCTGGTCTTCGCATTAGCACTTTAATTTGCTAATCCCTTTGTGCAATTATAGAAACTTGAAAACGTGAAAATACGTACTTCTTTTATTGCTTTGACCCTGCCTCTTCTCTTCTATAAATTATATCATCAACACTTACTCCAAAAATCCTAGACATGCCAACAAGTAAACTTGTTTTGACAATCTCTTTATAATGATTTATCCTTTTGACGTATGGTTTAATGCATTTAGTTTAAATTATAGTAAAAAAACAAATTTGGCCAATTTGAATGTCAAAATCAAAATTAAAGTAAAGTCTTCATAAAAAAAGTTTTTTGGGTAGTCAAAGCGACTTGTTTTGGTTATAACTTTGTACTTACATATCGAAATGACAAATTTTTTTCATTTTAGACTCTAGTTTCATCATTCTTTTGGACAAAAACCTTTGGGATATTGTTTTATAGGCAAAAAATATACTGAAATCAGCCATTTTTTAAGCCCCTAGAGATGAGCCGACCTGGAGCTAAAAGGTTGGTTTAAAATTTGGATTTCTGGTCCATATTGGTTGACCTTGAATATCTCTTTATTGATCTAGAAAGCTTAGGAGCATCCAATTATGTATGTTTTATGATTCATATCCAGCAGATAAAGGGACTGGAACTACTTAAATATCTAGTTTTTATTCCGTATTCAAGTTTTTGTAAATCCATATAATACAGTTATTCTATTTTTTTCCTCCCAACCCATTCTTTCAGTCTTTCGCTCCGTCTACTTTAAATGTATTCATAGGATTGATTTCATATTTAATCCACACATACAGTCACAGACAAGAAAAGAGGAGCTTATATCGTAATCCATACAGAAAAAGTGGAATCTATATCTATATAAAGTCGATAGTAATATGGGGAATGAAATAACATACATGGGAAGTCCATATATATCGATTGAATATCTACTGTCACACATACATGTGTTTCTTCCAAAATGTAAACCATCGTCATCTTATTTCTTTTGAATATCTACTATCACATATACATTCTTCTGAGTATACACTGGAGTTCACGTATAATATGTAGCTACGGCTATCTAGCTTGACCCACCTAACCTACGTGATTTTTATCTCACATTGATTCAAACGAAGAGATTCATCAAAGCGAATCATCCCAAATCAAGATTTGATGATTGATTGATTCAATTGCAATTAATTCAATTTTTTGTTAATTATTGAATAGGATAGAATGAAATAGCTACGGTTTCGCATAACATAGTTTTGTTGTTTAGTCGCATGGCCTAAACGAGTAACAATTATTACCCCAATTATGAATCGTCGTAATTGACTGGAAAAATAAAGATGTATGACATGAATAGGACAAAAGGGCATCATAACAAAAATTCGGAATTTCCCCCTTTTTTCTTACAATTCCGTAGTGCAATACGGAATATAACAAATATTAATATTGTACTCATATTTCTCTTGCTATTGTTTTCTTCCAACACTATATCATACACGTCGTAAATAAATACATTTATATTAATCATGTTAGATAAGCAGGTGAGGTGAAGCTACTCAATGATTACCTTCTATGGCTACAATGTACAAAAGAAATAAGAACCACAATTACTAATTCATCGGCCAATATATTCCTGAAAAGTCAAAAACTAAGTGATAAAGGTTTTGTGAAATCTTCTAACACATTAATTGGTAAAAGTTTTGAAGTTGGTTGAATCCATTTACCGAAATCCAGTCCCTTTTTAGGTAGGCCTGCAAAGAAATGTGCCACTCACATGAGTAAAGCTAAAGCAACAGTAGTATTTATATCATTCGTAGGTGCAACTAACACCCCATGAGTTAACTGTTTGATTCTTCAATGTAAAATTGCACCTGACCAGTTAGAAATGAAAACAAATAGGAATAGAGTTCCAATAAAAGGAACCCAAGGACCATATTCTTCAACATTTTGAGTTTTGCTCACGTCTTGAATGAAATTAAGAACATAATATCAAAAGACATTTTGGCCGTCGGTCAGAATAGTTTGTGTATTCCGAACGGGCTATAGCGGCTGAATCTAATAAGATACCAATTACGACCCAAGAAGTTCTACAATGTTCGATCAACAACCTAGAGGTTTCTGTGAGATATTCGGTGTGGAGGTAGGCAACATCATTATTGGCAAATACGAGCTTTCCAACTGCATGCCCAAGTACTTATAACTTCTTGTGTCGTAATTGCTATCTTATTAGACTCAGCCGCTATAGCCGTTTGGCTTATTAGATTCAACCGCTATAGCCGTTTGAAATACACAAACTATTTTGACCGACGGCCAAAATTTCTTCTGATATGTTCTTGATTTCATTCAAGACGTGAGCAAAACTCAAAATGGAGAAGAATATGGTCCTTGGGTTCCTTTTATTTGAACTCTATTCCTATTTGTTTTCATTTATAACTAGTCAGGTGCGATTTTGCATTGAAGAATCAAACAGTTACCTCATAGGGTGTTAGTTGCACTTACAAATGATATAAATACTACTGTTGCTTTAGCTTTACTCATGTGAGTGGCACATTTCCTTGCAGGCCTTAATAAAAAGGGATTGGGTTATTTCGGTAAATAGATTCAACCAACTCCAATACTTTTACCAATTAATGTGTTAAAAGATTTCACAAAAACTTTATCACTTAAATTTTGACTTTTCAGGCATATATTGGCCTATGAATTAGTAATTGTTGTTCTTGTTTCTTTAGTACACTTAGCCGTGGAAGGTCATCATTGAGTAGCTTTCCTTCCAGATAAATAACAAAATAATGCTTTGAATTTCAAAGATTCGCTTTTTGTTTTGGAATTGATTTAAATTCAAAATTATGTCAGCCCATGAATCTTATTCCAATAATTAATTCATGCGTAGCCCAAGATATTGGCTTGAGGAACATGATTGATATAAATATGTTTATTTACGATATGTATGATATAGTGTAGGAAGAAAACAATAGCGAGAGAAATATATGTACGATATTAATATTTATTATATTACATATTACACTACGGAATTGTAAAAAAAGGGGGGAATTCACAATTTTTTCAAAGATCCCCTTTTATGCTATTCATGTTGTACATCTCCTTTATTTTTACTGTACAAGGATTCATAATTGGGGAAATAATTCTTACTCGTTTGGAACGTGCGACGAAACAAGAACTATGTTCTGCGAAACCGTTGCTATTTCATTCCATCCTATTCAACAATTAACAAAAACTGGAATTAATTGCAATTGGATCCATCAATCTACAAATATTGATATGGAATGGTTCGCTTTGATGAATCTCTTTGTTTGAATTAATGTGAGATATTGATAAATACAAGTAAAAATCACATAGTTTATGCAGGTCAAGGTAGATAGCCGTAGCTGCATATTATACGTGAACTCCGGGGTATGCATTGAATAATGGTTCTTGGGTCCGATGCTATTCAAAGGAAATAAGATGACAACGGTTTACATTATGGAAGAAACACAAGTACATGTGATAGTAGATATTCAATAGTTATATACGGACTACCCATGTATATTATTTCATTTCCCATATTACTACGCACTACCCATTTATATTCCACTTTCTTTATATAAACTATGATATAAGCTTTTCTTTTTGTGTCTATGACAGTATGTGTGTATTGAATATGAACTCAAGCCTATGAATGCGTTTAAAGAAGACGGAGCGAAGAATTGAAGGAATGAGTTTGGAGCAAAGAAATAGAAGAACTATATTATAAGGATTTACAAAAACTTGGATATGGAATAAGAATGAAATATTGAAGTAGTCCTGATCCTACAATAATAACAAATATCATCACTTCTCAAATTTGGTTGGGAGTTCTTAGTTTAGTTGTATGGATCTTAGTAATGGAATGAAATACTAAGTAATGTAACAAGTTAATATTATAAATATGCAAATAACATTAATTAAGTACACTAACTAAGATATATATAATAATTCATTGGTTTATTTGTTAATATGATTAACCATTTCTTTATTTTTTGTTGTGAGTAGCTTACCATGAATCCCAAAATTTATGTTGCTTGCGTTATTGGTGCTGGATTGGCCATAAAACTCGCTTCTATTCGACCTTCGGTCAAGGTACTGCTGCAGACCAAGCAGTAAAAGGTATTGCTAGTCAACCAGAAGCAGAGGGTAAGATACGATATACTTTATTGCTTATTCTGGCTTTTATGGAAGCCTTAACAATTTACGACCTGGTCTTCGCATTAGCACTTTAATTTGCTAATCCCTTTGTGCAATTATAGAAACTTGAAAACGTGAAAATACGTACTTCTTCTATTGCTTTGACCCTGCCTCTTCTCTTCTATAAATTATATCATCAACACTTACTCCAAAAATCCTAGACATGCCAACAATTAAACTTGTTTTGACAATCTCTTTCTAATGATTTATCCTTTTGACGTATGGTTTAATGCATTTAGTTTAAATTATAGTAAAAAAACAAATTTGGCCAATTTGAATGTCAAAATCAAAATTAAAGTAAAGTCTTCATAAAAAAAGTTTTTGGGGTAGTCAAAGCGACTTGTTTTGGTTATAAGTTTGTACTTACATATCGAAATGACAAATTTTTTTGATGTTAGACTCTAGTTTCATCATTCTTTTGGACAAAAACCTTTGGGATATTGTTTTATAGGCAAAAAATATACTGAAATCAGCTATTTTTTAAGCCCCTAGAGATGGGCCGACCTGGAGCTAAAAGGTTGGTTTAAAATTTGGATTTCTGGTCCATATTGGTTGACTTTGAATATCTCTTTATTGATCTAGAAATCTTAGGAGCATCCAATTATGTATGTTTTATGATTCATATCCAGCAGATAAAGGGGGGACTGGAACTACTTAAATATCTAGTTTTTATTCCGTATTCAAGTTTTTGTAAATCCATATAATACAGTTATTCTATTTTTTTCCTCCCAACCCATTCTTTCAGTCTTTCGCTCCATCTACTTTAAATGCATTCATAGGATTGATTTCATATTTAATCCACACATACAGTCACAGACAAAAAAAGAGGAGCTTATATCGTAATCCATATAGAAAAAGTGGAATCTATATCTATATAAAGTCGATAGTAATATGGGGAATGAAATAACATACATGGGAAGTCCATATATATCGATTGAATATCTACTGTCACACATACATGTGTTTCTTCCAAAATGTAAACCATCGTCATCTTATTTCTTTTGAATATCTACTATCACATATACATTCTTCTGAGTATACACTGGAGTTCACGTATAATATGTAGCTACGGCTATCTAGCTTGACCCACCTAACCTACGTGATTTTTATCTCACATTGATTCAAACGAAGAGATGCATCAAAGCGAATCATCCCAAATCAAGATTTGATGATTGATTGATTCAATTCCAATTAATTCAATTTTTTGTTAATTATTGAATAGGATAGAATGAAATAGCTACGGTTTCGCATAACATAGTTTTGTTGTTTAGTCGCATGGCCTAAACGAGTAACAATTATTACCCCAATTATGAATCGTCGTAATTGACTGGAAAAATAAAGATGTATGACATGAATAGGACAAAAGGGGATCATAACAAAAATTCGGAATTTCCCCCTTTTTTCTTACAATTCCGTAGTGCACTACGGAATATAACAAATATTAATATTGTACTCATATTTCTCTTGCTATTGTTTTCTTCCAACACTATATCATACATGTCGTAAATAAATACTTTTATATTAATCATGTTCCATAAGCAGGTGAGGTGAAGCTACTCAATGATTACCTTCTATGGCTGCAATGTACAAAAGAAATAAGAACAACAATTACTAATTCATCGGCCAATATATTCCTGAAAAGTCAAAAACTAAGTGATAAAGGTTTTGTGAAATCTTCTAACACATTAATTGGTAAAAGTTTTGAAGTTGGTTGAATCCATTTACCGAAATAACCCAGTCCCTTTTTAGGTAGGCCTGCAAAGAAATGTGCCACTCACATGAGTAAAGCTAAAGCAACAATAGTATTTATATCATTCGTAGGTGCAACTAACACCCCATGAGTTAACTGTTTGATTCTTCAATGTAAAAATGCACCTGACCAGTTAGAAATGAAAACAAATAGGAATAGAGTTCCAATAAAAGGAACCCAAGGACCATATTCTTCAACATTTTGAGTTTTGCTCACGTCTTGAATGAAATTAAGAACATAATATCAAAAGACATTTTGGCCGTCGGTCAGAATAGTTTGTGTATTCCGAACGGGCTATAGCGGCTGAATCTAATAAGATACCAATTACGACCCAAGAAGTTCTACAATGTTCGATCAACAACCTAGAGGTTTCTGTGAGATATTCGGTGTGGAGGTAGGCAACATCATTATTGGCAAATACGAGCTTTCCAACTGCATGCCCAAGTACTTATAACTTCTTGTGTCGTAATTGCTATCTTATTAGACTCAGCCGCTATAGCCGTTTGGCTTATTAGATTCAACCGCTATAGCCGTTTGAAATACACAAACTATTTTGACCGACGGCCAAAATTTCATCTGATATGTTCTTGATTTCATTCAAGACGTGAGCAAAACTCAAAATGGAGAAGAATATGGTCCTTGGGTTCCTTTTATTTGAACTCTATTCCTATTTGTTTTCATTTATAACTAGTCAGGTGCGATTTTGCATTGAAGAATCAAACAGTTACCTCATGGGGTGTTAGTTGCACTTACAAATGATATAAATACTACTGTTGCTTTAGCTTTACTCATGTGAGTGGCACATTGTCTTGCAGGCCTTAATAAAAAGGGATTGGGTTATTTCGGTAAATAGATTCAACCAACTCCAATACTTTTACCAATTAATGTGTTAAAAGATTTCACAAAACCTTTATCACTTAAATTTTGACTTTTCAGGCATATATTGGCCTATGAATTAGTAATTGTTGTTCTTGTTTCTTTAGTACACTTAGCCGTGGAAGGTCATCATTGAGTAGCTTTCCTTCCAAATAAATAACAAAATAATGCTTTGAATTTCAAAGATTCGCTTTTTGTTTTGGAATTGATTTAAATTCAAAATTATGTAAGCCCATGAATCTTATTCCAATAATTAATTCATGCGTAGCCCAAGATATTGGCTTGAGGAACATGATTGATATAAATATGTTTATTTACGATATGTATGATATAGTGTAGGAAGAAAACAATAGCGAGAGAAATATATGTACGATATTAATATTTATTATATTACATATTACACTACGGAATTGTAAAAAAAGGGGGGAATTCACAATTTTTTCAAAGATCCCCTTTTATGCTATTCATGTTGTACATCTCCTTTATTTTTACTGTACAAGGATTCATAATTGGGGAAATAATTCTTACTCGTTTGGAACGTGCGACGAAACAAGAACTATGTTCTGCGAAACCGTTGCTATTTCATTCCATCCTATTCAACAATTAACAAAAACTGGAATTAATTGCAATTGGATCCATCAATCTACAAATATTGATATGGAATGGTTCGCTTTGATGAATCTCTTTGTTTGAATTGATGTGAGATATTGATAAAGACAAGTAAAAATCACATAGTTTATGCAGGTCAAGGTAGATAGCCGTAGCTGCATATTATACGTGAACTCCGGGGTATGCATTGAATAATGGTTCTTGGGTCCGATGCTATTCAAAGGAAATAAGATGACAACGGTTTACATTATGGAAGAAACACAAATACATGTGATAGTAGATATTCAATAGTTATATACGGACTACCCATGTATATTATTTCATTTCCCATATTACTACGCACTACCCATTTATATTCCACTTTCTTTATATAAACTATGATATAAGCTTTTCTTTTTGTGTCTATGACAGTATGTGTGTATTGAATATGAACTCAAGCCTATGAATGCGTTTAAAGAAGACGGAGCGAAGAATTGAAGGAATGAGTTTGGAGCAAAGAAATAGAAGAACTATATTATAAGGATTTACAAAAACTTGGATATGGAATAAGAATGAAATATTGAAGTAGTCCTGATCCTACAATAATAACAAATATCATCACTTCTCAAATTTGGTTGGGAGTTCTTAGTTTAGTTGTATGGATCTTAGTAATGGAATGAAATACTAAGTAATGTAACAAGTTAATATTATAAATATGCAAATAACATTAATTAAGTACACTAACTAAGATATATATAATAATTCATTGGTTTATTTGTTAATATGATTAACCATTTCTTTGTTTTTTGTTGTGAGGAGCTTCCATAAAACTCGCTTCTATTCGACCTAGAGTCGGTCAGGGTACTGCTGCAGACCAAGCCGTAAAAGGTATTGCTAGTCAACCAGAAGCAAAGGGTAAAATACGATATACTTTATTGCTTATTCTGGCATTTATAGAAGCTTTAACAATTTACGACATGGTGTTCGCATTAGCACTTTTATTTGCTAATCCCTTTGTGTAATTCTAGAAATGTGAAAACATGAAAATTCGTACTTCTTTTATTGCTTTGACCCTGCCTCTTCTCTTCTATAAATTATATCATCAACACTTACTCCAAAAATCCTAGACATGCCCGCAAGTAAACTTGTTTTGACAATCTCTTTCTAATGATTTATCCTTTTGACGTATGGTTTAATGCATTTAGTTTAAATTATAGTAAAAAAACAAATTTGGCCAATTTGAATGTCAAAATCAAAATTAAAGTAAAGTCTTGATAAAAAAGTTTTTTGGGTAGTCAAACCGACTTGTTTTGGTTATAACTTTGTACTTACATATCGAAATGACAAAATTTTTTCATGTTAGACTTTAGTTTCATCATTCTTTTGGACAAAAACCTTTAGGAAATTGTTTTATATCAAAAAATATACTGACATCAGGCATTTTTTAAGCCCCTAGAGATTGGCCGACCTGGAGCCAAAAGGTTAGTTTAAAATTTGGATTTCTGGTCCATATTGGTTAACCTTGAATATCTCTTTGATGATCTAGAAATCTTTGGAGCATCCAATGATGTATGTTTTATGATTCATATCCAGCAGATATAGGGACTGGAACTACTTAAATATCTAGTTTTTATTCCGTATTCAAGTTTTTGTAAATCCATATAATACAGTTATTCTATTTTTTTCCTCCCAACCCATTCTTTCAGTCTTTCGCTCCATCTACTTTAAATGCATTCATAGGATTGATTTCATATTTAATCCACACATACAGTCACAGACAAAAAAAGAGGAGCTTATATCGTAATCCATACAGAAAAAGTGGAATCTATATCTATATAAAGTCGATAGTAATATGGGGAATGAAATAACATACATGGGAAGTCCATATATATCGATTGAATATCTACTGTCACACATACATGTGTTTCTTCCAAAATGTAAACCATCGTCATCTTATTTCTTTTGAATATCTACTATCACATATACATTCTTCTGAGTATACACTGGAGTTCACGTATAATATGTAGCTACGGCTATCTAGCTTGACCCACCTAACCTACGTGATTTTTATCTCACATTGATTCAAACGAAGAGATTCATCAAAGCGAATCATCCCAAATCAAGATTTGATGATTGATTGATTCAATTGCAATTAATTCAATTTTTTGTTAATTATTGAATAGGATAGAATGAAATAGCTACGGTTTCGCATAACATAGTTTTGTTGTTTAGTCGCATGGCCTAAACGAGTAACAATTATTACCCCAATTATGAATCGTCGTAATTGACTGGGAAAATAAAGATGTATGACATGAATAGGACAAAAGGGGATCATAACAAAAATTCGGAATTTCCCCCCTTTTTTTTTACAATTCCGTAGTGTAATACGGAATATAAAAAATATTAATATTGTACTCATATTTCTCTTGCTATTGTTTTCTTCCAACACTATATCATACATGTCGTAAATAAATACATTTATATTAATCATGTTCCATAAGCAGGTGAGGTGAAGCTACTCAATGATTACCTTCTATGGCTACAATGTACAAAAGAAATTAGAACAACAATTACTAATTCATCGGCCAATATATTTCTGAAAAGTAAAAAACTAAGTGATAAAGGTTTTGTGAAATCTTCTAACACATTAATTGGTAAAAGTTTTGAAGTTGGTTGAATCCATTTACCGAAATAACCCAGTCCCTTTTTAGTAAGGCCTACAAAGAAATGTGCCACTCACATGAGTAAAGCTAAAGCAACAGTAGTATTTATATCATTCGTAGGTGCAACTAACACCCCATGAGTTGACTGTTTGATTCTTCAATGTAAAATTGCACCTGACCAGTCAGAAATGAAAACAAATAGGAATAGAGTTCCAATAAAAGGAACCCAAGGACCATATTCTTCTCCATTTTGAGTTTTGTTCACGTCTTGAATGAAATTAAGAACATAATATCAAAAGACATTTTGGCCGTCGGTCAGAATAGTTTGTGTATTCCGAACGGCTATAGCGGCTTAATCTAATAAGATACCAATTACGACCCAAGAAGTTATAAGTACTTAGGCAAGCACTTGGAAACCTCCTATTTGCCAATTGAAATGTTGCCTTCCTCTACACCGAATATCTTTCAGAATCCTTTAGTGTGTTCATCGAATATGGTAAAACATTCGTAGTACTCTCTGACATAAATGGAACTTAAGAAGGAATTATTTTGATTCAACCATTTACTTTTCTACTCTCCTACCTACTTCAATAATATATTTTAGGTACTAAATTAATAAATGATTTAACCACGTAATATATCATACATTGTAAAATTTTTTGATTCGGTCACTTCGCACCCAAAATCCGAGAAGGCTATCCATATTCCATAAAGCAACCGAGGAAAATAATGTTTCATGTTCGGTTTTGAATTATTGACGTTAAAAATGATGAATCGACGCCAACTATAACACTAGCCTTCCAAGCTAATGATGCGGGTTCGACTCCCTTTATCCGCTCGATATGAATCATAATACATACATCATTGGATTCTCCTAAGATTTCTAGATCATCCGAGTGATATTCAACATCGACCAATATGGACCAGAAATCTAAATTTGAAACCAACCTTTAGAGTCCGGGTCGACCCATCACTAGGTGCTTAAAAAATGCCAAAGACAATTTGGATAAGATTGACATTGATTGTAAAATGATTAGAGGTGGTCCAGTAAAGGATCAATGATTTGTAAACTCAATTAGAGTGTTTAAAACCTGATTATGAGGCATCACAAAGAGACCCTCGTGTTGCATACATGCATTAAGCTGCTTATTCATACTTTCATCTGCATCTTCGTCAAAAACTACTTTTTAGAAATGGATTTGGTCTCAATGTTAATCTTATGCATTCTACAAAATCAGTGTGTCTACTATTTTGGCATCATCATGTGCTTGATAACGAAGAGATACAATATGTAAACACCTAAATTTTGGCCTAGTAGTCTTGTGTCAATTGTCATATTTCAAAAAAACAAGTTGCCCATACTCATTTTGACATACTCTCTATTTTCACTATTTTTTGCATATAAAACAACATCCTAATGGTTTTAGTGGAAAAGAATGATGAATATGTTTCAAACATGAAAAATATGTCATTTAGATGTCTAAGCACAAAGTTATAACTAAAACAAGTCGGTTTGACTACCTAAAAAACTTGTTTTAATGTAAATTTGATTTAGTTTTGATTTTGACATTCAAATTTGTTTTCGTACTACAATTTAAACTGAACGCGTTAAACAATACCTCAAAAGGAAGCATGATTAGAAAGATATGGTCAAAACAAGTGAACTTGTTAGTGCAGTCCAAGCATGTCTACGATTTTAGGAATGGAGTGTTGAGTTGCTATAGTTTAAAGAAGAGAAGAAGCAGGGCCAAAGCAGTAAAAGAAGTATGCATTTTTAATGTTTCTAGGATTACACAAAGCGATTAGCAAATAAAAGTGCTAATGGGATCATCAAGACGTAAATTGTTAAAGCTCCCATAAAATGCAGATTAAGCAATAAAGTACCTTGTATTTTACCGTCTACTTCTGGTGGACTAGCGATACCTTCAACGGCTTGGCCCGTAGTATCTTGATCGACTTTGGGTCCAATAGAAGCACGTTCTTTGGCCAATCTAGCAGCAATTTAGAAGCAGTCCTGTTGTTACGTTGCACGCCCCAAACAAGTAACAATTATTACCCCAATTATGAATCACCATAATTGACTGGGAAAATAAAGGAGATGTACGACATGAATAGGACAAAGGGGATCTTAGAAAAAATTGGGAATTCCTCCCTTTTTTTATAATTTCGTGGTGTAATACGTAATATAATAAATATTAATATTGTACATATCGTAAATAAGCATATTTATGTCAATCGTGTTCCACAAGCAGGTATCTTGAGCTATGCATAAATTAATTATTGCAATAAGCTTCATGGGCTTACTTAATTTTGAATTTTAATCAATTCAAAAAGAAAAAGCGAATTTGAAAATTAAAGAATTATTTTATTATTTATTTGGATGAAAAACTACTCAATGATGGCGTTCCATGGCAAAATGTACTAAGGAAACAAGAACAACAATTACTTAATTGATTGTCCAATATATTCTTAAAAATTCTAAAACTAAGTGATAAAGGTTTTGTGAAATCTTCTAATATTGGTAAAAGTATTGGAATTGGTTGAATGTATTTACCGAAATAACCCAGGCCCTTTTTAGTAAGGCCTGCATAAAAATGTGTCACTCACATGAGTAAAGCTAAAACAACAATAGTATTTATATCATTCGTAGGTGCAACTAACACCCCATGAGGCAACTGTTTGATTCTTCAAGGTAAAATCGCACCGGACTAGTTAGAAATGAAAACAAATAGCAACAGAGTTCCAATAGCGGGAACCCAAGGACCATATTCTTCTCCATTTTGAGTTTTGCTCACATCTTGAACGAAATCAAGAACATATCAGAAGAAACTTTGGCCGTGGGTATGAATAGTTTGTCTGAACGGCTATACCGGAATTACGACCCTCGAAGTTATAAGTACTTAGGCATGCACTTGGAAACCACCTACACACCGAATATCTCGCACAACCCTTTAGTGTGTTGATCGAACATGCTAGAACATTCGTAGTACCCTCTTAAAAAATGGAACTTAAGAAAGAATTATGTAGATTATTTAACCATTTCTTTTTCTACTCTAGTGCATAATTTAATCATATATTATGGGTACTAAAATAATTGATGAATTAACTGCGTAATATGTCAGATTAAAAATGATGAATCGACGTCGACTATAACCCTAGCCTTTCATGCTAACGATACAGGTTCGAGTCCCTTTATCCGCTTGATATGAATCATAATACATACTTCATTGGATCCTCTTAGGATTTCTAGATCATCCAAGAGATATTCAAGGTCAACCAATATGGACCGGAAATCTAAATTTGAAACCAACCTTTAGGGTCCAGGTTGGCCCATCACTGTGGGCATAAAAAATGCCCATGGTCATCCGATCTTGGAGTCAAAAGGCAATTTGGATAAGATTAAAATTGATTGTTAAATGATTAGAGGTGGTCCACCATGGGATCAATGATTTGTGAAATCAAATAGAGTGTTGAAAAACTGATTATGATAGAGAGACCCTCGTGTTAAGTTGCATACCTGCTTTAAGCTGCTTATTCATAATTTCATTTTCATCTTCGTCAAAAACAACTTTTTAGAAATGGATTTGATCTCAATGTTAATCATATCCATTCTACAAAATCAGTGTGTTTACTACTTTGTCATCATCTCATGCTTGATCACGAAGAGATACAATATGTAAACACTCGAATTTTGGCCTTTTGTGTCAATTGAAATATTTCAAAAAACAAGTTGCCCATAGTCGTTTTCGACATACTCTCTATTCTCATTATATTTTGCATATAAAACATCCTAAAGGTTTTAGTCCAAGAGAATGATAAATATCTTTCAAACACGAAAAAATAAGTCACTTAGATGTCTAAGAACAAAGTTATAACCAAAACAAGTCGGTTTGAGTACCTAAAAAACTTGTTTTATGGTAAATTTGACTTTGCTTTTGATTTTGACATTCAAATTTGCCAAATTTGTTTCATTGCTATAATTTAAACTAAACACATTAGAACATACATCAAAAGCATGCATGATTAGAAAGATGCAGTCAAAACAAGTTTTGTTAGTCGAGTCCAATCATGTCTGTCTGGGATTGCAGGAGTGAAGTGTTGAGCTGATATAATTTAAAGAAGACAAGAGGCTGGGCCAAAGCAATAAAAGTACTTATTTTTCATGTTTCACGGATTACACAATCGGATTAGTAAATAAAAGTGCTAATGCCACAATCATGCCGTAAAGTGTTAAAGCTTCCATAAAAGCCATATTAAGCAATAAAGTACCTCATATTTTCCCCTCTGTTGTTGGTTGACTTGCGATACCTTTTACGACTTGGCCCGCAGGAGTACCCTGACTCATGCAGCAGAAAATAGGAGATTCATATTAAGCTCCTCACAACAAAAAAATGAAGAAATGACTAATGATATAATTAAATAAACAAATGAATTATTATATTACTTAATATTTAATTAATGTTATTTATATAATTATGATATTAATTAGTTGCATTACTTAGTATTTCATATATTCTCTCCATCATCATCTTCTTTATATAATTATGATATTAATTAATGTTCTTTGCTCCAACCTTTAAATTCTTCTCTCCATCATCTTCTTTAAACGCATTCATAGGCTTGACTTCCTATTCAATTCATATATACAGTCACAGACAGAAAAGGAAGGGCTCATATCGTAATCCATTTGGAGAAAGTAGAATTAGGGAATGTAATAATACATGGGTAGTCTATATATAACCATTGTAGTTATGCTATCTAGCTCGACCCATGTACCTACTTGATTTTTACTAGTCGTTGTCATTATCTAACAAGGATTCAGACGAAGAGATTCATCACAGCCAATCATAACATATAAAGATTTAATGATTGATTGATTCAATTGCAATTAATTCTAAATTTGGTTAATTGTTGACGAGAATGGAATGAAATAGTAGCGGTTTCGCAAAACATAGTTCCAATTGTTTCGTCGCATGCCCCAACAGAGTAACAATTATTACCACAATTATGAATCATCGTAATTGACAAGGAAAATAAAGGAGATTTATGACATGAATTAGACAAAGGGGATCCTAGGAAAAGCGATTCTGAAAATTAAAGCATTATTTTGTTATTTATTTGGATGAAAAGCTAGTCAATGATGTCCTTCCATGGCTACTAATTGTACTAAAGAAACAAGAACAACAATTACTAATTCATCGGCCAATATATTCCTGAAAATTCGAAAACTAAGTGATAAAGGTTTTGTGCAATCTTCTAAGACCATAATTGGTGAAAGTATTGGAGTCGGTTGAATACATTTACCGAAATAACCCACTGACATGAGTAAAGCTAAACCAACAATAGTATTTATGTCATTCGTAGGTGCAACTGTATGATTCTCAAAGGTAAAAGCACACCTGACCAGTTAGAAACAAAAACAAATAGGAATGGAGTTCAAATAAAAGAATCCAATTACCTTATTGTTCTCCATTTTGAGTTTTGCCTACGTCAGAATAGTTTGTGTATTCTTAACGGCTATAGAGGGTGAATCTAATATGATAGCAATTACGACCTAAGAAGTTATAAGTACTTGGGCATGCACTTGGAAACCTCCTATTTGCCAATAAAAATGTTACCTACTTCCACACCGAATATTTCGCATAACCCTTTAGTGTGTTGATCAAACATGGTACAACATTCGTAGTACCCTCTTACAGAAATGGAACTTAAGAAGGAATTATTTTGATTCAGCCATTGCTTTTTCTACTCTCCAAACTAACTTAGTCATATATTCGGGGTACTAAATTAATTAATGAATTAATCACGTAATATATCACACATCGTAAAAATTTTAGTTTATGTCACTTTGCGCACTAAATCCTTGAATTTATATCCATATTCCATAAACGAGCTGAATGAAACCAAAGTTTCTTGTTCGATTTTGAATTAAGGATGTTAAAAATGATGAATCGGCATCTACTACGACCCTAGCCTTCCAAGTTAAGATGTGGGTTAGAGTCCCTTTACCAGCTCGATATGAATATTAATACATACATCATTGGATGCTCCTATGATTTCTGCATCATCCAAGAGATATTCAGGGTCAACCAATATGGACCAGAAATGTAAATTTGAAATCAACCTTTAGGGTCCAGGTCGACCCATCACTAGGGGCTAAAAAATGCCCAAGGTCAGTTGGTATTAGAGTCAAGAGGCAATTTGGATGGCCGAGCATTAGAGGTAACCCATGGATCAATGATTTGTGAAA
The DNA here is from genome assembly GCF_984573655.1 of Nuphar pumila. NCBI lineage: Eukaryota > Viridiplantae > Streptophyta > Magnoliopsida > Nymphaeales > Nymphaeaceae > Nuphar > Nuphar pumila. Next base: position 37,780,957 of record NC_143261.1, on the reverse strand, counting down.
TCAATTATACTATCTAAAAACTGATTATGAGGCATCATAGAGAGACTATTGTGTTAAGTTGTGTACATGCTTTAAGCTGATTATTCATACTTTCATCTCCATCTTTGTCAAAAAGAACTTTTTAGAAATGGATTTAATCTCAATGTTAATCTTATCCAATCTACAAAATCAGTCTGCCTATTTTTTTGATATGGAGAGAGCTTCACATGCTTGAAAACAGAGAAATACAATATGTAAAACATCCCAATTTTGGCATAGTAGTCTTGTCTCAATGGTGATATTTCAAAAAACAAGTTGCCCAGAGTCACTTTTGACACATTTTCTATTTTCACTATATGTTTTGCATATAAAACAATATCCTAAAGGGTTTGGTCAAAAAGAATGATGAAACTAGAGTCTTATCTTTCAAACATGAAAAAATTTTGTCATTTCGTACCAAGTTATGACCCACACCTATCGGTTTGACTACCCAAAAAACCTGATTTAAGGAAAATTTTAATTAAATTCTGATTTTGACATTCAAATTGGCAAATTTGTTTTTTAATATAATGTAAACTCAATGCATTAAACCACACCTCAAAATGATGGATGATTAGAAAAATATGGTCAAAACAAGTTAACTTGTTAGTGCAGTCCAGGCATGTCTAGGATTTTAGGAGTAAAGTGTTGAGTTGATATAAGTTAAAGAAGAGAAGATGCAGGGTCAAAGCAATAAAAGAAGTATGTATTTTTCATGTTTCTAGAATTACACAAAGGGATTAGCAAATAAAAATGATAATGCCACGACCAGACCGTAAATGGTTAAAGCTTCCATAAAAGCCAGAATAAGCAATAAAATACCTCATTGAATAGCGATACCTTCAATGGCACGTGTGACGAAACAACAAGAACTATGTTATGCGAAACCGTTGCTTTATACGTGGGATGGCTCACATATTACTTGATATAGGATGGTTCGCTTTGATGAATCTCTTTGTTCGAATCAATGTGAGATAATGATAAAGACAAGTGAAAATCACGTAGTTTAGGTGGGTCAAGCTAGATAGCCGTAGCTACATATTATACGTGAACTCCAGTGTTTGCTTTGAAGAATGATTCCAGGGTCCGATCTGATTCAAAAGAAATAAGATGATGATGGTTTAGACCATTGAAGAAACACATGTTGTGATAGTAGACATTCAATAGTTATATATGGACTACCCATGTATATTATTATTTCATTCCCCATATTACTACCGACGTAATATGGACATAGATTCCACTTTCTCTATATGGATTGCGATATAAGCTCTTTATTTTTTGTCTGTGACTGTATGTGTGGATTGAATACGAAGTCATGCCTATGAATGCGTTTAAATAAGATGAAGGAGATTAAAATTGAAAGAATGGGTTTGGAGAAAAGAAATAGAAAAACTATATTATATGGATTTACAAAATCTTGAGAATAAAAATGAGATATTGAAGTAATCTTGATGATTCAGTAATATCAAATATCATCACTTCTCTATTTCGGTTGGGAGTTCTTAGTTTAATTGTACGGATCTTAATGATGGAATATGAAATACTAAGTAATGTAACTAATTCATATTATAAATATATAAATAACATTAATTAAGTATACTAATTTAGTAATATATAATAGTTTATTGGTTTATTTAATTTCTGCTGCTTCAGTTATTGCGGCTAGATTGGCCATATTACTTGCTTCTATTGGACCTAGAGTCCGTTAAGGTACTACTGCGGGCCAATCCGTAGAAGGTATCGCTTGTCAACCAGAAGCATACAGTAAAATATGAGGTACTTTATTGCAAAACCATAAGCCATAGAAGGTATCGCTAGTCTGGCTTTTATTTGCTAATCCCTTTGTGTAATCCTAGAAACATAAAAAATACATACAACTTTTATTTCTTTTGCCTTGCCTCTTTTCTTCTTTAAATTATATCAACTCAACACTTCACTCCTACAATCCTAGACAGACATGCTTGGACTGTACTAATAATTAACTTGTTTTGACCATATCTTGCATCTTTTTGAGGTATGGTTTAATGTGTTTGGTTTAAATTATAGTAAAAAAACAATTTTATCCAATTTGAAAGTCAAAATAAGAATTAAAGTAAAATTTTCGTAAAAACAAGTTTTTTGGAAAGTCAAAACCGATTTGTTTTGGTTATAACTTTGTGATTTGACATCAAAATGACTTATTTTTTTAATGTTTGAAAGATATTCATCATTCTTTTGGACAAAAACCTTTAGGATGTTGTTTTATATACAAAAAATATAATGAAAATGATGACTGTCGAAAACGACTCTGGGCAACATGTATTTTGAAATTTGAGCATTGACACAAGACTACTAGGACACAATTGGGGTGTTTACATACTGTATCTCTTTGTTATCCAGCATGTGATGCTCCGTTAATAACAAAGAAGTAGACACCAATTTTTTATAATGGATAAAATTAAAATTGAGATCAAATCCATTTCTAAAAAGTTCTTTTTGACGACGATGAAGGTAAAAGTATGAATAAGCAGCTTAAAGCATGTACTCAACTTAACTCGGTGGTCTCTCCATGAAGCCTCATAATCAGTTTTTGGATATTGCAATTGATTTCACAAATCATTGATCCTAGGGTGGACCACCTCATAATCAGTTTTTAGGTATTATGATTCATATCGAGGGTAAACGGACTTGAACCATCCGAACTTGGAAGGCTATGGTTATAGTCGACGTCGATTCATCATTTTTATTGTCCTTAATTCAAAACCGAACATGAAACTTTGGTTTCATTCGGCTCCTTCATGGATTATGGATCAATTCAAGGATTTAGGGAGCAAAGTGACATAAATGAAAAAATTTATGATGTGTGATATATTACGTCGTTAATTCCTTAATTAATTTAGTATCTAGAATATATGATTAAATTTAGTAAACAGAAATGGTTGAATAAAAATAATTCCTTCTTAACTTCCATTTCTGTCAAACGGTACTACGAATGTTCTACCATGTTCGCTTAACACGCAAAAGGGTTACACGAAATATTTGGTGCGAAAGTAGGTAACATTCCTATTGGCAAATAGTGGGTTTCCAAGAGCATGCTATCTTATTAGGTTCAGCCAGTATAGCCCTTCAGAATCCACAAACTATTCTGACTCACGGCGAGAATTTTTTCTAATATGTTGTTGATTTTATTCAAGACATGAGTAAAACTCAAAATGCAGAAGAATATGGTCCTCGGGTTCCTTTTATTATTGATTTGTTTTCGTTTCTAACTGGTTAGGTGCACTTTTACCTTGAAGAATCAAACAACTACCTCAAGGGGAGTTTGTTGCACCTACGAATTATATAAATACCACTGCTGCTTTAGCTTTACTCATGTCAGTGGCACATTTCTATGCAGGCCTTTCTAAATGACTAATGACTTTGTACTTAAACATCTAAATGACTTATTTTTTCGTGTTTGAAAGATATTCATCATTCTTTTGAACAAAAACCTTTAGAGTGTTGTTTATATGCAAAAAATATTGTGAAAATAGAGAGTATGTAAATAATGACTCTGGGCTACCTGTTTTTTGAAATATGACAATTGACACAATATTACTATGCCAAAATTGGGGTGTTTGCATTGTATCTCTTCGTTATCAAGCATGAGATGACGACAAAAAAGTAGACACACCGATTTTGAAGAATGGATAAGATTAACATTGAGGTCAAATCTATTTTTCAAAAGTTGTTTTTTACGAAGATGAAGATGAAAGTATGAATCAGCAGCTTAAAGCATGTATGCAACTTAACACGAGGGTCTCTCTGTGATGCCTCATGATCAGTTTTTAAACACTCAATTTGATTTCACAAATCATTGATAATTTGTTGGACCACCTCTAATCATTTCGCAATCAATGTCAATCTTATCCATTGCCTTTTGACTCCAGGACCAACTGACCTTTGGCATTTCTTAAGCCCCTAGGGATGGGTCGACCTGAAACATAAACGTTGGTTTCAAATTTAGATTTTTGGTCCATATTAGTTGACCTTGAATATCTATTGGATGATCTAGAAATCTTTGGAGGATTCTTATCGAGCGAATAAAGGGACTCGAACCTGCATCATTAGCTTGGAAGGCATGGGTTATAGTCGACATCGATTCATCATTTTTAATGTCTATAATTCAAAACTGAACATGGAACTTTGCTTTTATTCGGCTCCTTTATAGAATATGGATAGATTTCAGGATTTAGGGCGCAAAGTGACCTAAACGAAACAATTTATGATGTATTATATTACTTAACTAGTGTACTTAATTAATGTTTTTTTACATATTGATAATATTAATTGCTTACATTACTTCGTATTTCATATTCCGTCACTAAGATCCATACAACTAAAAAAAGAACTCCCAACCTAATTTGAGAAGTTATGATAATTGATATTATTGAATCATCAGAACAACCTCAATATCTCATTTTTATTCCCTATCCAAGATTTCGTAAATCCATATAATATGGTTATTCTATTTTTTTTATCCGAACCCATTCTTTCAATCCTTCGCTCCATCATCTTCTTTAAATGCATTCATAGGCTTGATTCCATATTCAATCTCCATATACAATCACAGACAGAAAATGAAGAGCTTATATCGTAATCGATATAGAGAAAGTGGAAACTATATCTATATAAAGTCGATAGTAATATGGGTAATGAAATAGTATACATGAGTTGTCCATATGTAGCTATTGAATATCTACTATCACATATACATACATGTGTTTCTCTCATAATGTAAACCTTCGTCATCTTATTTCTTTTGAATCGGATCGGACCTTGAAATCATTCTTCTAAGCATACAACGGAGTTCACGTCTAATATGAGCTACGACTATCTACCTCGACCTGCCTAAACTTCATGATTTTTACTTGTCTTTATCATTATCTCGCATCGATTCAAACAAAGAGATTCATCAAAGCGAACCATTCTATATCGAGATTTGATGGTTGATTGATCCAATTGCAATTAATTCCAATTTTGGTTAATTGTTGAATAGTATGGAATAAAATACCAACGGTTTCACAGAACATAGTTCTTGTTGTTTCGTCACACGCCCCAAACGAGTAAGAATTATTGCCCACAATTACGAATCCTTGTTATTGGCTGGGAAAATAAAGGAGATGTACGACATGAATAGGACAAAAGGAGATCTTAGGAAAAATTTGGAATTCTCCCTTTTTTTGTAAAATTCTGTAGTATAATACGTAATATAATAAATATTAATATCGTACATATATTTATCTCGCTTTGCTTTCTTCCTACACTATATCATACATATCGTAAATAAACATATTTATACCAATCATGTTCCACAAACCGGTATCTTGAGATGCATCAATTAATTATTGGAATAAGATTCATGGGCTTACTTAATTTTGAATTCAAATCAATTCAAAAAGAAAACGCGACTCTTTGAAATTCAAAGCCAGTGATTACCTTCCACGGCTAATTGTACTAAAGAAACAAGAACAACAATTACTAATTCATCGGTCAATATATTACTGAAAAGTCAAAACCTAAGTGACCGGTTTTGTGAAATCTTCCAAAACATTAATTGGTAAAAGTATTGGAGTTTGTTGAATCTATTTACCAAAATAACCCAATCCCTTTTTACTAAGGCCCGCATTGAAATGTGCCACTGACGTGAGTAGCTAAACCAACAACAGTTCATTCGTAGGTGCAACAAACTCCCCATGAGGTAACTGTATGATTCTCAAAGGTAAAAGCACACCAGACCAGTTAGAAATAAAAATAAATAGGAATGGAGTTCAAATAAAAGGAACCCAACCACATTCTTCTCCATTTTGAATTTTGCCCACGTCTTGAATGAAATCAAGAACATATCAGAAGAAATTTTGGCTATCGGTCAGAATAGTTTTTGTATTCTGAACGGCTATAGAGGGTGAATCTAATATGATAGCAATTACGGTCCAAGAAGTTACAAGTACTTGGGCATGCACTTGGAAACCTCCTATTACCAATAGAAATGTTGTCCTACCTTGAGACCGAATATCTTGCATAAGCCTTTTGTGTGTTGATCGAACATGGTAGAACATTCGTAGTACCCTCTTGCAGAAATGGAACTTAAGAAGGAATTATTTTGATTCAAACATTTTTTTTCTACTCTCCTACTTAATTTAATCATATATTTTGGGTACTAAATTAATTAATGAATTAACTACGTAATATGTCATACATCATAATTTTTTTTGATTAGGTCACCTCGTGCCCTAAATCTGGGAAGCTATCCATATTCCATAAAGGAGCAGAATGAAACCAATGTTTCATGTTTGGTTTTGAATTCTAGACGTTAAAAATGATGAATCGACGTCGACTATAACCCTAACCTTCCAAGCTAATGATGCGGGTTCGAGTCCCTTTGACCGCTCAATATAAATCACAATACATACATCATTGGATCCTCCTTAGATTTCTAGATCATCCAAGAGATATTCAATGTCAACCAATATGGACCAGAAATCTAAATTTGAAACCCACCTTTAGGGTCTAGGTCGACCCATCACTAGGGGCTTTAAAAATGCCAAATTGAGTTGGTCCTGGAGTCAAAAGGCAATTTGGATAAGATTGACATTGATTGTGAAATGATTAGATGTGGTCCAGTAAAGGATCAATGATTTGTGAAATTAATTAGAGTGTTTTAAAAACTGATTATGAGGCATCACAAAGAGACCCTCGTGTTAAGTTGCATACATGCTTTAAGCTTCTTATTCATACTTTTATCTTCATCTTCCTCAAAAACAACTTTTTAGAAATGGATTTGATCTCAAATGTTAATCTAAAAAATTGGTGTGCCTACTTTTTTGTCATCATCTCATGCTTGATAACAAAGAGATACAATAAGTAAACACCCCAATTTTGGCATGGTAGACTTGTGTCAATTGTCATATTTCAAAAAACAAGTTGCTCAGTCATTTTCGACATACTCTTTGTTTTCACTATATTTTTTTTGATAAAAAACATCCTAAAGGTTTTTGTCCAAAAGAATGATGAATATCTTTCAAACATGAAAAAAATATGTCATTTAGATGTCTAAGCACAAAATTATAACCAAAACAAGTCGGTTTGACTTCCTAAAAAACTTGTTTTTATGTAATAGTTTTTATTTTGACATTCAAATTTGACAAATTTGTTTTCTTACTATAATTTAAATTGAATGCATTAAACCATACCTCAAAAGGATGTATGATTGGAAATATATGGTCAAAACAAGTTAACTTGTTAGTGCAGTCCAAGCATGTCTAGGATTTTAGGAGTGAAGTGTTGAGTTGATATAATTTAAAGAAGAGAAGAGGCAGCGTCAAAGCAATAAAAGTAGGTATTTTTCACGTTTTTAGGATTATATAGAGGGATTAGCAAATAAAAGTCCTAATGCAACGACTAGGCCATAAATTGTTAAAGCTCCCATAAAAGCAAGATTAAGCAATTATTTTACCTTCTGCTTTTGGTTGACCAGCGATACCTTCTATGGCTTGGCCCAGATTAGTATCTTGACCGACTCTGGGTCTAATAGAAGAAAGTTCTATGGCCAATCTAGCAGCAATCTAGAAGCAGTCTTGTTGTTACGTCACACGCCCTAAACGAGTAACAATTATTACCCCAATTATGAATCGTCGTAATTGACTGGGAAAATAAAGGAGATGTATGACATAAATAGGACAAAGGGGATCTTAGGAAAACTGACTCTGAAAATTAAATCATTATTTTATTATTTATTTAGATGAAAAGCTACTCAATGATGACCTTCTATGGCTAAGTATACTAAAGAAACAAGAACAACAATTACTCATTCATCGGCCAATATATTCCTTAAAAGTCGAAAACTAAGTGATAACGGTTTTGTGAAATCTTCTAAGACATTAATTGGTGAAAGTATTGGAGTTAGTTGAATATATTTACCAAAATAACCCAGTCCCTTTCTAGAAAGGCCTGCATAGAAATGTGCCACAGACATGAGTAAAGCTAAATCAACAGTAGTATTTATATCATTCGTAGGTGCAACTAACTCCCCACGAGGTAACTGCTTGATTCTCCAAGTTAAAAGCGCACTTGACGAGTTATAAACAAAAACAAATAGGAATAGACTTCCAATAAAAGGAACCCAAGGACCATATTCTTCTCCATTTTTAGTTGTACTCACGTCTTGAATGAAATCAAGAACATATCAGAAGAAATTTTGTCTATGGGTCAGAATAGTTTGTGGATTCTTAACGGCTATACCGGTTGAACCTAATAAGATGGCAATTACGACCCAAGAAGTTATAAGTACTTGGGCATCCGCTTGGAAACCTCCACACCGAATATCTTGCATAATCCTTTAGTGTATTGATCGAACATGGTTGAACATTCGTAGTACCCTCTGACAAAAATGAAACTTAAGAAGGAATTATTTTGATTCAACCATTTCTTTTTCTACTACATAATTTAATCATATATTTTGGGTACTAAAATAATTAATGAATCATAATATAAACATACATCATAAATTTTTTTGATTAGGTCACTTCATGCCCTAAATCCAGGAAGCTATCCATATTTCATAAAGGAGTTGAATGAAACCAAAGTTTCATGTTCGGTTTTGAATTATAGACATTAAAAATGATGAATCGACGTCGACTATAACCCTAGCCTTCCAAGCTAACGATGCGGGTTCGAGTCCTTTTATCCGCTCGATATGAATCATAATACATACATCATTGGATCCTACTAAGATTTTTATATCATCCAAAAGATATTCAAGGTCAACCAATATGAACAATAAATCTAAATTTGAAACCAACCTTTAGGGTCCAGGTCGACCCATCACTAGGGGCTTAAATAATGCCCAAGGTCAGCTGGTCCTTGAGTTAAAAGGCAATTTGGATAAGATTAACATTGATTGTGAAATGATTAGAGGTGGTCCATCATAGGATCAATGATTTGTGAAATCAGTTAGAGTGTTTAAAAACTGATTATGATAGAGAGACCCTCGTGTTAAGTTGATGTATTTGATCTCAATGTTAATCTTATCCATTCTACAAAATCGGTGTGTCTACTTTTTTGTTATCTTCACATGCTTGTTAACAAAGAGATACAATTTGTAAACACCCCAACTTTGGCCTTGTAGTCTTGTGTCAATGGTCATATTTCAAAAAACAAGTTGCCTGGAGTCATTTTCGACATACCCTCTTTATTCACTATATTTTTTGAATATAAAACAACATCTGAAAGGATTTTATCCAAAATAATGATGAATATCTTTCAAAAATAAAAAAATAAGTCATTTCGATGTCTATGCACAAAGTTATAACCAGAACAAGTCGGTTTGACATTCCAAAAACTTGTTTTTAGGAAAATTTTACTCTAATTCTGATTTTGACATTCAAATTGGCCAAATTTGTTTTTTACTATAATTTAAACTAAACTCATTAAACCATACATCAAAAGCATGCATGATTAAAAACAGATGGTCAAAACCAGTTTGCTTGTTAGTGCACTCCAATCATGTCTCTCTCGAATTGTAAGAGTGAAGTGTTGAGTTGATATAATTTAAAGAAGACAAGAGGCAGGGCCAAAGCAATAAAAGTACGTATTTTTCACGTTTTCACGTTTCTTGGATTACACAAAGGGATTAGCAAATAAAATTGCTAATACCACGAACATGCCGTAAACTGTTAAAGCTTCGATGAGTACCCTGACTCAAGCAGCAGAAATTAGGGGATTCATATTAAGCTCCTCACAACAAAAAATGAAAAAATGGTTAATAATATAATCAAATAAACAAATGAATTATTATATATTACTTAATTAGTGTGCCTAATTAATGTTATTTATATATTTATAATATTAATTAGTTGCATTACTTATTATTTCATATTCCATCACTAAAATCCATCCAACTAAACTAAGAACTCCCCACCTAATTTGAGAAGGGATGATATTTGATATTACTGAATCATCAGAACTACTTCAATATCTCATTTTTATTCCCTGTCCAAGTTTTTGTAAATCCATATAATATCCAAACCCATTCTTTCAATTCTTCTCTCCTTCATCTTATTTAAACGCATTCATAGGTTTGACTTTGTACTCAATCCACATATACATCGTAATCTATATGGGGAAAGTGGAATCTATACCTATATAAAGTCGGTAGTAATATAGAGAATGAAATAATATACATGGGTAGTCTATATATAACTATTGAATATCAACTATCACATATACATGTGTTTCTTCCATATAAACAATCATCATCTTATTTCTATTTAATGGGATGGGTCCCTGGAATCATTCTTCTAAGCATACACCGGATTTCACTTATAATATGTAGCTACACTATCTACCTCGACCCACGTAACCTACTTGTTTTTTACTTGCCTTTATCATTATCACACAAGGATTCAAACGAAGAGATTCATCAAAGTGAATCATCATATATCAAGATTTGATGATTGATTTATTTAATTGCAATTAATTCTATTTTTGGTTAATTGTTGAATACAATAGAATGAAATGAAATAGCAACGGTTTCACAGAACATAGTTTCTGTTGTTTCATTGCATGACCTAAACGAGTCACAATTATTACCCCAATTATGAATCGTCGTAATTGACTGGGAAAATAAAGGAGATGTATGACATGAATAAGACAAAAGGGGATCCTAGGAAAAATTGGGAATTCCCCCCTTTTTTTTACAATTCCGTAGTGTAATATGTAATATAATAAATATCAATATTGTACATATATTTCTCTTGCTCTTGTTTTCCTACACTATATACTACATATCGTAAATAAATAAATTTATATCAATCATGTTCCTCAAGAAGGTATCTTGAGCTATGCAAATTATTGGATTAAGATTCATGGGCTTACTTAATTTTGAATTTAAATTAATTAAAAAACAAAAAGCGACTCTTTGAAATTCAAAGCATTATTTTATTATTTATTTGATGGAAAACTACTTAATGATGACCTTCCATGGATACACCTATATTAACCACAAATAAGGTTGCAAAAATCACAGTCTGAATACCGCTTATGAATAATCCAATAAACATCACACGTATAAGAATCACTAAATGTACTAAAGAAACAAGAACAACAACTACTAATTCATCGGCCAATATACTCCTGAAAAGTCCAAATCTAAGTGATAATGGTTTTGTGAAATCTCATGAGACATTAATTGGTAAAAGTATTGAAGTTGGTTGAATCTATTTACCGAAATAACCCAATCCCTTTTTAGTAAGGCCTTCATAGAAGTGTGCCACTAACGTGAGTAAAGCTAAAGCAACAATATTATTTATATCATTCGTAGTTGCAACTAACTCCCTATGAGGTAACTGTATGATTATCCAAGGTAAAAGTGCACCTCATCAGTTAGAAAAAAAAATAAACAGGAACAGAGTTCCAATAAAAGGAACTCAAGGACCATATTCTTCTTGTCCATTTTGAGTTTTGATCACATCTTGAATGAATTCAAGAACATATTTGAAAAAATTCTGACCGTCAATCAGAATAGTTTGTGGACTCCGAACGGCTAACAACTGAACATAATAAGATAGCAATTATGACCAAAGACGTTATAAGTACTTGGGCATGCACTTGGAAACCTCTTATTTTCCAATAGAAATGTTGGCCAACTTCCACAGTGGATATTTCGTATGACCCCTTTAGTGTGTTGATGGAACATGGTAGAACATTCGTAGGACCCTCTCACTGAAATGGAACTTAAGAATGAATTATTTTCATTCAACCATTTTTTTTCTACTCTCTTACCTAATTTAATCATATATTCCGAGTACTAAATTAATATAACAATTCATTGGTTTATTTGGTAATATCATTAACCATTTCTTCATTTTTTGTTGTGAGAAGCTTACCATGAATCCCCTAATTTATGCTGCTTCCATTATTGCTACTGGATTGGACATAAAACTTGCTTCTATTGGACCCACAATCAGTCAAGGTATTGCTGTAGGCCAAGCCGTAGAAGGTATCACTAGTCAACTAGAAGAAGAGGGTCAAATATAAGGTACTTTATTGCATAGTCTGGCTTTTAAGCTTTAACAAATTATGGCCTGGTCGTGGCATTAGCACTTTTATTTGTTAATCCCTTTGTGTAATCTTAGATATGTGAAAACGTTAAAAATACGTACTTTTATTGCTTTCTCTATGTCTCTTACTTTTATACGTGAAAAAACCTAAATACTATGCTTCAACTTGTATGCATAAGCTAGTTTTTATGATAAAATGTCTTGGATTTAATCATAATTCATGCTTAAAAACATTATGCATAACTTAACCAATATAAAACACATGAATTAACATGCACAAGTCAAGCTTTCTTAACAATGAACACTTATAAAGCATAAAAAAATAACAAAAACAAGCTCAAATAGGTAAACCCCGGTATCCTTAAGCTAGGACCGATCTAAAAACACCTCAAACTAGCATGAAACGACTCTAAATCAGACATCTAAGGGTCGGAACCGGTTTTGGACCTAATGAACTGGAATAATATATGAACAAACAATCCTATAACCGAATAAGAAAATCCCCATCTTTTTATGGATTCATGAAAACAAGGTCTCTATATCTCGAAACCAGTGAAAAACTAAAAGGAACCGATCAAAAATAGCTCCGAACCTGTCCCAGAAAAAGCTGTATCGGTCATCGATCCAGTTCAAGTATAAATAGTGCCTAGACCCTATTATAGATCTTATCCGATCCAATTCGGATCTAGATCTGATACATAACAGAAACCCATGATTGACCCGATCCAAACAGGATGCGAGTCAGAACCGATCCAAACAGCATCCGAGTAAGAACCGATCCAAACAAGATCCAAGTTGGACCCGTCCCAAACAGGATCTATATCCGACCAAACAAGATCTAGATCCGACCCGATCCAAACGTGATCCGGGTTAGACCCAAGCCAAACAGAAACCCGACCGGACCTGATCCAAACCAAATCCGGATTGGTCTCGATCCAAACTGGATCCGGGTCTGGGTTCAAGTCGAAACAAACATAATCCGTGTCCAACTCGATCCGAACATGATCCGGGTCAGACCCGATCCAAACCGAAACTGTATCCGACCGATCCAAAAAAGATCCGGGATCGACCTGATCAAAACATAATCCAAGTCCGACCCGATCCAAACTGTAATCGGATCAGACCCGATACAAACATGATTTGGGTCCAACTATATCGAAACATGATCTAGGTCCGACTTGATCCAAACGTGATCCGAGCCGCACCCGATCTAAACCGGATACGGGTCTGACCCTATAGAAATAGGATTCGAGATAGACCCGATCCATACCGGATCCATGTCCAGCCTAATCCAAACAGGATCTAGTCCAGATCAGACCCAAACAAGATTTGGGCGACACCCGATCCAAACCGCAACCGGGCCAGACTTGTCTAAAACCGGGTCCGGATCAGCCATGATCCAAATAGGATCCAGTCTGGACCCGACCCAAACATGATCCGAGATGGACCCGACCTAGACAGGATTCAGGTCTGACCCAATCGAAACCCAAACATGATCCAGGTCTGACCCAATCGAAACTGGAACATGGTCAAACATATACCAAATCGGCTTCGGATCAGCGCCGATCCAAATAGGATCCGGTCGGACCTCATCCAAACATGATCCGGATCAAACCCAATCCAAACTCGATCCAGGCCAAAAATGAACCAAACAGGATTCGAGACGGACATGATCCGGATTGGACCTGATCCAAACAAGATCCGGGTTGAAATCGATCCAAACAGGATACAGGCGAGACCTGATCCAAACAGGAACTGGGTCGAACCTGATCCAAACATGATCCAGGCCGAACCCGACCCAAACAAGATCTGGGTTGGGACCGATCCAAACACATATATGCACGATTGAATCACTATAAATTTTTTTTTGACAACCTTACAACACATATATGCGAGATTGAATCACTATGAAATTTTTTTGACAGCCTTAGAACTATACATGATTGAATCACTATGATTTTTTTTGGACAGCCTTAGAACACATATATGCATGATTAAATCACTATGAAATGTTTTTGACAACCTTAGAACACATATATGCATGATTGAATCAATATCATTTTTTTTTACAGCCATAGAACACATATAAGCAACATTGAATCACTATGAATTTTTTTGACAGTCTTAGAACACATATATGCTTGATTGAATCACTATGAATTTCTTTTGATAGCCTTACAACACATACATGATTGAATCACTATGAATTTTTTTTGACAATGTTAGAACACATATATGCAAGATTGAGTCACTATGAAATTTTTTTGACAGCCTTAGAACAGATATATGCATGATTGAATCACCATGAAATTTTTTTCACAGCCTTAGAACACATATATGCATGATTGAATCACTATGAATTTTTTATGGCAGCCTTAGAACAACTACATGCATGATTGAATCACTATGATTTTTTTTTTACAGTCTTAGAACACATATATATATGATTGAATCACTATAAAGCTTTTTGACAGCCTTAGAACACATATATGAATGATTAAATCACTATGATTTTTTTTTGACAACCTTAGAACACATATATGCATGATTGAATCACTATGATTTTTTTTTGACAACGTTAGAACACATATATGTGTGATTGAATCCCAATGAATTTTGTTTGACAGCGTTCGAACCCTTATATGCATGATTGAATCGCTATGATTTTTTTTGATAGCCTTAGAACACGTATATATGCTTCATTGAATCACTATGAGATTTTTTTGGCAGACTTAAAACACATATATGCATGATTGAATCATAATTTTTTTTCAACAACATTAGAACACATATATGCGTGAGTGAATCCCTATGATTTTTTTTTGAAAAACTTAGAACACATATTTGCAAATTGAACCACTACAAAATTTTTTTGACAGCCTTAGAACACACATATTCCTTATTGAATCACTAGGAATTTTTTTAGACAGCCTTAGAACACATATATGCTTGATTGAATCAATATAGTTTTTTTTGATAGCTTTAGAATACATATTTGCGTGATTGAATCACTATGATTTTTTTTTACAATTTTAGAAAATAGAACACATATATGCATGATTAAATCACTATGATTTTTTTTTTACAATTTTAGAACATAGAACACATATATGCATGATTAAATCACTATGATTTTTTTTTATGACCATAGAACACATATACGCATGAATGAATCACAATAAATTTTTTTTTTAGAACATATATATGCAAGATTGAATCACTATGAATTTTTTTGAAAGCCTCAAAACACATATATGCATGATTGAATAATGTGAATTTTTTTGACAGCCTTAGAACTCATATATGCATGATTGAATGACTATGAAATGTATTTGACAACCTTAGAACACATATATGCATGGTTGACTTTCTATGAATTTTTAATGACAACCTTGGAACACATATATGCATCATTGAATCACAATGAAATTTTTTTAATAGCCTTAGAACACATATATGCCTGACTAAAAGACTATAATTTTTTTTCAACAATCTTAGAACATATATATGCATGATTGAATCACTACAATTTTGTTTTGACCGCAATAGAACAAATATATGCATGATTCAATAACTGAATTTTTTTTGACAACCTTAGAACACATATATGCATGATTGAATCACTACAATTTTTTTTTGACAGCATTAGAACATATATATGCATGATTAAATCACTATAAACTTTTTTTGACAGCCTTAGAACACATATATGGAAGATTGAATGACTATAAATTTTTTTTGACAACCTTAGAACACATATATGCATGATTGAATCACTATTAATTTTTTGACAGCCTTAGAACACATATATGCATGATTGAATCTCTACAAACTTTTTTTTACAACCTTAGAAAACATATATGCATGATTAAATCATTATAAATTTTTTTGACAACCTTCGAACACATATCTAACAAATTGAATCACTATGAAATTTTCTTGACAGCTTTAGAACACATATGTGGAAGATTCAATCACTGTGAAATTCTTTTGACAACCTTAAAACACATATATGCAAAGATTGTATGACTATGAATTTTTTGTGACAGCCTTAGAACACATATATGCATGATTGAATCAATATCAAATTTTTTTGATAGCCATAGAACACATATATGCAACATTGAATCACTATGATTTTTTTTGACAGCCTTAGAACACATAGATGCTTGATTGAATCACTATGAATTTCTTATGATAGTCTTACAACACATACATAATTGAATCACTATGAATTTTTTTTGACAACGTTAGAACACATATACCATAGAACACATATATGCAACATTGAATCACTATGATTTTTTTTGACAGCCTTAGAACACATAGATGCTTGATTGAATCACTATGAATTTCTTATGATAGTCTTACAACACATACATGATTGAATCACTATGAATTTTTTTTGACAACGTTAGAACACATATATGCAAGATTGAGTCACTATGAAAGTTTTTTGACAACCTTAGAACTGATATATGCATGATTGAATCACCATGAATTTTTTTCACAGCCTTTGAACACATATATGCATGATTGAATTTTTTTTCACAACATTAGAACACATATATGCATGATTGAATCACTATCAAACTTTTTGACAGCCGTAGAACACATATATGCATGATTGAATTTTTTTTGACAGGCTTAGAACACATATATGCATGATTAAATCGCTATGAATTTTTTTTTTACAGTATTAGAATACATATATGCATGAATGAATCACTATGAAATTTTTTTGACAACCTTAGAACACATATATGCATTATTGAATCACGATTAAAATTTTTTGACAACCTTAGGACACATATAGGCAAGATTGAATAACCATAAATTTTTTTTGATAGCCTTAAAACACATATATGCATGATTGAATCACTATAAATTTTTTTTGACAACTGCAGAACACAAATGCATCATTGAATCACTACAAATTTTTTTGGACAACATTAAAACACATATCTGCATGATTGAATCACTATGATTTTTTTTGAAAGACTTAGAATACATATATGCACGATTGAATCACTATGAAACTTTTTTCATAGCCTTAGAACACATATATGCAAGATTGAATCACAATAAATTTTTTTTGACAACCATAGAACACATATATGCACGATTGAATCACTATGAAATATTTTTGACAACTTTAGAACACATATAGGCATGATTAAATCACAATGAAATTTTTTTGACAGCCTTTGAACGCAAATATGCATGATTGAATCACTATGAATTTTGTTCAACAGTCTTACAACATATATATGCATGATTGAATCACTATAGAATTTTTTTTGACAGCCTTAGACCACATATATGCATTATTGAATCACTATAAAAATTTTTTGACAGCATTAGAACACATACATACATGATTGAATCACTATAAATTTTTTTTGAGAACCTTTGAACACATATCTGCATGATTGAATCACTATGAATTTTTTTTGATAGCCTTAGAACACATATATGCATGACTTAATCACTATGAAATTATTTTGACATGCTTAGAACACATATATGCAAGATTGAATCACTATAAAATTTTGTTGACAGCCTTAGAACACATGTATGCAAGATTGATTCACTCTGAAATTTTTTTCACAGCTTCAGAACACATATATGCATGACTGAATGGCTATGAATTTTTTTTGACAGTCTTAGAACACTTATATGCAAGATTAAATCCCGATAATTTTTTTTTACAGACTTACAACACATATATACGTGATTGAATCAGAACAAATTTTTTTGACATCATTACAACACATATATGTATGATTGAATCACTATAATTTTCTTTGACAACCTTAGAACACATATCTCCATAATCACTATGAATTTTTTTTGACAGCCTTAGAACATATATGATTGAATCAAAATCAAAATTTTTTGACAGCCTTAGAACACATATATGCAAGATTGAATCACTAAGACATTTTTTGGATAGCCTTAGAACACATATATGAATGATTGAATCACTAAAAAATAATTTTCACAACCATAGAACACATATATGCATGATTGAATCACTGTAAATTTTTTTTGACAGACTTAGAATGCATATATGCATGATTGAATCACTCTGAATTTTTTGTATAGCCTTAGAGCACATATATGCATGATTGAATCCCCACAAAATTTTTTTGACAACCTTGGATCACAAATATGCATGACTGAATCACTATGAAATTTTTTTGACAGCCTTAGAACACATATAGGTATGATTGAATCATTGTGATTTTTTTTAACCATAGAACACATTTATGCATGATTGAATCACTATGAATTTTTTTTGACGCCCTTAGAACACATATATGCATGATTGAATCACTACAAAGTTTTTTTGAGAGCCTTATAACACATATATGCATCCTAGAATCAACATGATTTTTTTGACAACCTTAGAACACATATATGCATGATTGAATCAGTAAGAATTTTTTTTGACTGCCTTAGAACACATATAAGCATGTTTGAATTACTATAAAATTTTATTGACAGCCTTAGAACATATATATGCATGATTTAATCACTATGAAATTTTTATGACAACCATAGAACACATATATGCATGATTAAATCACAATGAATTTTTTTTGATATCCTTACAACACATATGTGCAAGATTGAACCACTATAAAAAAAATTTGATAGCCTAAGGACATATATATGCGTGATTGAATCACTAAGAATTTTTTTGGAGAGCCTTAGAACACATATATGCATGATTAAATCACTATGAAATGTTTTTGACAACCTTAAAACACATATTTGCATGATTGAATCAATATCAAAATTTTTTGACAGCCTTAGAACACATATATGCATCATTGAATCACTATGACTTTTTTTGACAGTGTTAGAATTCATATATGCATGATTGAATCACTATGATTTTTTTTGATAGCCTTAGACACATGCACGATTGAGTCACTATGAATTTTTTTTGACAACATTAGAACACATATATAAATGATTGTGTCACTATGAATTTTTTTTCACAGTCTTAGAACAAATATATACATGATTGAATCACCATGAAATTTTTTTTACAGCCTTAGAACACATATATGCATGATTGAATTTTTTTACAGCATTAGAAGACATATATGCATGAGTGAATCACTATCAAAGTTTCTTGACAGCCGTAGAACACATATATGCATGATTGAATTTTTTTTGACAGGCTTAGAACACATAAATGCAAGATTAAATCACTATTAAATTTTTTATACAGTCTTAGAACACATATATGCATGAATGAATCACTATGATTTTTTTTTGACAACCTTAGAACACATATATGCAATATTGAATCACTATTAAAATTTTTTGAGAACCTTAGGAAACATATATGCAAGATTGAATCACTATAATTTTTTTTGATAGCCTTAGAACACATATATGCATGATTGAATCACTATGAATTTTTTTGACTGCTGCAGAACACATATGCGTGATTGAATCACTATGATTTTTTTTGACAGCCTTAGAACACATATGCATGACTGAATCACTATAATTTTTTTTTACAACATTAGAACACATATCTTCCAGATTGAATCACTACGATTTTTTTTGAAAGCCTTAGAACACAAATATGCATTATTGAGTCACTATGAATTTTTTTTGAGAGCCTTAGAACACATATATGGTGGATTGAATCACTATGAAATATTTTTGACAAGCTTAGAATACATATATGGATGATTATTCACAATAAATTTTTTTGGACAGTCTTAAAACAACATATGCATGATTGAATCACTAAGGATTTTTTTATAGCCTTAAAACACATATATGCAAGATTGAATCACAATAAAACTTTATTGATAGCCTTAGAAGACATATATGCATGATTGAATCACTATCAATTTTTTTTGACAGCTGCAGAACACATATGCATGATTGAATCACTATGATTTTTTTTGACAGCCTTAGAACACATATGCATGACTGAATCACTATAATTTTTTTTTGACAGCATTAGAACACATATCTGCCTCATTGAATCACTATGATTTTTTTTGAAAGCCTAGGAACACATATATGCATGATTGAATCACTATGATTTTTTTTTGAGAGCCATAGAACACATACATGCAAGATTCAAGAACTATGAAATATTTTTGTCAACCTTAGAACACATATATGGATGATTGAATGACAATAAATTTTTTTTGACAGCCTTAAAACACACATATGCATGATTGAATTACTAAGAACTTTTTTTGACAGCCTTAGAACACATAAATGAAAGATTGAATCACTAAGAACTTTTTTTGACAGCCATAGAACACATATATGCAAGATTGAATCACTATGATTTTTTTTGACAGCCTTATAACACATATATGCATCAATGAATCACTATGAAATATTTTTGACAACCTTAGAACATATATGCATGATCGAGTTACTATGAATTTTTTTTGACTGCCTTAGAACACATATATGAAGGATTGAATCACTATAATTTTTTTTTGACAACCATAGAACACATATATGCATGATTGAATCACTATGAGATTTTTTTGACTTCCTTGGAACACATATATGCATGATTGAATCAATATAAATTTTTTTAAGAGCCTTAGAACTCATATATGCATGATTGAATCACTATATTTTTTTTTTTGAAATACTTAGAACACATATTTGTAAGATTGAATCACTGTGATTTTTTTTGACATTAGAACATATATAACATGATTTAATCACTATGTACTTTTTTTGATAGCCTTAGAACACATATATGCATGATTGAATAACTATGCTTTTTTTTACAGCCTTAGAACACATATATGCATGATTAAATCACTATGAGATTTTTTGCAGCCTTAGAACACAAATATGCATGATTGAATCACTATGGATTTTTTTGGACAGCCTTAGAACACAAATATGCATGATTAAATCACTACAATTTTTTTTGAGAGCATTAGAAGAACCATAAGCTTTATTGAATCACTATAATTTTTTTTGACAACCTTAGAACACATATCTGCATGATTGAATAACTATGAATTTTTTTTCACAGCCTTAGAACACATATCTGCATGATTGAATCACTATGAAATTTTTTTGACAACCGTAGAACACATGTATTCATGATTGAATATCTACAAATTTTTTTGACAACATCAGAACACATATATGCATGATTGAATCACTATAATTTTTTTTGACAACCTTAGAACACATATCTGCATGATCAAATCACTATGAAATTTTTTTGACAGCCTTAGAACACATATATGCATGATTGAGTCACTATGAAAATTTTTTAACAGTCTTAGAACACATATGTGCAAGATTGAATCAATATATTTTTTTTTTGGAAACCTTAGAACACACATATGCATAAAAGAATCAATATAAAAAATTTTTGACGACCTTAGAACACATATATGCCCGATTGAATCACTATAAAATTTTTTTTGACAAATTTAGAACACATATATGCATGATTGAATCACTATAATTTTTTTTTGATAACTTTAGAACACATATATGCATGATTGAATCACTATAAATATTTTTAGAAAGCATTAGAACACATATATGGATGATGGAATCACCATGAAATTTTTTAGAATGCCTTAGAACACATATATGCTTGACTGAATTACTATAATTTTTTTTTGGTATTCTTAGAACACATATATGCATGATTGAATCACTATAAAATTTTTTTGACAGCCTTAGAACACATATATGCATGATTGAATCATAATGAATTTTTTTGACAGCCTTAGAACACATATATGCAAGATTAAATCACTATGAATTTTTACTAACAGTCTTAGAATACATATATGCATGATTGAATCACTATGAAAATTTTTGGACAGCCTTGGAACACATATATGGATGATTGAATCACTTTGAATTTTTTTTAATAGTCTAAGAACAAATATATGCATGATTGAATCACTATGAAATCTTTTTGACAATTTTAGAACACGTATATGCATGATTGAATCAATATAATAATTTTTAGAGAGCCTTAGAACATATATATGCAGGATTGAATCACTATGATTTTTTTTTGATAGCCTAAGAACAAATATATGCATGATTGAATCACTATGAAATCTTTTTGACAATTTTAGAACATATATATGCAGTAATGAATCACTATAAATATTTTTTGACAGCCTTAAAACACATATATGCATGACTTAATGACTATGATTTTTTTTGACAGCCTTAGAACACATATATGCATGATTAAATCCCTATAAAGTTTTTTTTATAGTCTTAGAACACATATATATGTGATTGAATCACTACAAAATTTTTTAGACAGCCTTACAACACATATATGCATGATTGAATCACTATGAAATTTTTTTACAGCCTTAGAACACAAGTATGCATCATTGAATCATTATGATTTTTTTTTCACAACCTTAGAACACATAAATGCATGATTGAATCACTATGATTTTTTTTATAGCCTTATGAATAACTATAAATTGTTTTTTAGAGCAAAAGAACACATAAATGGTTGATTGAATCACTATAATTTTTTTGGACGACCTTAGAACACATATCTGCATGATTGAATCACTATGGTTTTTTATGACAGACTTAGAACACATATATGCAAGATTGAATCACTATTAAATTTTTTTGACAGCCTTAAAACACATATATGCATGATTGAATCACTATGAAATTTTTTTGATAGCCTTAGAACACATATATGCATGATTGAATCACTATAATTTTTTTTGATAACCTTAGAAGACATATCAGCATGATTGAATCACTATGAAATTTTTTTGACAGCCTTATAAAACACATATGCATGATTGAATCCCTATAAATTTTTTTGACTGCATCAGAACACATACATTTATGATTGAATCACTATAAATTTTTATTGACAACCTTAGAACATATATCTACATGATTGAGTAACTATGATTTTTTTTTGACAGCCGTAGAACAGATATATGCATAATTGAATCACTACAATTTTTTTTGACAACCATAGAACACATATGCATGATTGAATCAGTATGAAGTTTTTTTGACATCCTTACAACACATATAAGCATGATTTAATCACTATAATTTTTTTTGACAGCCTTAGAACACATATATGCATGATTCTTTCACTTTGAATTTTTTTTGACAGCCTTAGAACACATATATATGCATGATTGACAATTAAGCATAATTTTTTTTTAGAGCATTAGAACACATGTATGCCTCATTTAATTACTATGATTTTTTTAACATCTTTAGAAGACATATTTGCATGATTTAATTACTAAGATTTTTTTGATAGCCTTAGAACACATATATGCATGATTGAATCACTATGACATTCTTTGGACAGCCTTAGAACACATGTATGCTTGATTGAATCACTCTGAACTTTTTTTGACTACCTTAAAATACATATAAGCATGATTTAATCACTATTTATTTTTTTTGACTGCCTTAGAACACATATATTCATGATTTAATCACAATGATTTTTTTTTCAGCCTTAGAACACACATATGCATGATTAAATCACTATGATTTTTTTTGACAACCTTAGAGGACATATATGAATGATTGAATCACTATGAATTTTTTTTGCAGTCTTAGAACACATATCTGCTTGATTGAATCACTATGATTTTTTTTAGAGTGTTAAAAGAACTATATGCATGATTGAATCACTATAAAACTTTTTTGACAGCCCTAGAACACATAAATGCATGATTGAATCACTATGACTTTTTTTTGACAGCCTTATAATACATATATGCATGATTGAATCACTATGATTTTTTTTGACAACCTTAGAACACATATATGCATGATTGAATCACTATAATTTTTTTTTGATAACCTTAGAACATATATCTGCATGATTGAATCACTATGAAAATTTTTTGACAGCCTTAAAACACATATATGCAAGATTGCATCAAAATGATTTTTTTGACTGCCTTATAAAACACATATTTGCACGATTGAATCTCTATAAATATTTTTGGACAGGATGAGAACACATATATGCATGACAGAATCACTATAAATTTTTATTGACAACCTTAGAACGCATATCTGTATGACTGAGTCAATAAGATTTTTTTTGACTGCTGAAGAACACATATAAGCATGATTGAATCACTATGATTTTTTTAACAGCCTTAGAACACATATATACCAGATTGAATCCCTATGATTTTTTTTTCACAGCCTTAGAACACATATATGAATGATTGAATCACTATGAATTTTTTGTGATAGGATCAAAATACATATATGCATGATTGAATCACTATGAGATTTTTTTGACAGGCTTAAAACACATACATGCATGATTGAATCCATAGAAATTTTTATGACAGCCTTAGAACACATATATGCATGATTTAATAATCACTTTAAAATTTTTTGGACACCCTTAGAACATATAAGCATGATTTAATCACAATATAATTTTTTTGACAGATTTAGAACACGTACATTCATGATTGAATCACTTTGATTTTTTTTTGACAGCCTTAGAACAGATATATGCATGATTGAATCACTTTAAATTTTTTTGCATCTTTAGAACACATATATGCATGATTGAGTCACTATGAATTTTTTTTGACAGCAATACAACACATATATCCATGATTGAATCACTATTTTTTTTTTTGAGAGCATTAGAAAACATATATGCATGATTGAATCACTATAAATTTTTTTGACATCTTTAGAACACATATTTGCATGATTGAATCACTATGATTTTTTTTTATATTCTTAGAACACATATATGCATGATTGAATCACTATGAAGTTTTTTTGACAGCCTTAGAACACATATATGTATGATTGAATCAATATGTTTTTTTTTTGACAACCTTAGAACACGTATAAGCATGACTTAATCACTATGAAATTTTTTTGATAGCCTTAGTATACATATGCATGATTGAATAACTATGATATTTTTTGACAGCCTTAGAACACGTATATGCATGATTGAATCACTATAATTTGTTTTTGCTACCTTAGAATACATATATGCATGATTGAATCACTACAAATTTTTTTTTGAGCGCATTAGAAGAACTGTATGCATCATTGAATCACTATAATTTTTTTTTGACAATCTTAGAACACATATCTGCATGATTGAATCACTATGAATTTTTTTTGACAACCTTAGTACACATATATGCATGATTAAATAAATATGTTTTTTTTTGACAGCCTTTGAACACATATATGCTTGATTGAATCTCTATATATTTTTTTGACACCATTAGAACACACATGTGCTTGATTCAATCACTATAAAATTTTATTGACAACCATAGAATACATGTATGCATGATTGAATTACTATGAATTGTTTTTGACAATCTTAGAACACATATCTGCATGATTGAATCACTATGATTTTTTTGACACGCTTAGAACACAAATCTGCATGATTGAAACACTATAAAGTTTTTTTGACAGCCTTAGAACACATATATGCATGATCGAATCACTATAAAATTTTTTTGACAGCCTTAGAACACATATAAGCATGATTTAATGACTAGGAATTTTTTTTGACAGCCTTAGAACACATATATGCATGCTTGAATCACTATAAATCTTTTTTGCAGCCTTAGAACTTATATATGCATGATTGAATCACTATGACTTTTTTTAGTCCTCCTTAGAACACATATATACGAGACTAAATCACTATGAAA
Source organism: Nuphar pumila (assembly GCF_984573655.1). Classification (NCBI taxonomy): domain Eukaryota; kingdom Viridiplantae; phylum Streptophyta; class Magnoliopsida; order Nymphaeales; family Nymphaeaceae; genus Nuphar; species Nuphar pumila. The sequence continues at coordinate 37,755,135 of NC_143261.1, read as the reverse complement.
ATTTTTTGACTGCCTTCGAACACATATATGCATGATTGAATCACAATAAAATTTTTTGACATCTTTAGAACACATATTTGCATGATTGAATCACTATGAATTTTTTTTGATAGCCTTAGAACACATATATGCATGATTTAATCACTATGAAATTTTTTGACATCTTTAGAAGACATATTTGCATGATTGAATCACTACGAATTTTTTTCGATAGCCTTACAACACATATATGCAGGATTGAATCACTATGATTTTTTTTTGAAAGTTGTAGAACACATATATGCTTGATTTAATCACTATTAAATTTTTTTCACAGCATTAGAATACATATAAGCATAACTTAATCTCTATGAATTTTTTTGACTACCTTAGAACATTTATATTCATGATTTAATCACTATGAAGTTTTTTTGATAGCCTTAGAACAAATATATGCATGATTGAATGACAATGAAGGTTTTTTGCAACCCTAGAACACATACATTAATGATTGAATCACTATGAATTTTTTTGACAGCCTTAGATGACATATATGAATGATTGAATCACTATGATTTCTTTTTGACAACAATAGAACACATATATGCATGATTGAGTCACTATAAAATTTTTTTGGGAGCCTTTGAACATATATATGCATGATTGAATCGCTATAAAATTTTTTGACATCTTTAGAACAATATTATCATGATTGAATCACTATAAATTTTTTTTGATAGCGTTAGAACACATATATATGCATGATTGAATCACTATGATTTTTTTAGAGCCTTAGAACACATATATGCTTGATTAAATCACTCTGAAATTTTTTTGACAGCCTTAGAATACATATAAGCAAGATTTAATCACTATGATATTTTTTTACTGCTTTAGAACAAATATATGCATAATTTAACCACTATAAATTTTTTTTGATAGCCTAATAACACATATATGCATGATTGAATCACAATGATTTTTTTTTGCAGCCTTAGAACACATATATGCATGATTGAATCACTATGAATTTTTTTTGACAGCTTCAGAACACATATATGAATGATTGAATCACTATGAATTTTTTTGACAACCATAAAACATATATATGCATGTTTGAATCACTATTAGAATTTTTTTTACTGCCTTTGAACACATATATGCATGATTGAATCAATAAATTTTTTTTGACAGCCTTAAAACACATATATGCATGATTGAATCACTATAAAATTATTTTGACAGCCTTAGAACACATATGTATGATTGAATCACTGATTTTTTTTTACAACATTAGAACACATATATGTATGACTTAATCAATATGAATTTTTTTTGATAGCCTTAGAACACATATATGCATGATTGAATCACTATGAAATGTTTTTGACAACCTTAAAACCCATTTCTGCATGATAATACCACGATTCAAATTTATGACAGCCTTAAAACACATATATGCATGATTGAATCATTATGAATTTTTTTGACAAGCTTAAGACACATATATGCATGATTGAATCACTATGAATTCTTTTTTACAGCCTTAAAACACATATAAGCATGATTGAATCATTATAATTTTTTTTTGCAGCCTTAGAACACATATATGCATGATTGGGACACTATGAATTTTTTTGATAGTTTTAGAACACATATAGCATGATTGAATCACTACATTTTTTAGAGCATTAGAAAACATATATGCATAATTGAATTACTATAAATTTTTTGGACAACTTTAGAACACAGATCTGCATGATTGAATCACTATGAACTTTTTATGACAACCTTAGAACACATATATGCATGATTGAGTCACTATGAAAATTTGTTACACATCTAGAACACATATAAGCATTATTTAATCACCATAATTTTTTTTTGATCGTCTTAGAACACATATATGCATGATTGAATCACTATAAATTTTTTTTGACAGCGTTAGAACACATATACGCATGTTTGAATCATTCAAATTTTTTTTTGCAGCCTTAAATACATATATCAGTCGCTGAATCACTATGATTTTTTTTTACAGCCTTAGAACATATATATGCATGATTGAATCACTAAAATTTTTTTTGAGAGCATTAGAACACATATATAGTCATGATTGAATCGATATAATTTTTTTTTGACAACCTTAGAACAAATATTAGCGTGATTGACTCACAATGAATTTTTTTTGATAGCCTTAGAACATATTCATGATTGAATCACTATGAATTTTTTTTGACAGCCTTAGAACACATATATGCAAGATTGAATCTCTATAAATTTTTTTTTTATAAAACCTCAGAACACATATATGCATGATTGAATCACAATAATTTTTTTTTGAAAACCTTAGAACACATATATGAATGATTGAATGATAATAATTTTTTTTGACATCCATTGACATTTTTTTTATAGCCTTAGAACACATATATGCATGATTGAATCAAAACAATTTTTTTGACAGCCTTAGACAACATATAACTATGATTTTTTTTTGACAGCCTTAATACTCATATCTGCATGATTGAACCATTATAAAATTTTTATGACAGCCTTTGAACACATATAGACATGATTGAATTATTATGATTTTTTTTCGCAGCCTTAGAACACATATATGCACGATTGAATCCCTATGAAATTATTATGACAGCCTTAGAACACATGTATACACGATTGAATCATTATGAATTTTTTTGACAGCCATAGAACACATATATGCTTGATTGAATCCCTACAATTTTTTTTTGACAGTCTTAGAACGCACATAAGCATCTTTGAATCGCTATGAATTTTTTTTGCAGCCTTAGAACACATATATGCATGATTGAATCACTATGAAAGCTTTTTGACAGCCTTAAAACACATATATGCGTGATTGAACCATTGCAAAATTTTTATGACAGCCTTAGAACCCATATATACAAGATTGAATCATTATGAATTATTTTTGACAGCCTTATAACACATAAATGCATGATTAAAAGCCTATGATTTTTTTTTGACAGCCATAGAACATATATAAGCAGGATTTAATTGCTATGAATTTTTTTTGAAAGCCTTTGAACACATATATGCAAGAATGAATCACAATGAAATTTTTTTGCGGGCTTAGAAAACATATGTATGATCGAATCACTATGAATTTTATTTGACAGCCTTAGAGCACATATGAATGATTCAATCACTATGAGCTTTTTTTGAAAGCCATAAAACATATATATGCATGATTGAGTCTTTATAATTTTTTTGACAGCGTTAGACCATATATATGCATGATTGGACCACTATAATATTTTTTGACAACCTTAGAATACATATCCGCATGATTGAATCACTATAATTTTTTTTTGACAGCCTTAGAACACATATATGCATGATTGAATCTTTTTTTTTAAAATTTTTTGACAGCATTAGAACATATATATGCTTGATTGAATCACTATAAATTTTTTTTGACAACTTTAGAACGCATATATGCGTGATGAAATCACTATGAATTTTTTGTGATAGCCTTATAACACATATATACATGATTGGATCTCTATAAGTTTTTTTTGTCAACATTAGAACACATATATGCAAGATTGAATCACTATGATTTTTTTTTGACAGCCTCAGAACACATATTTGCATTATTGAATCACTATGAGATTTTTTTCACTGCCTTAGAACACATATATGCTTGATTGAATCAATACATTTTTTTGACAGCCTTGGAACACATATATACATGATTGAATCACTAAAATTTTTTTTTGACAGCCATACAACACATATATGTTCGATAGAATAACTATGATTTTTTTTTGACAACCTTAGAGCACATATAAGCATGATTTAATCACTATGAAATTTTTTTGATGGCCTTTAAACAAAAATATGCATGATTGAATTACTATGATTTTTTTTTGACAGCCTTAGAACACATATATGCTTGTTTGAATCACTATAAATTAATTTTGCAGCCTTAAAACAGATATATGCAAGTTTGGAACACTACAAATTTTTTTTGACAGCCCTAGAACACATATATGCATGATTGAATCACTACAATTTTTTTTTAGAGCATTAGAAGAACTATATGCAAGATTGAATCCCTATAAATTTTTTTGACAACCTTAAAACACATATCTGCATGATTAAATCACTATGAATTTTTTTTGCAGCTTTAGAACACATATATGCATGATTGAATCACTATTAGATATTTTTAACAACCGTAGAACACACATATGCGTGATTGATTCACAACAAATTTTTTTTGAGAGCATTGGAACACAAATATCTGCATGATTAAATCACTATGAATTTTTTTGGACTGCCTTAGAACACATATCTGCATGATTGAATCACTATGAAATTATTTTAATAGGCTTATAACACATATTTATGATAGATTGACTATGAATTTTTTTGACAACCTTAGGAAACATATATGCCTAATTGAATCTCTATAATTTTTTTTACAACATCAGAACACATATCTGCATGATTGAATCACTATAAATTTTTTTTACAACCTTTAAAACCATATCTGCATGATTGAGTCACTATGAATTTTTTTTGACAGTCGTAGAACACATAGTTTCATGATTGAATCACTATGAAATTTTTTTGACTGCCTTAGAACCCATATATACAGAATTGAATCACTATGAAAATTTTTTGACAGCCTTAGATCACACATATGCATGATTCAATCACTATGGAATTTTTTTGACAGCCTTAGAACACATATATTTATGATTGAACCACTATGAATTTTTTTTGACAGCCTTAGAACACATTTATGAATGATTGATTCACTATGATTTTTTTTTGACAACTATAGAACACATATATGCATGATTTAATCACAATGATATTTTTTTGACAGCCTTACAACACATATATGCATGATTGAATCCATACAATTTTTTTGACAGCCTTAGAACACATATATGCTTGATTGAATCACTTGAATTTTTTCGGACACCCTTAGAATAATTATAAGCATGATTTAATCACTATAAATTTTTTTAGCAACCTTAGAACACATATATGCATGATTGAATCACTATGAATTTTTTTTGACTGCGTTAAAACACGTACATACCTGATTGAATCACTATAATTTTTTTTGCAGCCTTAGAACACATATATGCATGATTAAGTCACAATGATTTTTTTTTGAAAGTTTTAGAACACATATAGCATGATTTAATCACTATAAATTTTTTTAGTGCATTGAAAAACATTTATGCATGATTGAATCACCATGAAGTTTTTTTGACTGCCTTAGAACACATATATACATGATTGAGTCACTAAGAAATTTTTTTAACCCTTAGAACACATATAAGCATGATTTAATCTCTATGAATTTTTTTCGACAGCCGTAGAACACATATATGCATGATTGAATCACTATAAAATTTGTTGGACAACGTTTGAACACATACATATGTTTGAATCACTATGATTTTTTTGCAGCCTTAGACACATATATGAGTGATTAAATCACTATGAATTTTTTTGACAGCCTTAGAACACATATATGCGTGATTGAATCACCGTAATTTTTTTAGAGCATTAGAACACATATATGCATGATTGAATCATGATAAATTTTTTTAACAACCTTAGAATACATATAAGCATGATTGACTCACAATGAATTTTTTTTGACAGCCTTAGAGCACATATATTCATGATTGAATGACTATAATTTTTTTTTATATCAAAACACATATATGCATGATTGAATCACTATAAATTTTTTTTGACAACCTTAGAGCACATATATGAATGATTGAATGATAATGATTTTTTTTTGACAACCATAGAATACATATATGCATGATTGAATCACAATAATATTTTTTTGATAACCTTAGAACACATATATGCATGATTGAATCAATATAATTTTTTTGACAGCCATACAACACATACATGCATGATAGACTCACTATAAAGTTTTTTTGACAGCCTTAGAACACATATAAGCATGATTTAATCACTATGAATTTTTTTGACAGCCTTAGTACATATACATGCATGATTGAATCACTAAGATTTTTTTTTGATAGCCTTAGAACACATATATGCAATATTTATTACAATGATTTTTTTTTGACAGCCTTATAAAAGATATATGCTTGATTGAGTCACTAAAAATATTTTTTGAGAGCATTAGAACACATGTATGCATGGTTGAATCACTATAATTTTTTTTTTGAAATCTTAGAACACATAACTATGAATTTTTTTGACAGCCTTAGAACACATATACGCATTATTGAATCACTATAATTTTTTTTTGACAGACTTAGAACACATATATGCATGATTGAATCACTATAAATTTTTTTGATAGCCTTAGAACACATATATGCATGATTGAATCACTATGAATTTTTTTTGCTGCCTTAGAACACATATATGCATGTTTGAATCACGATGATTTTTTTTTGCAGCCTTAGAACACATATATGCTTGATTGAATCACTACAATTTTTTTTGATAGCCTTAGAATATATATATGCGAGATTCACTGTAAATTTTTTTTGACAGCCTTAGTACATATATATGCATGATTGAATAACTATGATTTTTTTTGACAGGCTTAGAACATATATATTCATGATTGGATCACTATAAAAAGTTTTTTACAGCCATAGAAGCATATATGCATGATTTAATCACTATAAATTTTTTTTGACAGCCTTAGAACACATATATGCAGGATTGAATCACTATGAATTTTTTTTGACAGCTTTAGAACGCATATATACATGATTGAATCACTATGAATTTTTTTGACGGCCTTACAAGACATATATGCATGATTGAATCACTATGAATTTTTTTTGACAGTCTTAACACATATATATATGATTGAATCACCATGAATTTTTTTTGCCGCCTTAGAACACATATATACATGATTGAGTCGCTACAAATTTTTTTGAGAGCAATAGAACACATATAGGAGTGATTGAATCACGTATAAGCATGATTTAATCACTATGAAATTTTTTTGACAGCCTTAGAACACATATATGCATGATTGAATCACTATGAATTTTTTTGCAGCCTTAGAACACATATATGCATGATTCAATCACCATGATTTTTTTTGACAGGCTTAGAACACATAAATGCATGATTGAATGACTATAATTTTTTTTTGACAACATTAGAACACATACCTGCAAGATGGAATCACTATGAAAAATTTTTAACAGCCTTTTAACACATATATGCATGATTGAATCACTATGATTATTTTTTGACAGCCTTAGAACACATATAAGCATGATTTGATCACTATGAACTTTTTTTACAGCATTAGAACATATATATGCATTATTGAATCACTATAATTTTTTTTGACAACCTTAGAACACATATTTGCATGATTGAATCACTATGTGATTTTTTTGACAGCCTTAGAACACATATATGCCTGATTAAATGACTACAAATTTTTTTAAGAGTATTAGAACACATATATGCATGATTGAATTACTACAATTTTTTTTGACACCTTTAGAACACATATATGCTTGATTGAATCACTTAGACTTTTTTTTGACAGCCTTAGAACAGATATATGGATGATTGAATCACTAAGAAATTTTTTTGCAGCCTTTGAACACATATATGCATGATTGAGTGAATATGATTTTTTTTTATAGCCTTAGAACACATTAATGCATGATTGGATCGATATAATTTTTTTTTGAGAGCATTAGAACACATATATGCATGATTAAAGCACAATAAAATTTTTTTGACAACCATAAAACTTATAACTGCATGATTGAATCACTATGATTTTTTTGACTGCCTTATAACATATATATGCATGATTTAATCACTATGAATTTTTTTGCAGCCTTAGAAGACATATGCATTATTTAATAACTATGAAATTTTTTGGCCAGCCTTAGAACACAATTATACATGATTGAATCACTACAAAATTTTTTTGTGGCCATTAGGACATATATATGCATGACTGAATCACTATAAATTTTTTTTGAAAACCTTAGAAAACATACATGCATGATTGAATCACTATGATATTTTTTTGACAGCCTTAGAACACATATATGCATGATCGAATCACTATGATTTTTTTTTGACAGCCTTAGAACACATATAAGCATGATTTAATCACTATAATTTTTTTTTTATAGTCTTATAACACACATATGCATGATTGAATCACTATGAATTTTTTTAAAAGCGTTAAAACACATATATATGCATGATTGAATCACTATGAATTTTTTTTGACAACCCTAGAACACATATATGCATTATTGAATTACTACAAATTTTTTTGAGAGCATTACAACACATATGCATGATAGAATCACTATAAGTTTTTTTTGACAACCTTAGAACACATATTAGCAAGATTCACTCACTATGATTTTTTTTTGACAGCCTCAGAACACAAATATTCATGATTGAATCACTGTGAGATTTTTTTGACAGCATTAGAACACATATATGCATGATTAAATGTCTATAGTTTTTTTTTTGACAACATCAGAACACATATATGCATGAATGAATCACTATAAATTTTTTTGACAACCTTAGAACACATATCTGCATGATTGAATCACTATAATTTTTTTTGACAGCCTTAGAACACATATATGCAGGATTGAATCACTATGAATTTTTTTTGACAGCTTTAGAACGCATATATGCATGATTGAATCACTATGAAAGTTTTTTTGACAGCCTTAGAACACATATATGCATGATTGAATCACTATGATTTTTTTTTGCAGCCTTAGAACACATATATGAATGACTGAAACACTATAATTTTTTTTGAAAGCATTAGAACACATATATGCATGATTGAATCACTATAATTTTTTTTTGACAACCTTAGAACACATATCTGGGTGATTGAATCACTATGAAATTTATTTGACAGGCTTAGAACACAATTATGCAAGATTGAATCACTATGAAATTTTTTTGACAACCTTAGAACACATAAGCATGATTTAATCACTATGGATTTTTTTGACTGCCTTAGAACACAAATATGCAAGATTGGATCACAATAAAATATTTTTGCAGCCTTAGAACACATATATGCATGATAGAACACATATATGCTGAATTGGATCACTATAATGTTTTTTTGATAGCCTTAGAACACATATCTCCATGATTGAATATTTAGAATTTTTTTTGACAACATTAGAACACATATATGCATGATTGAATCACTATACATTTTTTTTTACAACCTTAGAATATATATCTGCATGATTGAATCACTATAAATTTTTTTTGACAGCCTTAGAACATATATATGCATGATTAAATCTTTATAAATTTTTTTTGACAACATTAGAAAATATATATGCATGATTGAAACACTATAATTTTTTTTGACAACCTAAGAACACATATATGCATGATTGAATCAATACAGTTTTTTTTGAGAGCATTAGAACACATATATGCATGATTGAATCTCTATAATGTTTTTTTATGTGATTGAATCACTATGAATGTTTTTGGACAACCTTAGAACACACACACACACACACACATATATATATATATATATGAATGACTATTACATTTTTTTGACCGCCTTAGAACACATTTATGCAAGATTCAATCACTATGAATTTTTTTTGAGAGCCTTAGAACACATATATGCATGATTGAATCACTATGATATTTTTTTGACAGCCTTAGAACAAATATAAGCATGGTTTAATCACTATGATTTTTTTGACAGCCTGAGAATATATATATGCATGATTGAATAACTATATATATTTTTTGACAACCTTAGAACACATATGCATGATTGAATCACTATGATTTTTTTTGCAGCCTTAGAACACCAATATGCATGAGTATATGCATGATTAAATCACTACAAATTTTGTTTTGAGTGCATTCAAACACATATATGCATGACTGAATCAGTAAAATTATTTTTTGACAACCTTAAAACACATATCATCAAGATTTATTCACTATAAATTTTTTTCGAAGGCCTTAGAACACATATATGCATGATTGAATCACTATGAATTTTTTTTGAGAGCCTTAGAACACATATTTGCAAGATTGAATCTCCATAATTTTTTTTATAGCATCAGAACACATATATGCAAGATTGAATCACTGTAAATTTTTGTTGACAACCTTAGAAGACACATCTGCATGATTGAATAACTTTGAATTTTTTTGACAGCCACAGAAAACATATACACATGATGAAATCACTATAATTTTTTTTGACAGTCTTAAAACAAATATATGCTGCATTAAATCACAATAAATCTTTTTTGACAACCTTAGCACACATATATTCATGATTGAATCAATACAAATTTTTTTGACAACCTTATAACATATATATGCATGATTGAATCACTTCCATTGTTTTTTGACAACCTTAGAACACATATATGCAAGATTGAATCACTATGAAATTTTTTTGACAACATTAGAACACATATACTCATGATTTAATCACTATGAATTTTTTTTGACAGCCTTAGGACACATATATGCATGATTTAATGACTATGAAATTTTTTTGACACCCTTAGAACACATATAAGCTTGATTTAATGACTATGACTTTTTTTTGATAGCATTAGAACACATATATGCATGATTGAATCACAATGATTTTTTTTGACAGGTGTAGAACACATATATGCATGATTGAATCAGTATAATTTTTTTTTGACAGCATTAGAACACATATATGCATGATTGAATCAATATTATTTTTTTTGACAGCCTTAGAACCTATATATGCAGGATTGAATCACTATAAGTTTTTTTTGACAGCCTTAGAACCCATATATGCATGATTGAATCACTATGAATTTTTTTTGACAACCTCCGAACACACATATCTGCATGATTGAAATACTATGAATTTTTTTTGACAGCCTTAGAACATATATACACATGATTGAATCACTATGTAATTTTTTTGACAGTCTTAGTACACATATATGCCTGATTGAGTCATTATGAAATTTTTTTGACACTCTTAGAACACGTATAAGCTTCATTAAATTATTGTGATTTTTTTTGGCAGCCTTGGAAAATATATATGCATGATTGAATCACTCAATTTTTTTTGACAGCCTTAGCACACATATATGCAAGCTTTAATCACATGATTTTTTTTTGACAACCTTAGAACACATATATACAGGATTGAATCACTATGATTTTTTTTGGTAGCCTTATAACACATATTATATGCATGATTGAATCACTATGTAATTTTTTTGACAACCTTAGAATATATATATGTATGTTTGAATCACTATAAATTTTTTCTGACAGCCTTAGAACACATATATGCATGATTGAATCACTATAATTTTTTTTTGACAGACTTAGAACACATATATACGTGATTCAATCACTACAACTTTTTTTGAGAGCATTAGAGCACATATATGCATGATTGAGTCACTATAAATGTTTTTTCACAACCTTAGAACACATATATGCATGATTGAATCACTATGAAATTTCTTTTACAACCATAGAACACATATATTTATGATTGAATCACTATGGAATTTTTTTAACAGCCTTAGAATGAATATATGCATGATTGAACCTCTATAAAATTTTTTTGACAACATCCAAACACATATATGCATGATTGAATCACAATAATTTTTTTTGACAACCTTAGAACACATATCTGCATGATTGAATCACTATGAAGTTTTTTTGACAACCTTGGAACACATATCTGCATGATTGAATCACTACAATATTTTTTTGAGAGCTTTAGTACACATATATGCATGATTGAATCACTATAAAACTTTTTTGACAACCTTAGAACATATATCTGCATGACTGAATCACTATGAAATTTTTTTGACAGCCTTTGATAACATATATACATGATTGAATCACTATGAAATTTTTTTGACACCCTTTGAAAACATATAAGCTTGATTAAATTACTATGATTTTTTTTGACAACCTTAGAATGCATATATGCATGATTGAATCATTGTGATTTTTTTGACAACCTGGCGCATATATATGCTTGATTGAGTTACTGTGAAATTTTTTGGATGGCGTAAGAACACATATATGCAGGATTGAACCACTATAGAATTTTTTTGATTGCATTATAACACATATATGCATGATTGAATCATTGTTGATTTTTTTGACAGTTTTTGTACTCATATATGTATGTTTAAATCACTATGATTTTTTTTGATAGCCTTAGAACACATATATACATGATTGAGTCACTGTGTTTTTTTTTTGACAGACTTAGGACATATATGCGTGATTGAATCACTATATTTTTTTTGAGAGCATTAGAATACATATACGCATGATTCCACAATGAATTTTTTTGACAACCTTAGAACACATATATGCATGATTGAATCTGTATAATTTTTTTTGGCAACCTTAAAACACATGTCTGCATGATTGAATCACTATGATTTTTTTTGACAGCCTTAGAACACATATCTGCATGATTGAATCACTATGAAGTTTTTTTGGCAGCCTTAGAACACATATATGCATGATTAAATCACCATAGATTTTGTTTGCAGCCTTAAAACACATATATGCTTGACGAAGTCACTAAGAATTTTTTTGACAGCCTCAGAACACATGTATGCATGATTGAATCACTATAATTTTCTTTTGCAACCTTAGAACACATATATGCATGACAGAGTCACTATGATTTTTTTTGACAGCCTCAGAGCACATATATGCATGATTGAATCACTAGAATTTTTTTTGAGAGAATTAGAACACATATATGCATGATTGAAACACTATAAATTTTTTTTGACAACCTTAGAACAAATATCTGCATGATTGAATCACTATGATTTTTTTTGACATGCTTAGAACACAAATCTGCATGATTGAAACTCTATAAATTTTTTTGACAGCCTTAGAACACATATATGCATGATTGAATCACTATGAAATTTTTTTGACAGCCTTAGAACACATATAAGCATGATTTAATGACTAGGAAGTTTTTTTGATAGCCTTAGAACACATATATGCATGCTTGAATCACTATAAACTTTTTTTGCAGCCTTAGAACATATATATGCATGATTAAATCACTATGACTTTTTTTTGTCCTCCTTAGAACACATATATATATGAAATTAAATCACTATGAATTTTTTTTGACTGCCTTAGAACACATATATGCATGATTGAATCACAATAGAATTTTTTGACATCTTTAGAACACATATTTGCATAATTGAATCACTATGATTTTTTTTTTGATAGCCTTAGAACACATATATGCATGATTTAATCACTGTGAATTTTTTTGACATCTTTAGAACACATATTTGCATGATTGAATCACTACGAATTTTTTTTGATAGCCTTACAACACATATATGCATGATTGAATCACTATGAATTTTTTTTGAAAGCTGTAGAACACATATATGCTTGATTTAATCACTATTAAAATTTTTTCACAGCGTTAGAATACATATAAGCATAATTTAATCTCTATGAATTTTTTTTGACTGCCTTAGAACAACTATATTCATGATTTAATCAGTATGATTTTTTTTTGATAGCCTTAGAACAAATATATGCATGATTGAATGACAATGAATGTTTTTTGCAACCCTAGAACACATACATAAATGATTGAATCACTATGAATTTTTTTGACAGCCTTAGATGACATATATGAATGATTGAATCACTATGATTTCTTTTTGACAACAATAGAACACATATATGCATGATTGAGTCACTATAATTTTTTTTTGGGAGCCTTTGAACACATATATGCATGATTGAATCACTATAAATTTTTTTGACATCTTTAGAACACATATTATCATGATTGAATCACTATAAATTTTTTTTGATAGCGTTAGAACACATATATGCATGATTGAATCACTATGATTTTTTTTAGAGCCTTAGAACACATATATGCTTTGATTAAATCACTCTGAAATTTTTTTGACAGCCTTAAGAATACATATAAGCAAGATTTAATCACTATGATATTTTTTTACTGCTTTAGAACATATATATGCATAATTTAACCACTATAATTTTTTTTTGATAGCCTTAGAACACATATATGCATGATTGAATCACAATGATTTTTTTTTGCAGCCTTAGAACACATATATGCATGATTGAATCACTATGAATTTTTTTTGAAAGCTTCAGAACACATATATGAATGATTGAATCACTATGAATTTTTTTTGACAACCATAGAACATATATATGCATGTTTGAATCACTGCTAGAATTTTTTTTACTGTCTTTGAACACATATCTGCATGACTGAATCACTATGAATAATTTTTGACAGCCTTAGTACAAATATATGCATAATTAAATAAATAGAAATTTTTTTGACGGCCTTAGAACACATATATACATGATTGAATCTCTATAAAATTTTTTGGTCAGCATCAGAATACATATATGCTTGATTGAATCACTATAATTTTTTTTTGACAACCTTAAAACACAAATCTGCATGATTGAATCTGTATAAAATCTTTTTGACAACCTTAGAATACGTATATGCATGATTGAATAACTGTGAATTTTTTTGACAGCCTTAGAACAAGTATAATCATGATTGAATCACTATAATTTTTTTTTGATAGCATTAAAACACATATATGCATGATTTAACCACTATGAATTTTTTTTGATATCGTTAGAACACATATATGCTTGATTGAATCTTTATAACTTTTTTTGACAGAATTAGAATAGATATATGCTAGATTGAATCACTATAAATTTTTTTGACAACCTTAGAATTCATGTCTGCATGATTGAATCACTAAGAATTTTTTTTACGGCCTTATAACACATATATGCATGATTGAATCACTATGAAATGTTTTTGACAACCTTAAAACCCATATTTGCATGATAAAACCACGATTAAAATTTATGACAGCCTTAAAACACATATATGCATGATTGAATCATTATGAATTTTTTTGACAACCTTAAGACACATATATGTATGATTGAATCACTATGAATTTTTTTTTACAGGCTTAAAACACATATAAGCATGATTGAATCATTATAATTTTTTTTTTGCAGCCTTAGAACACATATATGCACGATTGGGACACTATGAATTTTTTTGACAGTTTTAGAACACATATAGCATGATTAAATCACTACATTTTTTAGAGCATTAGAACACATATATGCATAATTGAATCACTATAAATTTTTTTGACAACTTTAGAACACAGATCTGTATGATTGAATCACTATGAACTTTTTATGACAACCTTAGAACACATATATGCATGATTGAGTCACTATGAAAATTTGTTACACATTTAGAACACATATAATCATGATTTAATCACCATAATTTTTTTGATAGCCTTAGAACACATATATGCATGATTGAATCACTATAAAATTTTTTTGACAGCGTTAGAACACATATACACATGTTTGAATCATTCTGATTTTTTTTTGCAGCCTTAGACACATATATCAGTGGCTGAATCACTATGATTTTTTTTACAGCCTTAGAACATATATATGCATGATTGAATCACTACAATTTTTTTTGAGAGCATTAGAACACATATATAGTCATGATTGAATCGATATAATTTTTTTTTGACAACCTTAGAACACATATTAGCGTGATTCACTCACAACGAATTTTTTTTGATAGCCTTAGAACATATTCATGATTGAATCACTATGATTTTTTTTTGACAGCCTTAGAACACATATATGCAAGATTGAATCTCTATAATTTTTTTTTTTATAAAACCTCAGAACACATATATGCATGATTGAATCACAATAATTTTTTTTTGAAAACCTTGGAACACATATATGAATGATTGAATGATAATAATTTTTTTTGACATTTTTTTTATAGACTTAGAACGCATATATGCATGATAGAATCAAAACAATTTTTTTGACAGCCTTAGACCACATATAACTATGATTTTTTTTGACAGCCTTAAAACTCATATCTGCATGATTGAACCATTATAAATTTTTTATGACAGCCTTTGAACACATATAGACATGATTGAATTATTATGATTTTTTTTTCACAGCCTTAGAACACATATATGCACGATTGAATCCCTATGAAATTTTTATGACATCCTTAGAACACATATATACACGATTGAATCATTATCAATTTTTTTTGACAGCCTTAGAACACATATATGCTTGATTGAATCCCTACAAATTTTTTTTGACAGTCTTAGAACGCACATAAGCATCTTTGAATCGCTATGAATTTTTTTTGCAGCCTTAGAACACATATATGCATGATTAAATCACTATGAAAGCTTTTTGACAACCTTAAAACACATATCTGCGTGATTGAACCATTGTAAAATTTTTATGACAGCCTTAGAACCCATATATACATGATTGAATCATTATGAATTTTTTTTGACAGCCTTATAACACATATATGCATGATTAAAAACCTATGAATTTTTTTGACAGCCATAGAACACATATAAACAGTATTTAATTGCTATGATTTTTTTTTGAAAGCCTTTGAACACATATATGCAAGACTAAATCACAATGAAATTTTTTTGCGGGCTTAGAAAACATATGTATGATCGAATCACTATGAATTTTTTTTGACAGCCTTAGAGCACATATGAATGATTCAATCACTATGAGTTTTTTTTGAAAGCCATAAAACATATATATGCATGATTGAGTCTTTATAATTTTTTTTTGACAGCATTAGACCATATATGTGCATGATTTATTTATAATTTTTTTTGACAGCATTAGAACATATATATGCTTGATTGAATCACGATAAATTTTTTTTGACAACTTTATAACGCATATATGCATGATTGAATCACTATGATTTTTTTTTGATAGCCTTATAACACATATATACATGATTGAATCTCTATAAGTTTTTTTGTCAACATTAGAACACATATATGCAAGATTGAATCACTATGATTTTTTTTTGATAGCCTCAGAACACATATTTGCATTATTGAATCACTATGAGATTTTTTTCACTGCCTTAGAACACATGTATGCTTGATTGAATCAATACATTTTTTTTTGAGAGCCTTGGAACACATATATACGTTATTGAATCACTAAATTTTTTTTTGACAGCCATACAACACATATATGTTTGATAGAATAACTATGATTTTTTTTGACAACCTTAGAACACATATAAGCATGATTTAATCACTATGAAATTTTTTTGATGGCCTTTAAACAAAAATATACATGATTGAATTACTATGATTTTTTTTTGACAGCCATAGAACACATATATGCTTGTTTGAATCACTATAAATTAATTTTACAGCCTTAAAGCAGATATATGCAAGTTTGGAACACCACAAATTTTTTTTGACAGCCCTAGAACACATATATGCATGATTGAATCACTATAAATTTTTTTTGAGAGCATTAGAGGAACTATATGCAAGATTGAATCCCTATAATTTTTTTTGACAACCTTAAAACACATATCTGCATGATTAAATCACTATGAATTTTTTTTGCAGCTTTAGAACACATATATGCATGATTGAATCACTATTAGATATTTTTAACTACCGTAGAACACACATATGCGTGATTGAATCACTATAATTTTTTTTGAGAACATTGGAACACAAATATCTGTATGATTAAATCACTATGAATTTTTTTGGACTGCCTTAGAACACATATCTGCATGATTGAATCACTATGAAATTATTTTAATAGGCTTATAACACATATTTATGATAGATTGACTATGAAATTTTTTTGACAACCTTAGGAAACATATATGCCTAATTGAATCTCTATAATTTTTTTTACAACATCAGAACACATATCTGCATGATTGAATCACTATAATTTTTTTTTACAACCTTTGAAACCATATCTGCATGATTGAGTCACTATGAATTTTTTTGACAGTCGTAGAACACATATTTTCATGATTGAATCACTATGAAATTTTTTGACTGCCTTAGAACCCATATATACAGAATTGAATCACTATGAATTTTTTTTGACAGCCTTAGATCACACATATGCATGATTCAATCACTATGGAATTTTTTTGACAGCCTTAGAACACATATATTTATGATTGAACCACTATCAAATTTTTTTGACAGCCTTAGAACACATTTATGAATGATTGATTCACTATGATTTTTTTTTGAAAACTATAGAACACATATATGCATGATTTAATCAGAATGATATTTTTTTGACAGCCTTACAACACATATATGCATGATTGAATCCATATAATTTTTTTTGACAGCCTTAGAACACATATATGCTTGATTGAATCACTTGAATTTTTTCGGACACCCTTAGAACAATTATAAGCATGATTTAATCAATATAATTTTTTTTTAGCAACCTTAGAACACATATATGCATAATTGAATGACTATGATTTTTTTGACTGCCTTAAAACACGTACATACCTGATTGAATCACTATAATTTTTTTTGCAGCCTTAGAACACATATATGCATGATTAAGTCACAATGATTTTTTTTTAAAAGTTTTAGAACACATATAGCATGATTTAATCACTATAATTTATTTTAGAGCATTGAAAAACATTTATGCATGATTGAATCACCATGAAATTTTTTTGACTGCCTTAGAACACATATATACATGATTGAGTCACTAAGAATTTTTTTTAACCCTTAGAACACATATAAGCATGATTTAATCTCTATGATTTTTTTTCGACAGCCGTAGAACACATATATGCATGATTGAATCACTATAAAATTTGTTGGACAACGTTTGAACACATATACATAAGTTTGAATCACTATGATTTTTTTTGTAGCCTTAAACACATATATGAGTGATTTAATCACTATGAATTTTTTTGACAGCCTTAGAACACATATATGCATGATTGAATCACTGCAATTTTTTTTAGAGAATTAGAACACATATATGCATGATTGAATCATGATAAATTTTTTTAACAACCTTAGAATACATATAAGCATGATTGACTCACAATGAATTTTTTTTGACAGCCTTAGAGCACATATATTCAAGATTGAATCACTATAATTTTTTTTTTGTATATCAGAACACATATATGCATGATTGAATCACTATAAAATTTTTTTGACAACCTTAGAACACATATATGAATGATTGAATGATTGAATGATAATGATTTTTTTTGACAACCATAGAATACATATATGCATGATTGAATCACTATAATATTTTTTTGATAACTTTAGAACACATATATGCATGATTGAATCAATATAA
Source organism: Nuphar pumila (assembly GCF_984573655.1). Classification (NCBI taxonomy): domain Eukaryota; kingdom Viridiplantae; phylum Streptophyta; class Magnoliopsida; order Nymphaeales; family Nymphaeaceae; genus Nuphar; species Nuphar pumila. The sequence continues at coordinate 37,735,794 of NC_143261.1, read as the reverse complement.
ATTTTTTTGACAGCCTTACAATACATGCATGATAGACTCACTATAAAGTTTTTTTGACAGCCTTAAAAGACATATAAGCATGATTTAATCACTATGAATTTTTTTGACAGCCTTAGTACATATACATGCATGATTGAATCACTAAGATTTTTTTTGATAGCCTTAGAACACATATATGAAATATTTATTACAATGATTTTTTTTGACAGGCTTATAACACATATATGCTTGATTGAGTCACTAAAAATATTTTTTGAGAGCATTAGAACACATATATGCTTGGTTGAATCACTATAATTTTTTTTTGAAATCTTAGAACACATAACTCTGATTTTTTTTGACAGCCTTAGAACACATATATGCATTATTGAATCACTATAATTATTTTTTGACAGACTTAGAACACATATAAGCATGATTGAATCACTATAATTTTTTTTGATAGCCTTAGAACACATATATGCATGATTGAATCACTATGAAATTTTTTTGTTGCCTTAGAACACATATATGCATGTTTGAATCACGATGAAATTTTTTTGCTGCCTTAGAACACATATATGCTTGATTGAATCACTACAAATTTTTTTTTGATAGCCTTAGAATATATATATGCAAGATTCACTATAAATTTTTTTTGACAGCCTTAGTACATATATATGCATGATTGAATAACTATGATTTTTTTTGACAGGCTTAGAACATATATATTCATGATTGAATGACTATAAAAAGTTTTTTACAGCCATAGAAGCATATATGCATGATTAAATCTCTATAAAAATTTTTACAGCCTTAGAACACATCTGCATGATTGAATCACTATAAATTTTTTTTGACAACCTTAGAACACATATATGCAGGATTGAATCACTATGAATTTTTTTTGACAGCTTTAGAACGCATATATGCATGATTGAATCACTATGAATTTTTTTGACAGCCTTAGAACACATATATGCAAGATTGAATCACTATGATTTTTTTTTGACAGTCTTAACACACACACACACACACACACACACACACACACACACACACACACACACACATATATATATATATATATATATATATATATATATATATATATATATATATATATATATATATATATATATATATATATATGATTGAATCACCATGAGTTTTTTTTGCCGCCTTAGAACACATATATGCATGATTGAGTCGCTATAATTTTTTTGAGAGCAATAGAACACATATAGGAATGATTGAATCACGTATAAGCATGATTTAATCACTATGAATTTTTTTTGACAGCCTTAGAGCACATATATGCATGATTGAATCACTATGAATTTTTTTTTGCAGCCTTAGAACACATATATGCATGATTCAATCACTATGATTTTTTTTGACAGGCGTAGAACACATAATTGCATGATTGAATGACTATAATTTTTTTTTGACAACATTAGAACACATACCTGCAAGATGGAATCACTATGAAAAATTTTTAACAGCCTTTGAACACATATATGCATGATTGAATCACTATGAATTTTTTTGACAGCCTTAGAACACATATAAGCATGATTTGATCACTTCGAATTTTTTTACAGCATTAGAACATATATATGCATTATTGAATCACTATAAAATTTTTTTGACAACCTTAGAACACATATTTGCATGATTGAATCTCTATGATATTTTTTTGACAGCCTTAGAACACATATATGCCAGATTAAATGACTACAAAATTTTTTAAGAGTATTAGAACACATATATGCATGATTGAATTACTACAAATTTTTTTGACAACCTTAGAACAAATATATGAATGATTAAATCACTAAGATTTTTTTTGCAACCTTTGAACACATATATGCATGATTGAGTCAATATGATTTTTTTTATAGCCTTAGAACACATTAATGCATGATTGGATCGGTATAATTTTTTTTTGAGAGCATTAGAACACATATATGCATGATTAAAGCACAATAAATTTTTTTTGACAACCATAAAACTTATAACTGCATGATTGAATCACTATGATTTTTTTTGACTGCCTTAGAACATATATATGCATGATTGAATCACTATAATTTTTTTTGCAGCCTTAGAAGACATATGCATTAATTAATAACTATGAAATTTTTTGGCCAGCCTTAGAACACAATTATGCATGAATGAATCACTACAGATTTTTTGTGGCCATTAGAACATATATATGCATGACTGAATCACTATAATTTTTTTTTGACAACCTTAGAAAACATACATGCATGATTGAATCACTATGATATTTTTTTGATAGCCTTAGAACACATATATGCATGATCGAATCACTATGAATTTTTTTTGACAGCCTTAGAACACATATAAGCATGATTTAATCACTATAATTTTTTTATAGCCTTATAACACACATATGCATGATTGAATCACTATGAAATTTTTTAAAAGCCTTAAAACACATATATATGCATGATTGAATCACTATGATTTTTTTTTGACAACCTTAGAACACATATATGCATTATTGAATTACTACAATTTTTTTTGAGAGCATTACAACACATATGCATGATAGAATCACTATAAGTTTTTTTTGACAACCTCAGAACACATATTAGCAAGATTCACTCACTATGAATTTTTTTTGACAGCCTCAGAACACATATATTCATGATTGAATCACTATGAGATTTTTTTGACAGCATTAGAACACATATATGCATGATTAAATCTCTATAAAATTTTTTTGACAACATCAGAACACATATATGCATGAATGAATCACTATAATTTTTTTTGACAACCATAGAACACATATCTGCATGATTGAATCACTATAAATTTTTTTTGACAGCCTTAGAACACATATATGCAGGATTGAATCACTATGAAATTTTTTTGACAGCTTTAGAACGCATATATGCATGATTAAATCACTATGAAAGTTTTTTTGACAACCTTAGAACACATATCTGCATGATTGAATCACTATAAATTTTTTTTGACAGCCTTAGAACACATATATGCAGGATTGAATCACTATGAAATTTTTTTGACAGCTTTAGAACGCATATATGCATGATTGAATCACTATGAAAGTTTTTTTGACAGCCTTAGAACACATATATGCATGATTGAATCACTATGATTTTTTTTTGCAGCCTTAGAAAACATATATGCATGATTGAGTCACTATAATTTTTTTTGACATCTTAGAACACATATATGAATGACTGAAACACTACAATGTTTTTTTGAAAGCTTTAGAACACATATATGCATGATTGAATCACTATAATTTTTTTTGACAACCTTAGAACACATATCTGGGTGATTGAATCACTATGAAATTTATTTGACAGGCATAGAACACAATTATGCAAGATTGAATCACTATGAATTTTTTTTGACAACCTTAGAACACATAAGCATGATTTAATCACTATGGATTTTTTTGACTGCCTTAGAACACAAATATGCATGATTGGATCACAATAAAATTTTTTTGCAGCCTTAGAACACATATATGCATGATAAAACACATATATGCTGAATTGGATCACTATGATGTTTTTTTGATAGCCTTAGAACACATATCTCCATGATTGAATTTTTATAATTTTTTTTGACTACAATAGAACACATATATGCATGATTGAATCACTATAACTTTTTTTTGACAACCTTAGAATACATATATGCATGATTGAATCACTATGAATTTTTTTTGACAGCCTTAGAACATATATATGCATGATTGAATCTTTATAAATTTTTTTTGACAACATTAGAAAATATATATGCATGATTGAAACACTATAATTTTTTTTGACAACCTAAGAACACATATATGCATGATTGAATCAATACAAATTTTTTTGAGAGCTTTAGAACACATATATGCATGATTGAATCTCTATAATGTTTTTTTATGTGATTGAATCACTATGAATTTTTTTGGACAACCTTAGAACACACACACACACACACACACACACACACACACATATATATATATATATATGATGGAATGACTATTACATTTTTTTGACCGCCTTAGAACACATTCATGCAAGATTCAATCACTATGATTTTTTTTTGACAGCCTGAGAACATATATATGCATGATTGAATAGCTATATATTTTTTTTGACAACCTTAGAACACATGTGCATGATTGAATCACTATGATTTTTTTTGCAGCCTTAGAACACCAATATGCATGATTGAGTCACTATGAAATATTTTTGAGAGCCTCAGAACACATATATGCATGATTAAATCACTATAAATTTTGTTTTGAGAGCATTAAAACACATATATGCATGACTGAATCAGTAAAATTATTTTTTGACAACCTTAAAACACATATCATATATGCATGATTGAATCACTATGAATTTTTTTTGAGAGCCTTAGAACACATATTTGCAAGATTGAATCTCCATAAATTTTTTTTATAGCATCAGAACACATATATGCAAGATTGAATCACTGTAAATTTTTGTTGACAACCTTAGAACACACATCTGCATGATTGAATAACTTTGAATTTTTTTGACAGCCACAGAAAACATATATGCATGATGAAATCACTATAATTTTTTTTGACAGTCTTAAAACAAATATATGCTGCATTAAATCACAATAAATCTTTTTTGACAGCCTTAGAACACATATATTCATGATTGAATCAATACAAAATTTTTTTGACAACCTTAGAACACATATATGCATGATTGAATCAGTTCGATTGTTTTTTGACAACCTTAGAACATATATATGCAAGATTGAATCACTATGAATTTTTTTTGACAACATTAGAACACATATACTCATGATTTAATCACTATGAATTTTTTTTGACAGCCTTAGAACACACATATATATGATTTAATGACTATGAAATTTTTTTGACACCCTTAGAACACATATAAGCTTGATTTAATGACTATGACTTTTTTTTGACAGTATTAGAACACATATATGCATGATTGAATCACAATGAATTTTTTTTGACAGGTGTAGAACACATATATGCATGATTGAATCAGTATAATTTTTTTTTGACAGCATTAGAACACATATATGCATGATTGAATCACTATTAATTTTTTTTGACAGCCTTAGAACCCATATATGCATGATTGAATCACTATAAATTTTTTTGACAGCCTTAGAACCCATATATGCATGATTGAATCACTATGAATTTTTTTGACAACCTCAGAACACACATATCTGCAAGATTGAAATACTATGAATTTTTTTTGACAGCCTTAGAACATATATACGCATGATTGAATCACTATGTATTTTTTTTGACAGTCTTAGTACACATATATGCCTGATCGAGTCATTATGATTTTTTTGGACACCCTTAGAACACATATAAGCTTTATTAAATTACTGTGATTTTTTTTACAGCGTTGGAAAATATATATGCATGATTGAATCACTCAAAATTTTTTGACAGGCTTAGCACACATATATGCATGCTTGAATCACATGAATTTTTTTTCGACAACCTTAGAACACATATATGCAGGATTGAATCACTATGAATTTTTTTGGTAGCATTATAACACATATATGCATGATTGAATCACTATGTAATTTTTTTGACAACCTTAGAATATATATATGTATGTTTGAATCACTATGAAATTTTTCTGACAGCCTTAGAACACATATATGCATGATTGAATCACTATAAATTTTTTTTGACAGACTTAGAACACATATATGCGTGATTGAATCACTACAAATTTTTTTTGAGAGCATTAGAGCACATATATGCATGATTGAGTCACCATAAATTTTTTTAGACAACCTTAGAACATATATCTGCATGATTGAATCACTATGAAATTTTTTTAACAGCCATAGAACACATATATTTATGATTGAATCACTATGGAATTTTTTTAACAGCCTTAGAATGCATATATGCATGATTCAACCTCTATAAAATTTTTTTGACTACATCCAAACCATTATATGCATGATTGAATCACAATAATTTTTTTGACAACCTTAGAACACATATCTGCATGATTGAATCACTATGAACTTTTTTTGAGAGCATTAGTACACATATATGCATGATTGAATCACTATAAACCTTTTTTGACAACCTTAGAACATATATCTGCATGACTGAATCACTATGAAAATTTTTTGACAGCCTTAGAACACATATATACATGATTGAGTCACTGTGATTTTTTTTGACAGACTTAGGACACATATGCGTGATTGAATCACTATATTTTTCTTGAGAGCATTAGAATACATATACGCATGATTCCACAATGAATTTTTTTGACAACCTTAGAACACATATATGCATGATTGAATATGTATAATTTTTTTGGCAACCTTAAAACACATGTCTGCATGATTGAATCACTATGATTTTTTTTTGACAACCTTAGAACACATATCTGCATGATTGAATCACTATGAAGTTTTTTTGGCAGCCTTAGAACACATATATGCATGATTGAATCACCATAATGTTTTTTGCAGCCTTAAAACACATATATGCTTGACGGAGTCACTAAGAATTTTTTTGACAGCCTCAAAACACATGTATGCATGATTGAATCACTATAATTTTCTTTTGCAGCCTTAGAACACTTATATGCATGACAGAGTCACTATGATTTTTTTTGACAGCCTCAAAGCACATATATGCATGATTGAATCACTAGAAATTTTTTTGAGAGAATTAGAACACATATATGCATGATTGAAACACTATAAATTTTTTTTGGCAACCTTAGAACACATTTCTGCATGATTGAATCACTATGATTTTTTTTGACACGCTTAGAACACAAATCTGCATGATTGAAACACTATAATTTTTTTTGACAGCCTTAGAACACATATATGCATGATTGAATCACTATGAAATTTTTTTGACAGCCTTAGAACACATATAAGCATGATTTAATGACTAGGAATTTTTTTTGACAGCCTTAGAACACATATATGCATGCTTGAATCACTATAAATTTTTTTTGCAGCCTTAGAACATATATATGCATGATTAAATCGCTATGATTTTTTTTTGTCCTCCTTAGAACACATATATACGAGATTAAATCACTATGAAAATTTTTTGACTGCCTTAGAACACATATATACATGATTGAATCACAATAGAATTTTTTGACATCTTTAGAACACATATTTGCATGATTGAATCACTATGAAATTTTTTTGATAGCCTTAGAACACATATATGCATGATTTAATCACTATGAAATTTTTTGACATCTTTAGAACACATATTTGCATGATTGAATCACTACGAATTTTTTTTGATAGCCTTACAACACATATATGCATGATTGAATCACTATGAATTTTTTTTGAAAGTTGTAGAACGCATATATGCTTGATTTAATCACTATTAAAATTTTTTCACAACGTTAGAATACATATAAGCATAATTTAATCTCTATGATTTTTTTTGACTGCCTTAGAACACCTATATTCATGATTTAATCAGTATGATTTTTTTTTGATAGACTTAGTACAAATATATGCATGATTGAATGACAATGAATGTTTTTTGCAACCCTAGAACACATACATTAATGATTGAATCACTATGATTTTTTTTGACAGCCTTAGATGACATATATGAATGATTGAATCACTATGATTTCTCTTTGACAACAATAGAACACATATATGCATGATTGAGTCACTATAAAATTTTTTTGGGAGCCTTTGAACACATATATGCATGATTGAATCACTATAAATTTTTTTGACATCTTTAGAACACATATTATCATGATTGAATCACTATAAATTTTTTTTGATAGCGTTAGAACACATATATGCATGATTGAATCACTATGATTTTTTTTTAGAGCCTTACAACACATATATGCTTGATTAAATCACTCAGAAATTTTTTTGACAGCCTTAGAATACATATAAGCAAGATTTAATCACTATGATATTTTTTTACTGCTTTAGAACACATATATGCATAATTTAACCACTATAAATTTTTTTGATAGCCTTAGAACACATATATGCATGATTGAATCACAATGACTTTTTTTGCAGCCTTAGAACACATATATGCATGATTGAATCACTATGTATTTTTTTTGACTGCATCAGAACACATATATGAATGATTGAATCACTATGAATTTTTTTTGACAACCATAGAACATATATATGCATGCTTGAATCACTCTTAGAATTTTTTTACTGCCTTTGAACACATATATGCATGATTGAATCAATAAATCTTTTTTGACAGTCTTAAAACACATATATGCATGATTGAATCACTATAAAATTATTTTGACAGCCTTAGAACACATATGTATGATTGAATCACTGATTTTTTTTTTTACAACATTAGAACACATATATGTTTGACTTAATCAATATGGTTTTTTTTGATAGCCTTAGAACACATAAATGCAAAATTGAATAACTATGATTTTTTTTGATAGCCTTAGAACACTTATATGCATGATTGAATCACTACAAATTTGTTTTGAGAGCATAAGAAGAACTATATGCATGATTGAATCACTATAATTTTTTTTGGCAACCTTAGAACACATATCTGCATGACTGAATCACTATGAATAATTTTTGACAGCCTTAGTACAAATATATGCATGATTAAATAAATAGGATTTTTTTTTGACGGCTTAGAACACATATATACATGATTGAATCTCTATAAAAAATTTTGGTCAGCATCAGAATACATATATGCTTGATTGAATCACTATAAATTTTTTTTGACAACCTTAAAACACAAATCTGGATGATTGAATCTTTATAAAATCTTTTTGACAACCTTAGAATACGTATATGCATGATTGAATAACTGTGAATTTTTTTTGACAGCCTTAGAACAAGTATAATCATGGATTAATCACTATAAATTTTTTTGATAGCATTAGAACACATATATGCATGATTTAACCACTATGAAATTTTTTTGATATCGTTAGAACACATATATGCATGATTGAAGTTCCCTTTTATATTTTGTTTGAAGTTCTGGATTTCGACTCAGGCTTTCTTTTGGATCCAATGCTCATGTTGGAACCAATCATTGCTTTGGAGATTCGAGTTTTCAATCTTGGGTTTTTCATTTTATCTTTTTTTTTAAGATCCGGGTTCTGACTCGGGTTTTTTCCCTTTTATCTTTCATTTGAAGTTTCGGGTTCCGACTCAGACTTCTTTTTGGATCCAACGCTCGTGTTGGAACCAATCGTTGCTTTGAAGATTCGAGTTTTCGAACTCGGGTTTTCCATTTTATCTTTTATTTTTAAGATCTGGGTTCCGACTTGGGTTTTTCCCTTTTATATTTCATTTGAAGTTTCGGGTTCCTACTCGGACTTCGTTTTGGATCCAACGCTCGTGTTGGAACCAATCATTGCTTTGAAGATTCGAGTTTTCAAACTCGGGTTTTCCATTTTATCTTTTATTTTTACGATCCGGGTTCCGACCTGGGTTTTTCCTTTTTATATTTTGTTTGAAGTTGAGGATTCCGATTCAGGCTTTCTTTTCGATCCAACGCTCGTGTTGGAACCAATCATTGCTTTGGAGATTCGAGTTTTCAATCTCGGGTTTTCCATTTTATCTTTTATTTTTAAGATCCGGGTTCTCACTCAGGTTTTTCCCTTTTATCTTTCGTTTGAGGTTTCGGCTTCCGACTCGGACTTTCTTTTGCATCCAATGCTCGTGTTGGAACCAATCGTTGCTTTAAAGATTTGAGTTTTCAAACTCGGGTTTTCCATTTTATTCTTTTATTTTTAAGGTCCGGGTTCCGACTTGGGGTTTCCCTTTTATATTTCGTTTGAAGTTCCGGGTTCCAACTCGGACTTTCTTTTGGATCCAACGCTCGTGTTGGAACCAATCGTTGCTTTGAAGATTCGAGTTTTCAAACTCGGGTTTTCCATTTTATCTTTTATTTTTCAGATCTGGGTTTCGTCTCGGGTTTTTTCCTTTTATCTTTCGGTTGAAGTTCTGGGTTCCGACTGGGATTTCCTTTTGGATCCAACGCTTGTGTTGGAACCAGTCGTTGCTTTGAAGATTCGATTTTTCAAACTCGGGTTTTCCATTTTATTCTTTTATTATTAAGATCTGGGTTCCGACTCTGGATTTTCCCTTTTATATTTTGTTTGAAGTTCTGGGTTCCGACTCGGACTTCCTTTTGGATCCAACGCTCATGTTGGAACCAATCGTTGTTTTAAAAATTCAAGTTTTCAAACTCAGGTTTTCCATTATTATCTTTCATTTTTAAGATCTGTGTTCCAACTCAGGTTTTTCCGTTTTATATTTTGTTTGAAGTTTCGAGTTTTGAATCGAACTTCCTTTTGGATCCAACGCTCTTGTTGGAACCAATCGCTGTTTTGAAGATTCGAGTTTTCAAACTCGGGTTTTCCATTTTATCTTTTATTTTTAAGATCTTGGTTCCGACTCGGGTTTTTTCCTTTTATATTTCGTTTGAAGTTTCGGGTTCCAACTCGGACTTCCTTTTGGATCCAACGCTCGTGTTGGAACCAATTGTTGCTTTGGAGATTCAAGTTTTCAAACTCGGGTTTTTCATTTTATCTTTTATTTTTAAGATCTGGGTTCTGACTCAGATTTTTCCCTTTTATCTTTCGTTTCAAGTTTCGAGTTCCGACTCGGTCTTCCTTTTGGATCCAATGCTCGTGTTGGAACCAATCGTTGCTTTGGAGATTCGAGTTTTCAAACTCGGGTTTTCCACTTTATCTTTTTTTTTAAGTTCTGGGTTCCGAATCGGGTTTTTCCCTTTTATCTTTCGTTTGAAGTTCCGGGTTTCAACTCGTACTTCCTTTTGGATCCAACGCTCTTGTTGGAACCAATCGTTGCTTTGAAGATTTGAGTTTTCAAACTCGAGTTTTCCATTTTATTCTTTTATTTTTAGGATCTGGGTTCCGACTCGGGTTTTCCCCTTTTATATTTTTTTTGAAGTTCCGGATTCCGACTCAGACTTCCTTTTGGATCCAACGCTCGTGTTGGAACCAATCGTTGCTTTGGATATTCGAGTTTTCAAACTTGGGTTTTTGATTTTATCTTTTATTTTTAAGATTGGGGTTCCGACTCAGGTTTTTCTCTTTTATCTTTCGTTTGATGTTCCGGCTTCCGACTCGGACTTCCTTTTGGATCCAATGCTCGTGTTGGAACCAATCGTTGCTTTGAAGATTCGAGTTTTCAAACTCGGGTTTTCCATTTTATTCTTTTATTTTTAAGATCCGGGTTCCGACTTGGGGTTTCCCTTTTATATTTCGTTTGAAGTTCTAGGTTCCAACTCAGACTTCCTTTTGAATCCAACGCTCGTGTTTGAACCAATCGTTTCTTTGAAGATTCGAGTTTTCAAACTCGGGTTTTCCATTTTATCTTTTAATTTTAAGATCTTGGTTCCAACTCAGGTTTTTCCTTTTTATCTTTCGTTTGAAGTTCTGGGTTCCGACTGGGATTTCCTTTTGGATCCAACGTTTGTGTTGGAACCAATCGTTGCTTTAAAGATTCGAGTTTTCAAACTCGAGTTTTCCATTTTATTCTTTTGTTATTAAGATCTGGGTTCTGAGTCAAGTTTTTCCCTTTTATATTTTGTTTGAAGTTCTGGGTTTTGACTTAGACTTCCTTTTGGATCCAACGCTCATGTTGGAACCAATCGTTGCTTTAAAGATTCGAGTTTCAAACTCAGTTTTTTCATTATTATCTTTTAGTTTTAAGATCCGTGTTCCGACTCGGGTTTTTCCCTTTTATATTTTGTTTGAAGTTCTGGGTTCCGAATCGAGAAGCCTAGAGATAGGGAGTTTTGACAAAAACTTAATTTTTCTTTGAAAGTTCCATTTTGCAAACACCTCCTCTTCAGAGAAGAGAGGAGTATTTCCTATTTTCCATTTAGGTAAGGGCCAAGCCTGAGTCTCTCTTTTTGGGGAAAAGAGAGGAGAATTTTGTCATGGATGTGTCAATTCGATATCAAGCAATTTCGTTCACCAAGAATTTCAAGAACATTTTGCCAATTTGCTTCCAAAAACAATTCTTGATCTCAAAATTTTATTGCACAAAGAATTACGTCAAACTACCTTCAGTATTATTTCCAAAAGGACAAGACTTTTGCGAAGAAAGAAGAAAATTCAAGCTTTTCTGTTGGTCAACCAAAAGGATGAAGAAAAATCTTCGATATGACCAGTAAAGGAAAATCCAATAATGTTGAAAAGCCATAAGTGATCTGATATTGATCATAGCTATGTCACATTCTTAAATATCATTCTTCTGGCAGTAAGGCAGTGAAAATATCCTGAGTGATAAAAGAATTCACTCAACCCATATCTCCTCAGCCACTTAAGTTGCAATCAAATATCTGCAAAAGGGATCTCTCAATCACCGTCAAGTTGAAGATTGGTGGATGAGTTAGATCCCCGGGAACAAAGAAGAATTGGATCATCTCCGAGATAAATGAGTTTATGACGGATCCTTCCAGAGAAAGTTTAGATCACTGCCAAGTTGAAAGCGGATGCGACGAACCTCCCAACAAAGCCTAAAAGATATTTGATTTATGCTATCATCAAGAGATTCTCAATCCAAGAAGCAATATCATCAGTATATATCCTGAGACAAAGAAGGATCAGAACATCTCCAAGTTGAAGGGGTTTGTGACGTACTCTTCCCAAAAAAAAAGAAAAAAGAAAAGTCAGGACATCTATAAAATGAAGGATGATGTAATAAACTTCTCTCCAAAACCCGAGAAAACTCAATGTCTCAAAAAGTGTGCCAAAAAGATCATCATGGTAAAAAATCAGATATCAAACTGCCAAGCTGCCAAGAATCTTCTTTATTTATGTGAAATTCCGCTATCAATATCGTTTCACTCAATTGCTTTTATGAAACTAAGAATATTTCTTCTCTTTGCATATCAAGGAAATGGATAACTTCCTTGAAGAAACTCAACATCAACAAATTTGAATCTAATTCTTGATTCGACGAAGTTAGCCCAATTGGAGGTAATACTCTAGGTAGAAAGATGTGATATTTTTTGCACTAAACGTGTATATTTTAATCATTTTGGATCAACTACAATTTTTGCATCTTATTGGCAATATTTTCTAGCTATCCCAACATGAAGCAAGAACTTGATATCCATTTTGACATATCCTGACATTGTCCCTTATTAGGACTGGAAAGTCCTTCCCTTCTGTTTTGATCTGAGTGCCTGGGCTCTCGGATATGCACACTTCCCTGTGTTTCCCACTATCTCGCCATAGGCAGTTCCCGCTTAGGATAAGGGTTAAACCCGAACTTTCTGCAAGAGGTCATCTGTTTTAAACGCTATTTAGTCTCAACATTGAGACGCCCAAGAACAATCCCTTTTCAAGCTTTAGGGACCCCCATTTTTCTCCTTTTGCAAACCCCTCTTGGATTTGTTGTGCAAAATCTAGAGGTCCCATCACAGCTTTCTCACTCTTCAAAGATTTTGTATCCATTCAGGCTAAGGATTAAACCTGTTGCCTCGCTGCTCGAGGTACTACCCGTTCAGGTCAAGGGTTAAGCCTGAACCTTGCTCCTCGAGGTACCACCCGCTCAGGTTAAGGGTCAAACCTGAACTTTTTGTGAAAGGTCATCTGTTTTAAAAGCTGATTTAGTCTCAACAATGAGGTACCCAATATTATCCCTTTTCCAAGCTTTAGGGAACCCCTCTCGGATTTGTTCATCCAAACTCTGAAGGTCCCATCATGGTTTCTTTGTTCGAGGATTCCGTATGGTCATTCTTTTTAGGTTAAGAGTTAAGCCTGAACCTCGCTCCTCGAGGTATCGTCCCCGTCAGGTTAAGGGTTAAGCCTGAACCTCGATCCACGAGGTATCATCCCTTTCAGGTTAAGGGTTAAGCCTGAACCTCGCTCCTTGAGGTATCGTCCCTTTCAGGTTAAGGGTTAAGCCTGAACCTCATTTTTTCATGAGGTATCGTCCCTTTCAGGTTAAGGGTTAAGCCCGAATCTTGTTTTTCTATGAGGTATCTACCGTTTAGGTTTGGGTTAAACCTGAGCCTCATTCCGACGAGGTTTCTTCATTTTGACGAGGTAGTTCTCCACGTCCCATCATGATTTCCCTCATCATGGAATCCATGCCCTTCATATCCATCCAGGAAAGGATCATACTTGAGGTTCATCTCACGAGGCATTTTCCTTAAAAATGTCCCATCAAGGTCTTCGTGTATTCCTTTCCCATTTAGGTAAGGGTAAAACTTAAAATTCATCTTGAGATGTCTTCGTCCCATCCAGGTTAAGGGCTAAACTTGAATCGTTCCAAAAAGGCTTATCTCGTCTCATCCATGAGACTTGATCAAAATTCCTATCTTCACCATTTCGGGATCTTCACCCCAAGTCCCATCACGATTTCCTCACTTTGTGTTGTCTAGTTATATCATTTTTGAGGATTTCGTTTGTTCAAAGCCATTCAGGATAAGGTATTGGTTGCACTTTTGGAAGTGATATTTTTAAATAATATTTTTCAATAAAAACATGGGAAAATCGTCAACCAAAGATATAAAAACCAACTTTCCATCGAAGTGGCGAGTACGGGTCGAATCCACAGGGAACGGGAACATTCTGAATTAATTCCAAAATAACACTTTATTAATAAAAACAAAGTTTACAACTATGTCAATGTTTACAAGTTACATTAAATAACATTCTAAACTATGAAAATAAAATACAATCGGAGGCTAAGTCTTCTGCAGGTCTCCAGGGGCATTTCTGTCTTTTCACATCAAGTGCAGTCGCACATTATAATTGAATTACACCTGTGAACCTGTTCTAACTCAACAACCTACAAAATAAAAACAAAAGTCAGTAACTAAATCAATACTTAATCTAAATTACATCTATAACTAATTCTAAACTATTTCTACATTAAACTACAGTTAATTTAAATATATAAAATTAAAATTATACTAACTAAGTAAACTAACTAAGCTAAATAACTCTAATTACTCTAACTACTGTTAATTTACTGATTACATAACTAGAAAACAGTAAAACTACCCGAAATTAAACAATTACTTAAAAGACTGTTTTGTCCCTAAAGAATGCAAAAATGGATTCTGACAGCTTTTCGCAACACGACTGTTTGAGGGGTCAAACGAAGTCCAAAATTAGTAAAATCACTTCTATTCTGTAAAAGACAGATCCGAAAAGCTGACACATTTTACAGAAGTGAAAAATACGTTCTGGATCTCCAGAACAAAGCGTTTCAAAATCAGGATAATTTGGGAAATCGCTGGACCCGAAATTTCAAAATCAGAAAATGCTGTTTTCGTAATACGCTTAAAAACCAGACCAAATCAACTCGGATCGAGCTGAAATTTGGTCTGAAGACAGTTAACACACCAATGTGGAGAATAGAAAAATAATATTCAGAAAATTCACGAAAAATCTACATGAAATAACTAGTGCACGATCGGGTAAAAATTAGGGTTTTGGTTCAGTGCACTATTCATCCCTTTGAATCCATAATTGACATTTGGACATTGAACCACGTACAAAAACAGTCCTAACTGAACCTAACCTACTGTTAAACTACAGCAAACAATAACAATTAAACTAAGTTATAAAATTTAAGAAATAACCTAACCTAAACTCACAAATACTCTAATTAAGATATCTAAATAAATATAAACTCTAATTAAACCTAATTTATAACATCTAATATCACTAACTAAATTAACTATCTATTCTAATATTAGTTCTAACTTACGATTAGTCTAACTAGCTAAAATTACTTACTAACTAAATTAAACACTAACTATCTAATCTAAATGACAAATCTAACTAAATTTAACATACTCTAACTAACATGATTACCAATTGAACTCATTAATCTAATGTTAATTCTAACCTAATAAAGCAATTACTAATCTACGGTTAGATTCTAAATAGGATTAGGGGTTTAACTAAGGCTAGGGTTAGTAATTAACTATGGTTTATGTTAGCTAGGGTTTAACTATGGTGGACAAGGGTTGGATGGGATAAGGTAGGGGTCGGTTAAGGTTATGGATTTGACTAGGGGGCGACTGGGGTAAGTAGGTCAACTAGCTAAGGTCGGTTAGAACTAACTAGGTTTAACTAGGGGTAAGGTTATATGGCTAACTAGGTTTAGGTAAGGGTTAACTAGGAGCAATGGGTGAGAAGATCTACCTTTTGGCCGATCCGAAGAATGGGGGGATGAAGAAGAGCGGACTTTGCTTGGCTTTGCACCGTTCGGGACCTCGTTGATGCTGGAAATACACCATGGTATCATGTCCTACAGCTGCAACACGTTGGAAATCCACCGAAGATGAAATGTGAACCGATTCTCGATCGGGGGGCGTAGAAGACCGGATGGAGGTAGAGCCAGCCCTTCTCGTTGGAGTGTTTTGCACTTCCACCCGAGAAAAGTGTTTCCCACCTCTGCTGCACCTGCAAAACACAACACACATGGAGATTAGCCAACATGGAAGCTAAAGAAATGAAAAGATTTGAAAGGGAGACAAGGTAGAAGGCTTGGATCTCAAGCTTTTCGCCATGTCTTCAATGGAGATGGAAGGAGGTGAGGGTTGAGAAGGGGCTGGAGCTAGAATCGTGCCCCTAGGGCACGAAAACCAAGGCAAAGACCGGGATGGAATGGGCGCCCTCCTTCTTTTAGGCGATTTGGCTTATTTGGGTTTATTTTCAAAAACAGGTTTAAAATAAAAATATTTGTTGGGCGCCTCTTTCTACAGGGGGTTTTTGGAAAATATTTTATGAAAAACTCAAATGGGCTGGAGCTGGGCTGAATCCATGTAATTTGACCCAAATCCACGATCCAAATGGGCGTCTGTATCCAAATCTCTCAAATCGGCTTCGAGGTTTGATCCGCTACACTATAAATGCCATAATTCCTTCGTTTTAAGTCCGATTTCAATGAAATTCGAACCCAAGCTCTATAATCATATTATGCACCTAAGTGTATGCTTTAAACCTATAGATGATGCATTTATGCAGTGAAATTGTATTAATAAAACGTGATATTTATGCATCATCAGGTATTAAGTCTGAAGAATAATGATTTCAAAATAATTCTTCCACACCCAGTTCAGATTCTCTGACTGGGGCATTTTTCAAAATTTGGAGTGTTTTCTTTGCCATTAAGCTTGGCCTTCAACCGGCTTAGTAGCAAAGAGGGGCATCTGTGAACACCCCAAATTTTTCAAAATTTGAAAAATTTTTCCTTTTTTGCCCCTGGCCTCCATTTTCTAAATAATTGAGTCAGTTTTAATCAAAATTCCAGTTTATTTCTCGAATTTTACTGAAATCCAAACCTATTTTCTATATCTGACTCAATTTTGGATCCGGATCCAATATCAGAATTCAATTCTGAGCCTCGTTATCTAATTTTCAAATTGAAATTACAAAAATACCAAAAATAATCTTTAAATGGCTTAGACAGTCCATCCGGTATCCATTTGGATCCACTAATCTATATTTCTCGATTCGAGGTCCAAAACTCGAATATTGCCTCAAAACCCAGATCCTAACCCATTTTTTAAGGAAATTTTTAAAGTTTAGCCTTGAATTCTGAGAAAACCCCTCTTTTGTAAATATTTTTAAAATGTCACAAAAATATTTTAAAATCCTTTGTTTCCTCTTAGTTTCTACTTTAAAAACACAAAAAATATGGAAAATATAAAGAAAAGAACAAAAAAATAAAAAAATAGAAAAATAAGAGAAATTCAGAAAAAGATAGCCTAGGAACCTCTTTTTGAAAAACTTTTTCATAGATAAAACCCCTTTTTAGAAGAAGTTTTATCAAAAGGAGCCTTGTTTTTGAAAAAATTCAAACCTTCAAAGGAGCCCTATTACAAAGGGTCGAAGGGCGATCACGGCTTCTTCTGCTTCTTCCTTCACGGATCACCCTTCGATCGCCCCTCTTCTCGATCTTTCCCCTCTTCTCGATCCTTCTTCTCCTTCCTATATAAGCAAGCATCGAGAGAGGGTATAGATCATCCATTAGCCTCATCGTCCATCCGATCAGCCATTCATCCGCTCCTCTTCTCCCTCTAATCCCCTCTCCTTCTTCTTGATCCCAGAAAGGAGTTCCATAAGAAGGAGAAAGGAGAGTTCCCTCCTTCAAAGCCCCTGTAGCGCTTCGAAGCTTCGAGCCATCCGGAGGGGATCGACCATTCCCTGCGGCTAAGAGGTAAGCGATCACCTCTTTCCTCCTTCGATTTCCTTTGAACATCTCCTTCCCGTTTCATTATATCCTTTTGTGCTTTGTTCCAGTTTTCTTTTTTTTCTTTTTCTTTTTAATCACAATGCGTTGGTGGTAGAGTCGACCTGCATATAGCAGGATCGGCTCACCCCTTGCAACAGTAACAGAATCCCCAATTCCGACATCTAACTCCCTTTTATCTGTCTTTTGCAACATCGGATTATATTTCATTTGTTCCAGTTTACCATATTTCATCCTTGCCTTGAATTTTCGTTACATTAGATTGTTCACGGAAGTTTTATTTATTTTTTATTTTTTATTTTTTTTCCCATGGATCATCCTTCGCTTTTGTATTTCCTTTTGGTTCACTTACGATGTTTATTTCAATGTTATTTGGAACCATATTTTCTTGTTTTATGCCTTCCTTCATAATCCAGCATTTTAGGCACGCATTCCTGCATTTTTGCATTTCAGGTTCATCTCATTATGCGGTTATTTCTGTAATCATTTGGACTTCAGTATTTCTGATCTCTACCCAGCACCTATATGGTTCATATTAGGCATATATGAGGTCTGGTTGAGCCATCCCGTAGACCTTGGATCAAATTCCCAAAGCAATTCATGACTGATCTTCTGCGAGTGTCAAAACCTCTAGTCTGGTGCTAGATAATCGCCTATTCATATCCAAAAGGGGTTGTGCAAACCTGTTAGCATCGTTTCATCCGTGAAATTTCATCATCCAACCTCTATGTTTTATTTACATATCATAATGTGTTGTCCAACTAAGTGTTAAAAAACCCGCATCCATTGATTTACCATATAGGCATATCGTGTATTACTGAGTGTATCTTGTTCATATTGCAATGGTTTCTATCCAAAACCAACCTCATCCACATCAGGATTCAGCTGTGTCAGGTCTATGGCATTCCCCAACACACGACACCCTCACTTAGCACCATACATTGAATTGCATTGATCAGACCTAAGATCCATTTGCATCAGACTTCCTCTGCATCCATATAGCATTGTAACCCATGTTATCGATGTGTTATCATGTACAAATCAAAAACCTGTATGAGCTTGAAAACCATTGCTGCTATCAATGGAGGAAGCCTGGGTATAGTTCGTGACCCTTCATGAAAAAAAAATTTGTTTGTTATGTTACCGCAACTTCTAAAGGGGATTTTGGCAAATGAGATAAACATAAAAGATATTGTTATGACATTGATATCTCTAGCCACCAAATCCCTAAGATGTGCAGCCAAAGCATGGGTATCAATGACAAATGTTAATCTGGTTGTAACTGAAGCTGAGGGGTCTTTCCTTCCAATAAAGTCTTACCTGGCAAATGTTGTTCGTATCTGTTTTATGTATATCCATGTCAGGCTTTGAAGATATATAAGGAGGTTTCATTTTGTATCTTGAAGTTTTCAACTCTGGGATTGAACCTATGTTTCTATTTCTCTGCATTTCTTTTTTTTTTTACTGAATTCAGATGAGATGGGTGGCACGGTATTGTTATATTCTTCTTCTTTTGCCATCAAGCATATTTGCATTTCTCTATTATGGTATCTTCCCCTGCTGTGGCTTCTAATTCATACCTATGCATTCACTTGCACAACCATTGCTGCATCTACCTACAGCACCATGTTTCACTCCTCCCATTTCACGGGCTATATATCATCATCTTCCATATTCAGTATTGCACACCATGTTTTTTTCTTTTCTACACACATATGCACTCCATTTTTACTAATTTGTTACATCCATTTACTATATACCTCGTATCATCCGTATGTCATCATCCTTGTGTGAATCATGTTAATATCATTTGCCTAAAAAAAAATAAGAAAAGATGCAGGGATGGACTCAGCTCTTCCAAAACACTAGCATCCCCATTTTTTATAACTTTAGTGGAGGAAGACAGGAGTTTTGCTCATAAGAAGGACATGACAACACAAGAACCTGTCAATATGTCAACTGAGACATATAGCAAGTCGATCTAATGGGCAGGACTGTCAAAGTCTCTCATTTATTTCCAGAAAATGGTTGTTTGTAATATGAAGGAGCTACAAAGCTATACTATCAAATTTTTGAAACATATGGAGGATCAGCTTGATGAATTCCTTGACAGCTTGGTGCCTAAATGCGGGCCAATGGTACACCCTGAGAAGACACAACTCCAATGGTTAATCCAACAATTACCAACAGAAGCTTTGGATTGCATTGTTGATATCTTAGGAAAGAGAAGTCTAGTAAGCAGATCAATGTTGAATTGGAGAATGAAGATCAGGTTACACTTCAAAGACTGTATTACTATGTGCGAGCAATATCAAATGCCCGCTAATTCTAGAGAGTTTTGTTAATTTAAATCGCATCCACAGTCCAACTCTAGCCACATCCTCACATTCGCCTTCTTGCCACAACACAACACCCTTTATACCTGCAAAATGCACTGTTACACATGCACAATTCCATCTATTACCATACCTCTCCTGCATTTTCCTGTGCACGGTGTATCACAGTGCATTACCCACTATCACTATTCATCCAACTGTGCACCACTGTGTATACACTTGCATTTCTTCACTCGGCAACACTGCCATGGCACCAGCTGCATTCACTTATCTGTTGCACACCTTAATACCCTGTCACCACTGCTACAACATATCCCCATGCCACTACTACCTATAGCCTTCATTAACATCTTGTGCACAGTATCTACACTCCTATTCCAGCATGTATAGTTATATTTTGCATATAAATATTTCATTTGCATTAGATATAATGCCTTAGGCCGATGTATATAGAGTTGCATTTACATCTAAGGTATTATATATACATCTTTCCTATATAGATATTCATGTATTCATCTTCCTATTAGTTTAGGGTACTGCATGTATATCTTGATATTCACCCTTCATTAGTTAGATATATCACTCCAAGTCATATTTCAATAATGCATTGCGTTATAAAACACATACAAGAGCATTTCATTAGTATATTCCAGATTCAATACAATGCTTTGCAAACTTCTTTCTATATCTATCTTTTGGTGCTAACTTGATTTATTTTGCAGGAATACATGGAAAATCTAGACTCCCTTTCTTAGATTAATGACTTCTAATATTTTCAATTCATTTCAAATGTAATAGTTAGACATTAATGAGAATTTTACATTTCAGTTCTAGATTAGAATGTATGAGCATGCATATTTTCTAGAAGTGCTTGTTTCATATCATTTTTCTCTTTTATTTCAAAAATTCACGAATGGAACACGAATGACACATGCACCATTCTAATAAAAGGTGATTAAATCCTAAGTTGACGACTCACATTTATGACCATAGTCAAAATGCGAACAAAACTTAGGGTTTTCATCTTTTATGGAATAACATTGGATCCACACTGGGTCTCTTTTCAAAAATCATCATATTTTTTTAAATATTTTCTTTCTTTATCATAGTTTAACTTGAAATTAACTTAAAATATATATCAATGGCCATAGTCAGGATATATTGAGAGTTAATTTCATTTCAAACTCTAAAAAGGCACCAAAATGTGTTTTATTCTTTATTTGAATTTTAATATAGATTATTTTATAATACATTTTATGACCATAGTCAGGAATGTATTATATCTTCAATCTTATTTTAATTCTCCTAAAGAATAAAGTATGCTTTTCAAATCCAAATTTCCAATAATTCTTTTAATTCATTTCATCATTTAGGATAGAATTACATCATTTTTTCAAAAGTACTTCAAGTTTTCTTCAAAAAAAATCCAAGTGATTTTGAGAATAAAATTTCATATTCTTTCTCATTTCTCAAATCAATCTTCAATTCTTATTTATAAATTCAAATTCATCTTCCTATTCTCAATTCTATCCTATTTCAAAACTCAAAATTCAAATATTCCAATTTCAAAGTTCAATTTAACTTTGAAATTTCCAGTCCATCTCTAAATTCAAAATTCAATTTTCAAACTAGATCATATTTCAGAGTTCAATTTAACTTTGAAATTCCAAATTCATTTCCAAGTTCAGGATCCAATTTCAAAATCAATTCAAATCGAATTTCAAAGTTTAATTCAACTTTGAAGTTCATCTCCTGATTTCAGGTTTTCTATTCTTCACTTCAAATTCTCAAATCCCCAAATTCTTTTTGAAATCTTCTAAGTTTTTGATCTTTAAATCACCTTGAAATTAAGGATCAAAGTTCTAAAAATTGGTTCTAAATTTAAGTCCATTTTTTAAGTTCAATCAAGATTTCTCAAATCCAACTCCACATTTTTGAATCCCACTTGGATTTCTCAAATCAACTTCCAAAATCAAATTCAATCTGGGTTCCCAAATCCAAATCCATCTTCAAGATCTATTCGGATTTCAAAAATCCAATTCCATATTGGATTCTAGATTTTGAATCCAATTCCATCTTGGATTTCAGATTTTCAAATCCAATTTCATATTAGATTCCAGATTTAAAATCCAATTCCATCTTGGATTCCAGATTTCGGATCCAATTTCATCTAGGATTCCAAATTTCAAATCCAATTCCATCTTGGATTCCAGATTGCAAAATCCAAATCCATCTAGGATTCCAAATTTTCCAAATTCCATATAGGATTCCAGATTGGATTTCAGATTTTCAAATCCAATTCCACCTTGGATTCAGATTTTTCAAATCCAGTTTCATTTTCCAATTTGATTTCCAATTCCAAATTCAATTCCATTTTCAAATCTCATATGGATTTCAAGATTTTAATTTCATTTTCTATTTCCAAAACCACTTTTAAATCTATTTCTCCAAGTCTAAATTCAATTTCCAAATCAAAAATTCCTATTTCAGGTTCTGAATTCAAAACTCAAAACCAAAGATCTCTTTTCAAAACTGATTCTTGAAAATCGATCCAAATTCAAAGTTCATTTTGACTTTAAAATTTCATTCTTACTTCAAAATTTTTAATTTGAATTCCAATTCTCCTTTTCTCTTCATCCAAGATTTATTTTCCAAACTCTGATTATTCCAAGACTTAGAATTTCAAAGTCTCTTCTTTCAGATCCATTGTTCAAAGTTCTAAGTTAGATTCAAAATCTAACTTTTTCAAACCAATTTCAAACTCTTTGAATCATTTCTCCAAGTATCTTCAAATTTATTTAAAAAATCACTTGGATAGATCCAAAGGTTTTAAAAATTATTCTTCTTAAAAGCATACATCTTTGCATTTGCATTGCACAAGCATGATTCCTTGTGCATTTTTTTTAGACTTAGAATAAATTCCTAGACATTATTTAGGCAAAGCAAAAGGCATAAGTTCGATCCTTGGTTCGATTACCCCTGGTAAAGGTGCCAGGAACGGTCGAACCTCGTACCGACGAGCAAACCCTGTCTCTCCATTTTTCCATAAATTTTAAAAAATGAAGGTGATTAATTTCAAAATATTTTCAAAATTAAGGTCAAGTGCGACCTTTGTAAAAGAGTTCCTCTCTCTTTTTTCTTTTCTTTTCTCTCTTCTTTTCTATCTTTTATTCCCCTTCTAAAAGGGAATAGAGGTTAGAAAGGCAAAGAGAAGGAAAAGAGGAACGAGAGGAAAATGTTTGCAATGATCATAGAAGGATGACTTGAGAGAGAGAAGGGAAGATTAGGGGAGAGAAGAGAGGTGAGTTCGAAGAACTCGGTTTTCTAAACCCCCTTCTCTACTATTTTTTTCTTCCACCTTCCCTAATAAAAGCTCCTTATAATAGAGGTTATGTAACCCCCCATGGCCTTAACTCCTCCACTTCATATTCTAAAAATGTTGCCCTATTTACTACATTCATGAAACTCCCTTCCACTTTGAAAATAGGGAAGGGAGGCCTTTCCTTTATGCTGGACAGTTGGGATTCCAAGGTGGCCCAACCGTTCAGACCCTCTTGCTTTGGAATATTGCCCCTACCTCTTAATTACCTCCTTAATTGCTATTTTGAACTTCAACCAAAATTCCAAAAATATAAATTTCATTTCTGGGCGTACCAGGGGATTTGAACCAGGGTCCTCCTTCCTAAAGGGTAACGAGCCCCACCAGTGCACCATATTTAATTTCATTACATATCTTTGCAACAAAATTGTATTTGACCTCTCGTAGACGTTTTGGTGGGTTTTTCCCAAAATGACGTCTTATGTGTAACCGACCTCCTTAACTGAGGTTTTGAAACTCCCAATACTTCAAAAAAAAATGTGGGAGACGTTAATATCTCTTTGAAACCTCCCCCTTCCCATTTCAAAAATTATAGGAAGGGACCCTTTTCCAAAGAGTTGGGTTTTCCTTTTTAAGAACCTCCTAAATGAGGATTCATGAGCCCTTTCAATTTTTGAATTTTAACAAAAATTGTCTTTTAGTAAAAAGATAACAGCACACAGGGAGATTCAACATCTTCCCGATTGTTGTCCGTTTTCATCCTCTGATCATACGTCATGCCTTTCTTCTGCTATTCATTGGAAATTGTCACAGACCTTTCAAGTTTTAAACATTTCAAGCAATTGTTTCTGGAAAATGGTGAGAAGCTCATCGACACAACATCTGTATTTCCGCGTTGCATCACATTCCCGTTTGACACCACTATTGCATTAGCTTATGTTTCTTTGTGTGAACACCCCAAATTTTTCAAAATCTTTTAAATATCCCCTTTTTGCCCCTAACCCCATTTTCTGAGCAATTGAGTCACTTTTAAATCTAAATTCTATTTTATCTCTCAAATTTTGCTGAAATTAAATTCATTTTATATATTTGACTCAATTTCGGACCCGGATCCATTGTCAAAATCAAATCTGAGCTTCGCATCCAATTTTTTTAGATCAAATTCGCAAAATTATCAAAAATAACTTTTTGAAAAGCTCAGACAGTTCGTCCGGTATTCATTTGGATCCATCGTGTTATATTTCTCGATTCGAGGTTTAAAACTCAAATATTTTCTCAAAAACTTGGGTCCAAACCCATTTTCTGAAGAAATTTTCTCAACATAGCCTTGAACTCTCAGAAAAATTCTCTCTTGTAAATACTTTGCAAAAATACAAAAAAATTAGTGTCTAATCTTTGTTTTCTCGTAAAGTCTTAAATTTTTATTCCAAAAATACAAAAAAATGAAAAATAACACAAAAACCAAAAAAATTGGAAAAATCACGAGAAAAACAAATGAGTTTTTACTAAAAACCTCGTTTTTGAAAAACACTTTTGTGAAAATCTCTTTTTGAGGGAGCCCCCCCCCTCCTCTTTGTAAAAATCCTAAAAACAAAGGGGCCCTTTCGTAAATTTGTCTTTTAGGGTTTTCCTTCGTAAGGAAAAAGAGGAGAACAACGACCACCCTCTCTCTCCTTCATCTCTCGTTCTCCCCACCGGAAGGACCCATGTGCTTCCAGAATGATCCCATTCTCAGCCTCCATTCTCTCTCCATCCAACCCTTCATCTTCAACAACCTCAACCTCTCTCCTCCATCCATCGGCAACAGAAGCCTCTTCTGGACTCCTCTTGATCCTCTTTAAAAATGGGCAAAGGGCATCTCCTCGAGTCATCCGTTTTCACCTCCCCATTGCCCTCCTCTTCATGTATCGACCGCGTTTCACCCCACCATACTCCTTCTTTTTTTTCTTCTTCTTCTCCTTCTTCACCTTCCTATCTCCTCTGCTTCTCCTCAAATGCAAGTCTTCAAATAACAAGTTGACTACCTCCGCCATTACAGGTAAGTATGTTTTCTTCTCCCCTGTAAAATTTTCTTCCCTCTTTGATTTTCTTGCTTTTTAAACCCATTAACGCACCATGGGTGACGTTGAGTTGCCTGTGCATCATCAACCCACCCATGTGCAACAGCAATGGAATATTTATTCTGACATTTCCTTCTTACGTTTATTAAAATCTCCCTGGTTTTGGTTAAATGTCTGTTTTCAAAATTTCATTTTCATCATCCGATCCCCTGCTCTTTTCTATTATTTATTTCAAGTATCATCTATGTTTTGATTTTCTCAATTTAAATAGCATCGAATTTATAATGACTGCATTTGTTCATTTACATTTCCCTCTTTCTCATAATTGTTTTTCCTATAAATCCCCTCTGGTTATATGTTATTCAGATAAGGTGGATGGGGATTGAATACCCATCTGCCAATGAGTCGTATGATGCAGCAATAAAATCCTCAGTTCGTTCTCCTTATGGAATATTGGATCAATGTATTTGCTTTACATGTTTCAGTTTTCCATATTTTTATTCCTGCCAGTTCTTAATTTTATTTCCATTTTTGATTTTCTGTTAATATTATGATCCTTGATTCCAGCAGCTTTATTTTATGCTCTCCCCCCTCTATTTCCCTTTTCTTTTATTGAATTTTAGAAGTCCATAAACAACGATAACCTCATCACCGCCCGGTGTATGACAACTTCAATGGCCTATTCAGCACTGACGATCGGCACTATATCATAGATCATAAACGTCCATTGAGAAGGTAAAAGAATGGAATAAAAAAAAAGTGAGGTGGGAACAAGAGGAAGACTTGAACCTCGAATCTGAATGATGGATTGAGGAAACCGATTCTGGTGATACAGTACAGATGGAGCAATGTACAACTTCAGATTTGCTGGAGTCAAGTTGGTCTTGTTGGGCAGTGACCATTTTGCAGCAACCAGTGTATCTGCTGTGAATAAGTTGATTCACTGTTGCCAGAAAATCGTTCATCAGTGGACTGTTACGAAGGACTATACAGGTGATGTCGTTTAAGCACATTCAGGTTATATGTCAATGGATATCTACAGCGGATCAATTGCGTTGATTGATGCATTTTCATTGGCTGGTCCTAAGGTAATCTTCTGATATCTAGCAAGTTTTGTTGAGAAAATTTAGCATATCTGGTGCAATTTTTTTTTATTAAAATCAATTGACAGGTCGAGTGTTTGAATGGATCAGGTGATTGATTCCCATATCTGGTGTGTTTTTATGGAATAATTGAATATTGTATCTAGGTTTAGCTGATATTCCCTATGTCTACTTGCTATCTGGCCCTCACCACTTACACCTCACCATTTTTTTATTTTATTTAATTGCCGTTACATCTTTGTTTAACTAGCTGCCATACCTTCACAATATATAGTTTCCATCTCACTACCAACCCATCTAAGCATATACCCATTCGCCTCAACATCTGTCATGCTGGTTGAAATATTAAATTGCTTGTGATTGCTAAAATCAACCCACAAATCTAGTGGGCTCTTCTGAACTGGTTCTAGCGATTGTCATTCAGTCAATCAGCTAAATTAGCATATGTTGCTCATACTACAGGGACATTGGCTTCAGCAGGTCTTTTCTTTGTGCTTGCACGTTAATCTATATTCTTTGTGCTTCATTTCCTATATACTATATCACCCAACCGAATGGCATCCATCCACTGTCATACTAGCACTTCATTCTACATCTCTACATATTTTTTTTTATTGCATTTGTTCCCCTGTTACACCACAATGTTTTCACCTATATATGTATCATTCCTCCCCCTGCTACATACTTTGATAAGCAATGCTCCAACCGCTGCTGATTTATTCTGAATTCTGGGAGAACAAGTGAGAATGGCAAAAATACAAGGAACCCGCTGCTAAAGTTACTCCAGTAGCCACATCAGCAAGATGTGAGACATTGTTGGAGCTAACCCTTTAGGAATTCCAATGCTGAAATGAAGGAGTCTCAGAGTCACTCATCATCTTGTTTATCCTCCTGTACATCTTTTCTTTTTTTTCTTATGATTTGGGGAGTGATAATTTCTGGGTGCACACAGGTTTGGTCCAGAATGGGGATTATGTGACTGGGACTGACATCGTGTAGTGGGAAAGGAAT
This sequence comes from Nuphar pumila, assembly GCF_984573655.1. Classification (NCBI taxonomy): domain Eukaryota; kingdom Viridiplantae; phylum Streptophyta; class Magnoliopsida; order Nymphaeales; family Nymphaeaceae; genus Nuphar; species Nuphar pumila. The sequence goes on along the minus strand of NC_143261.1, from coordinate 37,707,698 downwards.
CATAACATCCGCCACATCGCCATCCTGGTGTTGAAGGGAATTTTAAAGAGGAGCTTTCGAAGATCACCTTGTTATCTTGTCTATATTCGATAATGGTTCTCTTCAAAATCAGGAAGAGCAAAATACGATTTACTGTGTTGACGTTACAAGCATAAAAGGTGGCAAGTTCATTATCGAGTACTGTAATTCAAGGATTTCATCTGAGGAAGGTCAGTACAATCAATCTTTAGCATGGGCTGCAGCAAGTCCAGAAATGTAAATATGGTATGTAATATTCTCTTGAACATCACCATGGATACTTCTATAAATTTTCATTCAGGGGACATGATTATTTAGTTACAGGAATCATCAATGACCATTGTTAAAATAATCCAATTATTACTGAACTTCATATAAATGCATGGCCTTTCCAAAAGGAATTTGGTAACTGGCTTCCAATGGAGCATGTGTTGCGTTCATTGGTAGCTACTACAAGGAATGGCTGCGTTTGAGTTTGGCAGCAGATTTGTAATGTATTATATTTGTGTTTTGATATCTAATATTTTTTTATCATATATGACCCCCATTATGATTTCTCTAAGTTAGGAAGTAGAGCATTAAGTAACCTGCATGCCTGTGAATAAACGAATCAGTGCTAAGCATTGAAGGTTGATACAGACTGTGTTGGGTGGCCTCTTGCAGTCTGCCTATACATTAACAATTAGTTTGTTGGCATCATGTAGTGTATAACGGTTAATCTGTATTAATAGTCAGTGGGTTAGCAAGTCTGCATCAATGCATAGATAAGTCATTGATCAAGCAACATGTATTAGTCTACATTAGATATTATGCATTAGAGAGTTCAAATAGATATAATTAAGGGGTAAGAATATGTCAGTAAATCTGGACTAACAGTGCATCAATGTTGGGTAAGGTAGTGTCGGTGCATGAGTTTAGCATGTATTGTCTATTGAAATCAGAATATCAGTTGCATGCACGATGGGTCAGTATAGGCATTGGTAGGTAGTGTATATCAGCGTCCTATTCCCATTGATTTCTCCTATCACATTCCATCTAACATAAGGCATTCACATCAGGCTTAGACATACATGCACACCATCCCATTAGTATATAAGTATTGCTTGTAAATGCTCTTTCCATACATGTTTTCCTGTTTTGATATGCATATCCGTGTGTATTTATCTCACTAGTATGCATATATGTATATTTCTTTCATTAGAAGTAGATGTCACACTCAGTTATAAGTATGCCAATTCTACCATAATATCTTCCACCTTCTTAGCATGTTATTCTATATTAACCTTGTCTTTGCAGGAATACATAGCGATTGTTAGATTCTTATTAGGAGCTTTTTATCTAAAAATTTGTAATAGTTATATATTAATGAAAATTTGCTTTTCCTGTTTTATATAGAATAAATGAACATTGTAAATATCATAAATTGTTTATTTTCATGTTTTTTTTTAAAAAATCTCACAATGGTGAAACACGAATGGCACGTGCATCATTTCGTAAGAGGTAATTAATTCTAAGTGGATGATTTACATCAATGGCCATAGTCAGGATGTAAACAAGACTTAGCATTCTTATCTTTTATAAAATAACACTGGATCCACACTGGAAGCGTTTTCAAAATTCATCACATTTTCCTTAAATATTTTCTTCTTTTATTAGAATTTAACTTAAAATTAATCCAAAATATATACCAATGACCATAGTCAGGGTATATTGAGAGTTAATTTCATTTTAAATTCTATAAAAGCACCAAATGTGTTTTATTCTTCACCTGAATTCAAATATAGATTATTATATAATACATTCAATGACCATAGTCAAGGATGTATTATATTTTCAATCTTATTTTAATTCATTTAAAGAATGAAATAGCTTTTCAAAATCCAAATTTCAAAAATTCAAATTCATTCATCATTTTAGATGAAACTGCATCATATTTTCAAAATTCCTTTTTCAAAAACTCCAAGTGATGTAAATATCTTCCTCAATCTATCTTCAATTCTTATAAAAACCAATTCATCCTTTTCATTTTCAAATTCAATTTCATTTTCAATCTCAAAGTTCAATTTAACTTTGAGATTTAAAAGTCATTTTTATTCAAATTCAAATCAGATTTCAAAGTTCAAATTGATTTTGCAATTCCAAATTCATTTTATATTCAAAACTCCAATCAAAATCAAAGTTCAATTTAACTTTGAGATTCTTGATTCATCTTCTGAATTAAACTCCAAATCCATTTTGGGATCCAGGATTCAACACTCATATCAGATCTTAGACTTCAGATACAATTCCATTTTAGGATCCAAAATCCAATTCCATTTTTGGATCTCAGACCTCAGATCCAAAATCCATCTTAGGATCCAGAATCCAATTCCACATCGGATCTCAGACTTCAGATCAAAATCCATTCTAGGATCCAGAACCCAATTCTACATCGGATCTCAGATTTCAGATCTTAAATCCATCTTAGATCCAATTCCATTCCCAATTCTAGATTTCAAATCCAAATCTCATCTGAACTCCCTAAATTCATTTTTATTCTTAAATACCATTTGATTTTCCCAGGTTCATTCTAAGATTCAAATTCAATATCATTTCAAAGAAATTTCATCTTCTTCTTCTCCTATATCCATGATTAAATTCAAAATCCATTTCTGACTTTGAAACTTCATTTCCTTTTATTTCAAAGCTTCAAATCATTCTTTCTCAAAATTTATTATTCCAATCCTGATTTACTTCAAAAACTTAGAACTCCTCTGATCTATCTCAAGTTCTAAGTTAGATTAAATCATTTCTTCACTCCTTTACCAAGTTCATCTCAGAATACTTGAAAATTTCTAAATCAATTTTCAAAAGAGCATACATCCTTGCATTGCACAAGTATGATTCTTTATGCATTTAGAGTTAGGATAAATTCTTAGATTATATTTAGGCAAAGCAAAAGGCATAGATTCGATCCTTGGTTCGATTACCCCTGGTAAAGGCGCCAGGAACGATCGAACCTCGTACCGACGAGCGAATCCCATCTCTCTATTTTTTTCCAGCAAAATTTCAAAACGAAGGCGAGTTATCTTCTAAATATTTTCAAATCAAGGTCAAGTGAGACCGCGCAAAATAGTTCCTCTTCTCTCTTTCTTTCTTTCTTTTCTCTTTTCTCTTTCTTTTCTTTCTTTTATTCTACTCCCTTCAGAAAGGAGGAGAATAGAGGTTAGAAAAGGAAAAGAGAAGGAAGAGAGAAAAACCACAAGAGAGAGGAAAATTTTTGCGATGATCACAGTTTTGGCGACCGTGATGGGACAACGTCTTCGTCCAGTCGAATTTGTGCCTTTGCTTTGCTTTCATATAATCTAAGTCTTTGTTCTAACATATGTCAGCTACATTTCATGCAAACCTTAGGAGCCTAGACTCTGTCCTAAGCTGACATTATTTTCATATAGGATTTAAGTATGGTTTGGTAGGACCATATTGAGGAAATTATTCCATGCTCACATTAGACTTATGTCTTAAATACAACTCTCCTCAATTTTAGGGATTGAATGCAGACAATGTATGCAAGTGTATGCTTCTTTTCATTTAAATCTATCTCTTTAGGACTTGCATTAGAGCCTTCTGATTTTATTGCATGTTGATCATATTTTGAAAACATCCCTACCTATATTGTCCCGGTCTTCACGTTGCTGGGTTGTCTCACTGAACCATAGTTCGGGAGAGAGCCTCACAACTGGACCACTTATTTGGGTTCGCGCCCCCTACCACGTGCCTAAGGGCCATAGTCCGAGTTATATCGGTAGGTGCTCAAGGATGTTGGGAAGCCTTTACCATAGAACCGAAGAGATATTTTATGCCACGTACTTCGAGCTTCGGTTTGAGTATATCAGCATACCTTGATTGGAATCAGATGATATAAATCTTAGAGTTAGGATTAAGATCCTATTTGCCATTTCAAATATTGCATATAGAGTCAGCTTTAGGGAGTGTTGTTTGCGCATCCTTGGTTGTATATCTGTGATTGTATGATATTTTATATATATATCTTCCTTATATTTTCCAAAACCCTGGGTATATATTATTCAAAATTTCCTCTTTTAAAAACCCAGATGTATTGCCTTTTCTTTCCGATTTCTTCAAAATCTTTTTGATCCTGCCTGCTATTTTTCAAAAATTTTAAATCTTTGTCATCTTTCAAAATTTGTTTTCCTCCATCATGAGAGAAATGATATTGCCTATGAGGATTTTCAAAATCATAAAATTTCTTCTAAAAAGTCTTCAAAAGATTCAAATATTTTGATCTAAATCCCTTTTAAATAAACTAACATGTTGATTTTCCTTTTCAAATTAGGTTTTGAAAACCATGTGTCTTCAAAATCATCACCTCATGTTTGTTTTCTCTTTCAAAACTAGTTTTAAACCAATATCCTCGAAATCAAACCTCATGACGATTCTCCTTTTTAAAAGATCAGATCTCGCATTGATCGTTCTTCTTACAAATGAATTTTCCTCCCAAAATGATTTCTCACTTGTCTTTTAATAAACATTTTCCTTTCAAGATCCCATATGCAGGCAGGATCAGAAAAACTCCTTTTTCTCAAGTCTCATAAATCTTCAGTTAATTTTGATATCTTCATCAATTTCATTCATTTTATTCATATTTTATCAAGTTTACATCAATTTTATCAAGTTTATCAATATTTTCGTCAATTCTATTAAATTTTATCAATTCCTTTACCCTTTCAGGTTAAGGGATGAACCTGATGCCTCTTTCCAATGAGGTATTTCCTTCATTCTTATTATCCCCCTCAGGTTAAGGGATAAACCTGACCCTCGTTGTCTGAGGTGTTTCCCATTCAGGATAAGGGATAATCCTGAAACCCCTCGTAGGAGCGATAATGCTACCTATGAGAATTCTTTTGTAAATACAAGTTTTTATCAATCTTTATTTGATTTTCTAAATTTATATCAATTTCTCTTCATTTAAATTTTCCTTAAATTCTATTCTTTTTCCCATTCAGGATAACGGATAATCCTGAAACCCCTCACAGAAGCAACAAGGCTATCTGTGAGCATTCTTTCCAAAAACAAAGTTTTCATAAATTTGTTCAATTCTCTTCACTTTTATAAATCTTATTCTTTTCCCCATTCAGGATAAGGGGTTAAAACCTGAAAATCGGACTGCATATAGCTAAATCTGTTGGTCCTTCTAAATCATAGATCATAAATTCTAAATCTTGTCGTATCCCTTCTAAATTCAAGTCTCAAGTATATCCTCAAAAATCTCTATTTTTTCCTTTCAGGTCAAGGGATAAACCTGAATCATTGTTTATTATATCTTAAATCTCATCAAATGTCTATCAATTTCATCAATGTCTATCATCTTCAAGCCTTCGGGTCACAATCTCATCCAAGTATATCATCTTCAAGCCTTTCGGGTCACAATTTCATCAAAGTATATCATCTTCAAGCCTTCGGGTCACAATTTCATCAAAGTATATCATCTTCAAGCCTTTGGGTCACAATTTCATCAAAGTATATCATTTTTAAGCCTTCGGGTCACAACTCCATCAATGTCAAATCATTCTTACCATATCAAAAATTCTGCTTTCGAGTTGGTCGAACAATCAAAATCCTGCTTCCGAGCTGATACTTTCCAAAAAATCCTGTTTTCGAGCTGGTCGAACAATAAAAAATCCTGCTTTCGAGCTGGTACTCCCAAAAAATCCTGCTTTCGAGCTGGTCGAACAATCAAAATCCTACTTCCGAGCTGGTACTCCCAAAAAATCCTGCTCCCGAGCTGATACTTCCAAAAAAATCCTGCTTCCGAGCTGGTCGAACAAAAAAATCCTGCTTCTGAGCTGGTACTTCAAAAAAATGCTGCTTCCGAGCTGGTCGAACAATCAAAATCCTGCTTCCGAGCTGGTACTCCCAAAAAATCCTGCTTCCGAGCTGGTCGGGCAAACAAATCCTGCTTTCGAGCTGGTCGGGCAAACAAAATTCTGCTTTCGAGCTGGTCGGGCAAACAAATCCTGCTTTCGAGCTGATCGGGCAAACAAATCCTGCTTTCGAGCTGGTCGGGCAAACAAATCCTGCTTTCGAGCTGGTCGGGCAAACAAATCCTGCTTTCGAGCTGGTCGGGCAAACAAATCCTGCTTTCGAGCTGGTCGGGCAAACAAATCCTGCTTTCGAGCTGGTCGGGCAAACCCATAATCTCTGAAAATTCATCTATCAGTACTGTCATCTCGCCCCACGGGAACCAGAAGGTAGAAGTGCTCGGATTCCACCGCTCTGCTAGTGCATGGATCAAGTTGCCGTTGACTGTCTGCTTTCCCACTGCGGACGCCAGTTCCAATCCACACTCATCCAGATGGTCCGGAAACATACGAGAGAAGTTTTTGAACCATGAATAATACCACCGGGGAAAGAAGGATCCGGTGCTGAGGACTCGATGTTCGGGAAGACGTTGTCGCACCTCGTAGGAGATGTGACCCTCAGGGAAGACTGAATCAAGCTGACTGGATGCCATCAGAATAGACTGGAAAACATGGAAAATTTGGAATAAGACTTGGAAAATACAGGAATTTTGAGAAAAATGCAGGCAGGATAAAAATAAAGCAGGAAATTCGAGATCCAGAAGACAGGAAAGATGGGAAATCACCTGGAGTTTTGAAGAAAATGGAGGAACTTTATGAAAATCGTCCAGGGTTTAATGAAATATAAGGAAGTACTTTATGAAGTATTTTGAAAATCGTCCAGGATTTAAAACATGGACAGTACATGGACATGGACTGGGGAATTTTAAAAAAATCGTCCAGTATTTTAGAAAATTGGGGAAAATATGGAAAATAAAAGGAGATGACTATAACATATTCAATCACATGCTGCACAAACAAGTATACACAAACAACATTCTCTAAAAGCTGACTCTAGATGCACAAATTTTGAAATGGCTGTAGGACGTTAATCCTAACTCTAAGGCTCAGATCATATGTATCCAATCCAGTTATGCCTATATACTCAAGCCAAGGCTCGATGTACATGGCATAAAATCAATTTCTCTGGTTCTAGGTTCAAGTTTTCCAACATCCTTGAGCACCTGCCGATATACGTTGGACTATGGCCCTTGGTACGTGGCAGGGGGGTTTTCACCCAAATAAGTGGCCTAGTTGTGAGACTCTGTCCCGAACTATGGTTCTGAAAGAGAGCCCAGCAACGTGAAGACCGGGACAATATAGGTGGGGGTGGTTTTTGAAAAACATGAGCACATGCAATCAAACAGAAGGCTCTAAGTCCTAAAGAGATAGAATTTTGAAATATTTGAAGAAGCAAACATTGTTTTCATACAATTCCTAAATTGAGGAGTGTTGTATTAGACCTAAGTCTATGTGAGCATGAATAATTCTCCTCAATATGGTCCTACCAAACCATACCTAGTCTATATGCATTCCATGTCAGCTGGGTTCAAGTCTAGGCTCCTAGGTTCACATGAAATCATAAAGCAAAGCTGACATTCCATGGAAATCGATTTTGACAATTTGAACTAAGTAGAGCATTAGATTGATCAGGCAAAGACAGGTCCCATCACGGTCGCCAAACCTGTTATCATCGCAAAAATTTTAACTTTTGCGAGTCAAACTGACCTTTGAAAAAGTTTTTGAAAATAACTCGCCTCCGTTTTAAAATGCGGGAAAATTCCGTAGAATGGGACTCGCCTGTCGGTACGAGGTTCAACCGTTCCTGCCACCTTTAACAGGGGTAATTGAACCAAGGATCAATCTTATGCTCTACTCTATTCAAATTGTCTAAATCATATTCTAATTTCTAAATGCACATAGAATCAGGCATGTGCTATGAATTTTCAGAAAATGCACATTTGAAAACATGATGTTTGCTTTGAATGATTGAAATATTCAGAAAATGTAAATCTTGGAAATGATATCACATGAGAAATCGTGAAATGGGATTTGAAATATACTTCTGAGAGAATAAAAATCGATTTTGAGGAATCCTTGACATTTGGTGAAAATCGATTCTGAGAGACTTGGTTTCTCTGAATTCAAACTTTGAAATTGAAATTCTAACTTAGAAAATTTGAATTTGGAACTTGGGAAATACTTGAAATATTCTTTGAAATTCAATGCTTTTGGGAAAATCGATTTTGCTATAAGACTTAGGAGATTTTGAGGAATTCAATTTCCTTGACTTAGAATTTGAATTGGAATTGGCAAATGCATGAAATGAATGAATATGGATTTTGAGGAATTGAGAAATACTTTTTGTATTTTTGAGAAATGCAGTGCATTTTGAAGTTAGCCTAAGAGTGTAGGCTGAATGTGGCTAATGTGAAGATTATAAATCTGAGTATCATTCGTATTCTGACTATGGCCATAAATACAAATTCCACCAAGTTTATAAACTTCATAGAAGCTAGTGCATGTGCCATTCGTGTAGACCATGGTGAATTTGTAAAAATATGCATGAATCATCATCCATCACACATTAACATTATAAAAATAAACTATATGCAATGCAACCTAAGCTAAGCAGGAAATGTAAATTCTTATTCCAAAGTTTAATTACAAGTTACATCACTATTGAAATTTAAATACATGAAAAAAATAAAGTCTTCAATGTACCTGCAAAACTAGAAAACTTGGTTAATGAAAATATGTTGGCTTTTCTAGATTTATCCAACAATATCAGGAAATTGTTGGATTTTGCTAGATATAAGCCTCTTCCTTGATTCCCTTAAATAAAAATGATAAAGTATGAAATAAAATTGAATAAATAAGGAAGATAAGATATGAAATTTCGAAATTGGGGTCCAAATGACCAAAATACCCCTAATAACAAGACTATGGCCTTGAAATTAGGGTTTTTAGAAAGATATTTTGATAAAATGCAAGTTTTGGAATTTTAATGGAATAAACTCAAACCAAATATGCTATGACATGATTAAAAATATATGAAATTAGGGTTAGGGATTTCGAAATTTAGGTCAAATGACCAAATTGCCCCCAATAGCAAGACTATGGCCTTGAAATCAGGGTTTTTAGAAAGAGATTTTGGTAAAAACTTAGGTTTTATGCACTAAATGAAATCAAATGAGCACAAAATTAAACCTAAAGCATCCTAATATGATTATGAACATGATTAAACCCTAAAAATATATGCTTATGCACGAAAATCCATGAATATCACAAATTTTATGATTTTTGCAGTGTTTTTGGATCTTTCAGGAACCCGGTTTTGCAATTTGCTTGATTCAGCCATCAAATGGATTCCAAAATCCATAAAAATTGGTACCTGCACTTGTTATAACCCTAATGTCGAATTGAAATTATAAAAATAATTTTTTGACATTAAATTAATCCGAAAATTGCATTAAACCCTAAAAATATGCTATTTTTGACCTAATTCACCAACCAGTCTCAGTCCAAGACCTGAACCAGGGGTCAAATCTCCATGGAAATTTATGAAATTTTACAGAGACTAACTAGGAAGGAAAACAGAGATTTCCCAATTTACAGATCGGAAAAATCATCTCCGGTTAGGGAGAAACCCTTCCGGCAATCTGAGCTAAAACATATCACTTTTAACAGGGATTAAAACAGCTATTCCAGATTGAAAATACAGGAATAAATAGCAATTCTAAACAAAAATCTCTGAAATTTTAGTGGTGAACAGTAGACAGAAAAATACCAATACTCATTTTTTTACAGATCATGAATGAGATCTGTGGTTTGGGATTTATGACTAACACAAGTCTGATTAAGGTTTTGGTAAACCCTAACGAGTTTTAAATTTAAAAACAGATTCTCTGAAAGGGGAAAAATACTAAACAGTGATCAAAAAATCCGAAAATTTCACAGAAGACAGATCTATTCAATTTGAATCCATAGCACTTTACAGATCTAAAATCGGATATAAGATGAGAGAAATATCATCACAGCAAGTTACCTTCTTGATTTTAACCACGATTTTAAAGCTTTAAAAACCCGATTTGATGTCTGATTTTTTTGACAGGGTTCCCGAGATCCAAAACCTCTGATTTTTCTACAGTAACTCAATAACTCATGCATGCACCACATATAAAAAAATCAGAAATAAAAAATGAGTGCTTCTATCCGAAATAACATCATCTTTACTGTTCTAAACCTAAAACACACAGAAATTTAAGAAACTTGAAAAACCATGCATTAACTAATGTAAATCAATAAAATAATCCATAAAACAGTAAATAAAAATTATTTCTATGCTATAGAATGTAAAAAAAACATGAATAAACCATGAAAATAAAATAAAAACAGGGAATCAATGGCTGGAATTTGATATCACCTTTAAAACATAGATTTAACCCATTAAAAAGGGCAAATCATATATTTTATTGGTTATTAATGCAAAGAATCATATTAAAATCAATTCTAATGGATTAAAATCTCTGTAAATCACCCAAAACAGGGTTGGATCACCTTCTTGGATTGTTCTTGCTGATTCTTGATGGTTCTTGAGGTTGAATCCATGGTTTAATCCATGAAGATGATGGTACCAATGGCTAAATCATGTTTAAAACAATGAAAAAAATTAAATAAAAACTAAAAATTAGAGAAAATAGTTACCTTGAGGTTGCTGCAATGGAGAAAGGGCTGGAGAGGAGAGAGAAGCTCCAAGAATCCAAAGGAAAGCCAATTGGGAAAATCGACCCCCTATAGCCCTCTATTTATAAAAAAAATTTAGGTTAAAAATTAAATGTTTTAAAAAAATTGGACTCTTCTAAGGGGGGCGATTTTGGGGTGTAAAGACTATCCTACCCCTAGTCTAAATTATCCTATTTAATACCTAATTAACCCCTAGACTCTCCTAAAAAATCCCCAAATGTAATGCCACTTGGCATTTTCTCACATTGGGTTTTTAAAACACCTTTAAAAACCTTTAAAAACACTAGTTTTAAAAACTAACTTTCAAAAATGAGTTTTTCAAAATGGTTTTGACTCTTCTAAACCTCTAACACTAACCAAGACATCAACTAACCCTAGTCTAGCCCTGACTTACTCAAATATGGCGCCACCCCGAGTGGGCCCTACTTGAGTTTTTCAAAAAGTGATTTTAAAACTTGAAATTGAAGGAGTTTTCAAAAGGATTTTCAAAAGCAATTTTAAAATTAGAATTTTTGAAATGGCATAGGGTTCTAACTAGGTTAGAACTCCTCTGAATATGGTGCCAACTGAGTGGGCCCACATCGAGTTTTAGAAATTTTGAAATAAACACTGAAAATGGCTTTGAAAAAAGGTTAAAATCGACATTTGAAATTCAAGATCTTTGAAAATAGGGTCTCAAGCGAACTGGAACTCTGGGTTAGAGTCCTAAACTCTTAGGACTCTGAGATTTTAGATTTTAAAAGCCAAATGAAAGAATTTTCAAAAGATTTTATCAAGAAATGATGAAATAAGTCAGAAAACACAATCAGGGTTAGACTCCTAACTCGACCGAACTCTAAAATAGAGTCCTGAACTAACTGGACTCTGTAAAATGACCTAAATTTCGAAAACAAACGGAAAAAGATTAAAAATGGAAGTAAAACAGACTTCAATACAGACTCCTGACCAGATCAGGACAGAGTCCTGATCGGACTGAAACTTTCAAAACTTTGAGAAACTTGATGAATAGAGGAATTCAGAAGCGACACCACCTCAATGGGTCTCATCTGTGAATTGAAATCGATTAAAATTTGAATTTGAAATGAATCCAGATTGTTTCCTTGAGAAAATATTTCTAAATATAAAGTCCTGGGGTTGGAAAATGACAGAGTATTGAATAAAAACCCACGTTTTGAAATTGATTTTGAAATAAAAGCTTTAAAATTTAAATCTGGATTGAATGTTTTGAAATAGGAGTGCTGGATCTCGAAAATGAGATGCAATGACCTGCAATGACATGCAATGCTATGCAGAATACATGCAATGACATGCAATGATCTGTAATGACTTATGACATGGACAAACACTAGATGAGGGTGAAAATTTGGGGTGTTTACAGTCGGGCAAACAATTCCTACTTTCAAGATGGTCGGGCAAACAAATCTTGCTTTCGAGCTGGTATTCCAAAAATAAAATCCAGTTTTACTGGTAAAAAGATTGTCAAAACCTCATGTTCATTTTCCCTAGTTTCAACTCAAGGTCTCATCAAAATCTATATTGAGTGATTATTTCACAGAGAATTCTCGAAAATTTTGCAAATTTGCTAAAATATTTGTTGATTCCAATATTCTTACTGCACAAAAGAATCACCTCAGATTACCTCTAGTATTCCTTGCAAAAAGGTGAAACTTTTTGTGAAAAAGGGAGAAAATTCAAATCTTTTCCCTGTTGATCAACCAAAAGGATGAAAGAAATATCCTCGGTATGATTAGCGAAAGAAATATTCAATGATGTTGAAATGCCAGAGGCGAATTGATATTGATCATGGCTATGGCACATGTTTAAAGATGATTTTCTGGCAATCAGACAGTGGAAATATCCTAAGCTATAAAAGAATTCACTCAATTCATGTCTTCATATTCATTTAAAGTTGCAATCAAATATCTACAAAAGGGATCTCTCAATTGTCGTCAAGATGAAGGCGAATTAAACGAGTAGACCCCTGGGGCCAAAGAAGATTTGAAACATCTCCAAGATGACGGAGTTTGTGATGGATCCTTCCAAGGAAAGTTCAGATCATCGTCGAGATGAAGGCGAGTGTGATGAACCTACCAACAAACCCTAAAGGATATTTGATTTCTGCTATCATTTAAAGACCTTTGAGCCAATATCATCAATATAATGCCTGAGATAAAAAGAAGGATCAGAACATCTCCAAGATGAAGGAGTTTGTGACGTACCCTTCCCCGAAAAAGAGAGAAGCGTCAGGATACATCCAAATGAAGGATGATGTTAAAAGCCCAAAAAAGCTCAATAACTCAAAAAGAGTGCAAGAAGATTATCATGAGAAAAACACCCAGATATCAAACTGCCAAAATTGCCAGAAATTATCTTTTCTTATGCGAAATTCTGTTATCAATATTTTTTCACTACTTGCTTTTATGAAACTAAGAATATTTCTTCTCTTCTCATATCAGGGAAATGGATAGCTTCCTTGAAGAAAGTCATCAGCGCTAAAATTTTGAATTTGACTCTTAAAGACCAAGGAGTTAACCTCGTTGGAGGAAATACTCTAGGTAAAAGAGGGAATGTCTTTTGCACATACGTGCACATTTTAAAGCATTGGAGTCGACTACAATTTTATCTTATTGGCCAAATTTTCTAGCTATTCAAAAAATAAAATAAATATTCAATATCCATTTTTGATGCGACCTAGCATCGTTTATATCTCCCAGAAGAGTTGCCTCATTCGGTTGAAGTATCTGTTCCTGTCCCATCATGGTTTCTTCATGCAAGAAATGCCGTGTGGTCGTCCCCCATTCAGGTCAAGGATTAAACCTAAATCTTCTTCTGATGATATATTCCTGCCTGTCCGTCCACGTTCGAGGGTTCTGTATGGTCATCCCTTTCAGGATAAGGGTGAAGCCTGAACCTCGCTCCGCGAGGTACCTTCCGTTCAGGTTTGGGTTAAACCTGTGCCTCGTTTCGACGAGGCAATCCTCCCACCCATCATGGCTTTCCTCACAAAGGAATCCATGCTCTGTACATCCATCCAGGAAAGGATTGTATGTTGAGTTTCATCTCACGAGGCATTTTCTCTCAAAATGTCCCATCGAGGTCCGCTTATTTTCCTTTCCTCATCAGAATTATCTTGATATATCTTCGTCCCATCCAGGCTAAGGGCTAAAACCTGACTCATTCCAAAAGGTTGATCTTGTCTCACCCATGAGACTTGATCAAAATTCTGATTTTTCCACCATTCTGAAATCTTCGCCCAAAGTCCCATCATGACTTCCGCATTTCTATCATTCAGTCATATCATTTTCGAGGATTTCGTCCCCCCCAAAACCATTCAGGATAAGGTTTTAAGCCTGAAAAGCCATGTTTTCAAATAAATTCTTCCACACCCAGCTCATATCTGCTGACTGGGGCATTTTTTTCAAAATTTAGAGTGTTTCTTTACCACTAAGCTCGCCTTAGAACCGGCTTAGTAGCAAAGATGGGCATCTGTGAACACCCCAAAATTTTCAAAATCTTTTAAATATCCCCTTTTTGCCCCTAACCCCATTTTCTGAGCAAATTAGTCACTTTTAAATCTAAATTCCATTTTATCACTCAAATTTTGCTGAAATTAAATTCATTTTATATATTTGGCTCAATTTCGGACCCGGATCCATTGTCAAAATAAAATCTGAGCATCGCATCCATTTTTTTTAGATCAAATTCACAAAATTATCAAAAATAACTTTTTGAAAAGCTCAGACAGTTCGTCCGGTATCCGTTTGGATCCATCGAGTTATATTTCTCGATTCGAGGTTTAAAACTCAAATATTTTCTCAAAAACTTGGGTCCAAACCCATTTTCTGAAGAAATTTTCTCAACATAGCCTTGAACTCTCAGAAAAATTCTCTCTTGTAAATACTTTGCAAAAATACAAAAAAATTAGTGTCTAATCTTTGTTTTCTCGTAAAGTCTTAAATTTTAATTCCCAAAATACAAAAAAATGAAAAATAACACAAAAACCAAAAAAAATGGAAAAATCACGAGAAAAACAAATGAGTTTTTACTAAAAACCTCATTTTTGAAAAACACTTTTGTGAAAATCTCTTTTTGAGGGAGCCCCTCTTTGTAAAAATCCTAAAAACAATGGGGCACTTTCATAAATTTGTCTTTTAGGGTTTTCCTTCGTAAGGAAAAAGAGGAGAACAGCGGCCGCCCTCTCTTTCCTTCATCTCTCGTTCTCCCCGCCGAAAGGACCCATGTGCTTCCAGAATGATCCCATTCTCAGCCTCCATTCTCTCTCCATCCAACCCTTCATCTTCAACAACCTCAACCTCTCTCCTCCATCCATCGGCAAGGGAAGCCTCTTCTGGACTCCTCTTGATCCTCTTTAAAAATGGGCAAAGGGCGTCTCCTCGAGTCATCCGTTTTCACCTCCCCATTGCCCTCCTCTTCATGTATCGACCGCGTTTCACCCAACAATACTCCTTCTTCTCCTTCTTTTTTTTCTTCTTCTTCTCCTTCTTCACCTTCCTATCTCCTCTGCTTCTCCTCAAATGCAAGTCTTCAAATAACAAGTCGACTACCTCCGCCATTACAAGTAAGTATGTTTTCTTCTCCTTTATAAAATTTTCTTCCCTCTTTGATTTTCTTGCTTTTTAAACCCATTAACGCACCATGGGTGACGTTGAGTTGCCTGTGCAACATCAACCCACCCATGTGCAACAGCAATGGAATATTTATTCCGACATTTCCTTCTTACGTTTATTAAAATCTCCCTGGTTTTGGTTAAATGTCTGTTTTCAAAATTTCATTTTCATCATCCGATCCCGTGCTCTTTTCTATTATTTATTTCAAGTATCATCTATGTTTTGATTTTCTCATTTTAAATAGCATCGAATTTATAATGACTGCATTTGTTCATTTACATTTCCCTCTTTCTCATAATTGTTTTTCCTATAAATCCCCTCTGGTTATATGTTATTCAGATGAGGTGGATGGGGATTGAATACCCATCTGCCGATGAGTCGTATGATGCAGCAATAAAATCCTCAGTTCGTTCTCCTTATGGAATATTGGATCGATGTATTTACTTTACATGTTTCAGTTTTCCATATTTTTATTCCTGCTAGTTCTCAATTTTATTTCCATTTTTTATTTTCTGTTAATATTATGATCCTTGATTCCAGCAGCCTTATTTTATGCTCTCCCCCCTCTATTTCCCTTTTGTTTTATCGAATTTCAGTAGTTCATAAACAACGATAACCTCATCACCGCCCGGTGTATGACAACTTCAATGGCCTATTCAGCACTAACGATCGGCACTACATCATAGATCATAAACGTCCATTGAGAAGGTAAAAGAATGGAAAAAAAAAGTGAGGTGGGAACAAGAGGAAGACTTGAACCTCGAATCTGAATGATGGATTGAGGAAACCGATTCTGGTGATACAGTACAGGTGGAGAAATGTACAACTTCAGATTTGCTGGAGTCAAGTTGGTCTTGTTGGGCAGTGACCATTTTGCAGCAACCAGTCTATCTGCGGTGAATAAGGTGATTCACTGTTGCCAGAAAATCGTTCATCAGTGGACTGTTACGAAGGACTATACAGGTGATGTCGTTTAAGCACATTCAGGTTATATGTCAATGGATATCTACAGCGGATCAATTGCGTTGATTGATGCATTTTCATGGGCTGGTCCTAAGGTAATCTTCTGATATCTAGCAAGTTTGGTTGAGAAAATTTAGCATATCTGGTGCAAATTTTTTTTATTAAAATCAATTGACAGGTCGAGTGTTTGAATGGATCAGGTGATTGATTCCATATATGGTGTGTTTTTATGGAATAATTGAATATTGTATCTGGGTTTAGCTGATATTCCCTATGTCTACTTGCTATCTGGCCCTCACCACTTACACCTCACCATTTTTTTATTTTATTTAATTGCCGTTACATCTTTGTTTAACTAGCTGCCATACCTTCACAATATATAGTTTCCATCTCACTAGCAACCCATCTAAGCATATACCCATTCGCCTCATCATCTGTCATGCTGGTTGAAATATTAAATTGCTTGTGATTGCTAAAATCAACCCACAAATCTAGTGGGCTCTTCTGAACTAGTTCCAGTGATTGTCATTCAGTCAATCAGCTAAATTAGCATATGTTGCTCATACTACAGGGACATTGGCTTCAACAGGTCTTTTCTTTGTGCTTGCACGTTAATCTATATTCTTTGTGCTTCATTTCCTATATACTATATCACCCAACCGAATGGCATCCATCCAGTGTCATACTAGCACTTCATTCTACATCTCTACATATTTTTTTTTTATTGCATTTGTTCCCCTGCTACACCACAATGTTTTCACCTATATATGTATCATTCCTCCCCCTGCTACATACTTTGATAAGCAATGCTCCAGCCGCTGCTGATTTATTCTGAATTCTGGGAGAACAAGTGAGAATGACAAAAATACAAGGAACCCGCTACTAAAGTTACTCCAGTAGCCATATCAGCAAGATGTGAAGCATTGTTGGAGCTAACCCTTTAGGAATTCCAATGCTGAAATGAAGGAGTCTCAGAGTCACTCATCATCTTGTTTATCCTCCTGTACATCTTTTCTTTTCTTTTTTTTTTTCTTATGATTTGGGGAGTGATAATTTCTGGGTGCACACAGGTTTGGTCCAGAATGAGGATTATGTGACTGAGACAGACATCGTGTAGTGGGAAAGGAATCATAACATCCGCCACATCGCCATCCAGGTGTTGAAGGGAATTTCAAAGAGGAGCTTTCGAAGATCACCTTGTTATCCTGTCTATATTCGATGCTGGTTCTCTTCAAAATCAGGAAGAGCAGAATACGATTTACTGTGTTGACGTTACAAGCATAAAAGGTGGCATGTTCATTATCGAGTACTCTAATTCAAGGATTTCATCTGAGGAAGGTCAGTACAACCAATCTTTAGCATGGGCTGCAGCAAGTCCAGAAATGTAAATATGGTATGTAATATTCTCTTGAACATCACCATGGATACTTCTATAAATTTTCATTCAGGGGACATGATTATTTAGTTACAGGAATCATCAATGACCATTGTTAAAATAATCCAATTATTACTGAACTTCATATAAATGCATGGCCTTTCCAAAAGGAATTTGGTAACTAGCTTCAAATGGAGCATGTGTTGCGTTCATTGGCAGCTGCTACAAGGAATGGCTGCGTTTGCGTTTGGCAGCAGATTTGTAATGTGTTATATCTGTGTTTTGATATCTAATATTTTTTTATCATATATGACCCCCATTATGATTTCTCTAAGTTAGGAAGTAGAGCATTAAGTAACCTGCATGCCTGTGAATAAACGAATCAGTGCTAAGCATTGAAGGTTGATACAAACTGTGTTGGGTGGCCTCTTGCAGTCAGCCTATACATTAACAGTTAGTGTCTTGGCATCATGTAGTGTATAAGGGTTAATCTGTATTAATAGTCAGTGGGTTAGCAAGTCTGCATCAGTGCATAGATAAGTCATTGATCAAGCAACATGTATTAGTCTACATTAGATATTATGCATTAGAGAGTTCAAATAGATATAATTAAGGGGTAAGAATATGTCAGTAAATCTGGACTAACAGTGCATCAATGTTGGGTAAGGTAGTGTCGGTGCATGAGTTTAGCATGTATTGTCTATTGAAATCAGAATATCAGTTGCATGCACGATGGGTCAGTATAGGCATTGGTAGGTAGTGTATATCAGCGTCCTATTCCCATTGATTTCTCCTATCACATTCCATCTAACATAAGGCATTCACATCAGGCTTAGGCATACATGCACACCATCCCATTAGTATAAGTATTGCTTGTAAATGCTCCTTCCATACATGTTTTCCTGTTTTGATATGCATATCCGTGTGTATTTATCTCACTAGTATGCATATATGTATATTTCTTTCATTAGAAGTAGATGTCACACTCAGTTATAAGTATGCCAATTCTACCATAATATCTTCCACCTTCTTAGCATGTTATTCTATATTAACCTTGTCTTTGCAGGAATACATAGCGATTGTTAGATTCTTATTAGGAGCTTTTTATCTAAAAATTTGTAGTAGTTATATATTAATGAAAATTTGCTTTTCCTGTTTTAGATAGAATAAATGAACATTGTAAATATCATAAACTGTTTATTTTCATGTTTTTTTTTTTTTAAATCTCACAATGGTGAAACACGAATGGCACGTGCATCATTTCATAAGAGGTAATTAATTTTAAGTGAATGATTTACATCAATGACCATAGTCAGGATGTAAACAAGACTTAGCATTCTTATCTTTTATAAAATAACATTGGATCCACACTGGATCCGTTTTCAAAATTCATCACATTTTCCTTAAATATTTTCTTCTTTTATTAGAATTTAACTTAAAATTAATCCAAAATATATACCAATGACCATAGTCAGGGTATATTGAGAGTTAATTTCATTTTAAATTCTATAAAAGCACCAAATGTGTTTTATTCTTCACCTGAATTCAAATATAGATTATTATATAATACATTCAATGACCATAGTCAAGGATGTATTATATTTTCAATCTTATTTTAATACATTTAAAGAATGAAATAGCTTTTCAAAATCCAAATTTCAAAAATTCAAATTCATTCATCATTTTAGATAAAACTACATCATATTTTCAAAATTCCTTTTTCAAAAACTCCAAGTGATGTAAATATCTTCATCAATCTATCTTCAATTCTTATAAAAACCAATTCATCCTTTTCATTTTCAAATTCAGTTTCATTTTCAATCTCAAAGTTCAATTTAACTTTGAGATTTCAAAGTCATTTTTATTCAAATTCAAATCAGATTTCAAAGTTCAAATTGATTTTGAAATTCCAAATTCATTTTATATTCAAAACTCCAATCAAAATCAAAGTTCAATTTAACTTTGAGATTCTTGATTCATCTTCTGAATTAAACTCCAAATCCATTTTAGGATACAGGATTCAACACTCATATCGGATCTTAGACTTCAGATCCAATTCCATTTTAGGATCCAGAATCCAATTCCACTTTTGGATCTCAGACCTCAGATCCAAAATCCATCTTAGGATCCATAATCCAATTCCACATCGGATCTCAGATTTCAGATCAAAATCCATTCTAGGATCCAAAACCCAATTCTACATCGGATCTCAGATTTCAGATCTTAGATCCAATTCCATTCCCAATTCTAGATTTCAAATCCAAATCTCATCTGAACTCCCTAAATCCATTTTTATTCTTAAATACCATTTGATTTTCCCAGGTTCATTCTAAGATTCAAATTCAATATCATTTCAAAGAAATTTCATCTTCTTCTTCTCCTATATCCATGATTAAATTCAAAATCCATTTTTGACTTTGAAACTTCATTTCCTTTCATTTCAAAGCTTCAAATCATTCTTTCTCAAAATTTATTCTTCCAATCCTGATTTACTTCAAAAACTTAGAACTCCTCTGATCTATCTCAAGTTCTAAGTTAGATTAAATCATTTCTTCACTCCTTTACCAAGTTCATCTCAGAATACTTGGAAATTTCTAAATCAATTTTCAAAAGAGCATACATCCTTGCATTGCACAAGTATGATTCTTTGTGCATTTAGAGTTAGGATAAATTCTTAGATTATATTTAGGCAAAGCAAAAGGCATAGATTCGATCCTTGGTTCGATTACCCCTGGTAAAGGCGCAAGGAACGGTCGAACCTCGTACCGACGAGCGAATCCCGTCTCTCCATCTTTTTCCCGCAAAATTTCAAAACGGAGGCGAGTTATCTTTTAAATATTTTCCAATCAAGGTCAAGTGAGACCGCGCAAAATAGTTCCTCTTCTCTCTTTCTTTCTTTCTTTTCTCTTCTCTCTTTCTTTTCTTTCTTTTATTCCACTCCCTTCAAAAAGGAGGAGAATAGAGGTTAGAAAAGGAAAAGAGAAGGAAAAGAGAAAAACCACAAGAGGAAAATTTTTGCGATGATCACAGTTTTGGTGACCGTGATGGGACAACGTCTTCGTCCGGTCGAATTTGTGCCTTTGCTTTGCTTTCATATAATCTAAGTCTTTGTTCTAACATATGTCAGCTACATTTCATGCAAACCTTAGGAGCCTAGACTCTGTCCTAAGCTGACATTATTTTCATATAGGATTTAAGTATGATTTGGTAGAACCATATTGAGGAAATTATTCCATGCTCACATTAGACTTATGTCTTAAATACAACTCTCCTCAATTTTAGGGATTGAATGCAGACAATGTATGCAAGTGTATGTTTCTTTTCATTTAAATCTATCTCTTTAGGACTTGCATTAGAGCCTTCTGATTTTATTGCATGTTGATCATATTTTGAAAACATCCCTACCTATATTGTCCCGGTCTTCACGTTGCTGGGCTGTCACACTGAACCATAGTTCGGGAGAGAGCCTCACAACTGGACCACTTATTTGGGTTCGCGCCCCCCTACCACGTACCTAAGGGCCATAGTCCGAGGTATATCGGTAGGTGCTCAAGGATGTTGGGAAGCCTTTACCATAGAACCAGAGAGATATTTTATGCCACGTACTTCGAGCTTCGGGTTGAGTATATCGGCATACCTTGATTGGAATCAAATGATATAAATCTTAGAGTTAGGATTAAGATCCTATTTGCCATTTCAAATATTGCATATAGAGTCAGCTTTAGGGAGTGTTGTTTGCGCATCCTTGCTTGTATATCTGTGATTGTATGATATTTTATATATATATCTTCCTTGTATTTTCCAAAACCCTGGGTATATATTATTCAAAATTTCCTCTTTTAAAAACCCAGGTGTATTGCCTTTTCTTTCTGATTTCTTCAAAATCTTTTTGATCCTGCCTGCTATTTTTCAAAAATTTTAAATCCTTGTCATCTTTCAAAATTTGTTTTCCTCCATCATGAGAGAAATGATATTGCCTATGAGGATTTTCAAAATCATAAAATTTCTTCTAAAAAGTCTTCAAAAGATTCAAATATTTTGATCTAAATCCCTTTTAAATAAACTAACATGTTGATTTTCCTTTTCAAATTAGGTTTTGAAAACCATTTGTCTTCAAAATCATCACCTCATGTTTGTTTTCTCTTTCAAAACTAGTTTTAAACCAATATCCTCGAAATCAAACCTCATGATGATCTCTCATGATGATTCTTCTTTTTAAAAGATCAGATCTCGCATTGATCGTTCTTCTTACAAATGAATTTTCCTCCCAAAATGATTTCTCACTTGTCTTTTAAAAATAAACATTTTCCTTTCAAGATCCCATATGCAGGCAGGATCAGAAAAATGCCTTTTTCTCAAGTCTCATAAATCTCAAGTTAATTTTGATATCTTCATCAATTTCATTCATTTTATTCATATTTTATCAAGTTTACATCAATTTTATCAAGTTTATCAATATTTTCCTCAATTCTATTAAATTTTATCAATTCCTTTACCCTTTCAGGTTAAGGGATGAACCTGATGCCTCTTTCCCATGAGGTATTTCCTTCATTCTTATTATCCCCCTCTGGTTAAGGGATAAACCTGACCCTCGTTGTCTGAGGTGTTTCCCATTCAGGATAAGGGATAATCCTGAAACCCCTCGTAGGAGCGATAATGCTACCTATGAGAATTCTTTTGTAAATACAAGTTTTTATCAATCTTTATTTGATTTTCTAAATTTATATCAATTTCTCTTCATTTAAATTTTCCTTAAATTCTATTCTTTTTCCCATTCAGGATAAGGGATAATCTTGAAACCCCTCACAGAAGCAATAAGGCTATCTGTGAGCATTCTTTCCAAAAACAAAGTTTTCATAAATTTGTTCAATTTTCTTCACTTTTATAAATCTTATTCTTTTCCCCATTCAGGATAAGGGGTTAAAACCTGAAAATCGGACTGCATATAGCTAAATCTGCTGTTTCATCTAAATCATAGATCATAAATTCTAAATCTTGTCGTATCCCTTTTAAATTCAAGTCTCAAGTATATCCTCAAAAATCTCTATTTTTCCCTTTCAGGTCAAGGGATAAACCTGAATCATTGTTTATTATATCTTAAATTCTCATCAAATGTCTATCAATTTCATCAATGTCTATCATCTTCAAGCCTTCGGGTCACAATCTCATCCAAGTATATCATCTTCAAGCCTTCGGATCACAATTTCATCAAAGTATATCATCTTCAAGCCTTCGGGTCACAATTTCATCAAAGTATATCATCTTCAAGCCTTTGGGTCACAATTTCATCAAAGTATATCATTTCCAAGCCTTCGGGTCACAACTCCATCAATGTCAAATCATTCTTACCATATCAAAAATCCTACTTTCGAGCTGGTCGAACAATCAAAATCCTGCTTCCGAGCTGGTACTTTCCAAAAAATCCTGCTTCCGAGCTTGTCGAACAATCAAAAATCTTGCTTTCGAGCTGGTACTCCCAAAAAATCCTGCTTTCGAGCTGGTACTCCCAAAAAATCCTGCTTCCGAGCTGGTCGAACAATCAAAATCCTGCTTCCGAGCTGGTACTCCCAAAAAATCCTGCTCCCGAGCTGGTACTTCCAAAAAAATCCTGCTTCCGAGCTGGTCGAAAAAAAAATCCTGCTTCCGAGCTGGTACTTCCAAAAAATCCTGCTTCCGAGCTGGTCGAACAATCAAAATCCTGCTTCCGAGCTGGTACTCCCAAAAAATCCTTCTTTCGAGCTGGTCGAACAATCAAAATCCTGCTTCCGAGCTGGTACTTCCAAAAAATCCTGCTTCCGAGCTGGTCGGGCAAACAAATCCTGCTTTCGAGCTGGTCAGGCAAACAAATCCTGATTTCGAGCTGGTCGGGCAAACAAATCCAGCTTTCGAGCTGGTCGGGCAAACAAATCCTGCTTTCGAGCTGGTCGGGCAAACAAATCTTGCTTTCGAGCTGGTCGGGCAAACAAAATCCTGCTTTCGAGCTGGTCGGGCAAACAAATCCTGCTTTCGAGCTGGTTGGGCAAACAAATCCTGCTTTCGAGCTGGTCGGGCAAACAAATCCTGCTTTCGAGCTGGTCGGGCAAACAAATCCTGCTTTTGAGCTGGTCGGGCAAACAAATTCTGCTTTTGAGCTGGTCGGGCAAACAAATCCTGCTTTCGAGCTGGTCGGGCAAACAAATCCTGCTTTCGAGCTAGTCGGGCAAACAAATCCTGCTTTCAAGCTGGTCGGGCAAATAAATCCTGCTTTTGAGCTGGTCGGGCAAACAAATCCTGCTTTCGAGCTGGTCGTGCAAACAAATCCTGCTTTCGAGCTGGTCGGGCAAACAAATCCTGCTTTCGAGCTGGTCGGGCAAACAAATCCTGCTTTCGAGCTGGTCGGGCAAACAAATCCTGCTTTCGAGCTGGTCGGTCAAACAAAGCCTGCTTTCGAGCTGGTATTCCAAAAATAAAATCCAGTTTTACTGGTAAAAAGATTGTCAAAAACCTCATGTTCATTTTCCCAAGTTTCAAGTCAAGGTCTCATCAAAATCTATATTGAGTGATTATTTCACAGAGAATTCTCGAAAATTTTGCCAATTTGCTAAAATATTTGTTGATTCCAATATTCTTACTGCACAAAAGAATCACCTCAGATTACCTCTAGTATTCCTTCCAAAAAGGTGAAACTTTTTGTGAAAAAGGGAGAAAATTCAAATCTTTTCCCTGTTGATCAACCAAAAGGATGAAAGAAATATCCTCGGTATGATTAGCGAAAGAAATATTCAATGATGTTGAAATGCCAGAAGCGAATTGATATTGATCATGGCTATGGCGCATGTTTAAAGATGATTTTCTGGCAATCATACAGTGGAAATATCATAAGCTATAAAAGAATCCACTCAATCCATGTCTTCATATTCATTTAAAGTTGCAATCAAATATCTGCAAAAAGGATCTCTCAATTGTCGTCAAGATAAAGGCGAATTAAACGAGTAGACCCCTGGGCCAAAGAAGATTTGAAACATCTCCAAGATGACGGAGTTTGTGATGGATCCTTCCAACGAAAGTTCAGATCATCGTCGAGATGAAGGCGAGTGTGATGAACCTACCAACAAACCCTAAAGGATATTTGATTTCTGCTATCATTTAAAGACCTTTGAGCCAATATCATCAATATAATGCCTGAGATAAAAAGAAGAATCGGAACATCTCCAAGATGAAGGAGTTTGTGACGTACCCTTCCCCGAAAAAGAGAGAAGAGTCAGGATACATCCAAATGAAGGATGATGTTAAAAGCCCAAAAAAGCTCAATAACTCAAAAAGAGTGCAAGAAGATTATCATGGGAAAAACACCCAGATATCAAACTGCCAAAATTGCCAGAAATCATCTTTTCTTATGTGAAATTCTGTTATCAATATTTTTTCACTACTTGCTTTTATGAAACTAAGAATATTTCTTCTCTTCTCATATCGGGGAAATGGATAGCTTCCTTGAAGAAAGTCATCAGCGCTAAAATTTTGAATTTGACTCTTAAAGACCAAGGAGTTAACCTCGTTGGAGGAAATACTCTAGGTAAAAGAGGGAATGTCTTTTGCACATACGTGCACATTTTAAAGCATTGGAGTCGACTACAATTTTATCTTATTGGCCAAATTTTCTAGCTATTCAAAAAATAAAATAAATATTCAATATCCATTTTTGATGCGACCTAGCATCGTTTATATCTCCCAGAAGAGTTGCCTCATTCGGTTGAAGTATCTGTTCCTGTCCCATCATGGTTTCTTCATGCAAGAAATGCCGTGTGGTCGTCCCCCATTCAGGTCAAGGATTAAACCTAAATCTTCTGATGATGATATATTCCTGCCTGTCCCATCACGGCGTCCACGTTCGAGGGTTCTGTATGGTCATCCCTTTCAGGATAAGGGTGAAGCCTGAACCTCGCTCCGCGAGGTACCTTCCGTTCAGGTTTGGGTTAAACCTGAGCCTCGTTTCGATGAGGCAATCCTCCCACCCATCATGGCTTTCCTCACAAAGGAATCCATGCTCCGTACATCCATCCAGGAAAGGATTGTATGTTGAGTTTCATCTCACGAGGCATTTTCTCTCAAAATGTCCCATCGAGGTCCGCTTATTTTCCTTTCCTCATCCGAATTATCTTGATATATCTTCGTCCCATCCAGGCTAAGGGCTAAAACCTGACTCATTCCAAAAGGTTGATCTTGTCTCACCCATGAGACTTGATCAAAATTCTGATTTTTCCACCATTCTGAAATCTTCGCCCAAAGTCCCATCATGACTTCCGCATTTCTATCATTCAGTCATATCATTTTCGAGGATTTCGTCCCCCCCAAAACCATTCAGGATAAGGTTTTAAGCCTGAAAAGCCATGTTTTCAAATAAATTCTTCCACACCCAGCTCAGATCTGCTGACTGGGGCATTTTTTTCAAAATTTGGAGTGTTTCTTTACCACTAAGCTCGCCTTACAACTGGCTTAGTAGCAAAGAGGGGCGTCTGTGAACACCCCAAATTTTTTAAAATCTTTTAAATATCCCCTTTTTGCCCCTAACCCCATTTTCTGAGCAAATGAGTCACTTTTAAATCTAAATTCCATTTTATCACTCAAGTTTTGCTGAAATTAAATTTATTTTATATATTTGACTCAATTTCAGACCCGGATCCATTGTCAAAATCAAATCTGAGCTTCGCATCCAATTTTTTCAGATCAAATTCGCAAAATTATCAAAAATAACTTTTTGAAAAGCTTAGACAGTTCGTCCGGTATCCGTTTGGATCCATCGTGTTATATTTCTCGATTCGAGGTTTAAAACTCGAATATTTTCTCAAAAACTTGGGTCCAAACCCATTTTCTGAAGAAATTTTCTCAACATAGCCTTGAACTCTCAGAAAAATTCTCTCTTGTAAATACTTTGCAAAAATACAAAAAAATTAGTGTCTAATCTTTGTTTTCTCGTAAAGTCTTAAATTTTTATTCCAAAAATACAAAAAAATGAAAAATAACACAAAAACCAAAAAAATTGGAAAAATCACGAGAAAAACAAATGAGTTTTTACTAAAAACCTCATTTTTGAAAAACACTTTTGTGAAAATCTCTTTTTGAGGGAGCCCCCTCTTTGTAAAAATCCTAAAAACAAAGGGGCCCTTTCGTAAATTTGTCTTTTAGGGTTTTCCTTCGTAAGAAAAAAGAGGAGAACAACGGCCGCCCTCTCTCTCCTTCATCTCTCATTCTCCCCGCCGGAAGGACCCATGTGCTTTCAGAATGATCCCATTCTCAGCCTCCATTCTCTCTCCATCCAACCTTTCATCTTCAACAACCTCAACCTCTCTCCTCCATCCATCGGCAAGGGAAGCCTCTTCTGGACTCCTCTTGATCCTCTTTAAAAATGGGCAAAGGGCGTCTCCTCGAGTCATCCGTTTTCACCTCCCCATTGCCCTCCTCTTCATGTATCGACCGCGTTTCACCCAACAATACTCCTTCTCCTTCTTTTTTTTCTTCTTCTTCTCCTTCTTCACCTTCCTATCTCCTCTGCTTCTCCTCAAATGCAAGTATTCAAATAACAAGTCGACTACCTCCGCCATTACAGGTAAGTATGTTTTCTTCTCCTCTATAAATTTTTCTTCCCTCTTTGATTTTCTTGCTTTTTAAACCCATTAACGCACCATGGGTGACGTTGAGTTGCCTGTGCAACATCAACCCACCCATGTGCAACAGCAATGGAATATTTATTCCGACATTTTCTTCTTACGTTTATTAAAATCTCCCTGGTTTTGGTTAAATGTCTGTTTTCAAAATTTCATTTTCATCATCCGATCCCGTGCTCTTTTCTATTATTTATTTCAAGTATCATCTATGTTTTGATTTTCTCATTTTAAATAGCATTGAATTTATAATGACAACATTTGTTCATTTACATTTCCCTCTTTCTCATAATTGTTTTTCCTATAAATCCCCTCTGGTTATATGTTATTCAGATGAGGTGGATGGGGATTGAATACCCATCTGCCGATGAGTCGTATGATGCAGCAATAAAATCCTCAGTTCGTTCTCCTTATGGAATATTGGATCAATGTATTTGCTTTACATGTTTCAGTTTTCCATATTTTTATTCCTGCTAGTTCTAAATTTTATTTCCATTTTTTATTTTCTGTTAATATTATGATCCTTGATTCCAGCAGCTTTATTTTATGCTCTCCCCCCTCTATTTCCCTTTTCTTTTATCGAATTTCAGTAGTCCATAAACAACGATAACCTCTTCACCGCCCGGTGTATGACAACTTCAATGGCCTATTCAGCACTGACGATCGGCACTACATCATAGATCATAAACGTCCATTGAGAAGGTAAAAGAATGGAATAAAAAAAAAAGTGAGGTGGGAACAAGAGGAAGACTTGAACCTCGAATCTGAATGATGGATTGAGGAAACCGATTCTGGTGATACAGTACAGGTGGAGCAATGTACAACTTCAGATTTGCTGGAGTCAAGTTGGTCTTGTTGGGCAGTGACCATTTTGCAGCAACCAGTCTATCTGCTGTGAATAAGTCGATTCACTGTTGCCAGAAAATCGTTCATCAGTGGACTGTTATGAAGGACTATACAGGTGATGTCGTTTAAGCACATTCAGGTTATATGTCAATGGATATCTACAGCGGATCAATTGCGTTGATTGATGCATTTTCATTGGCTGGTCCTAAGGTAATCTTCTGATATCTAGCAAGTTTTGTTGAGAAAATTTAGCATATCTGGTGCAAATTTTTTTTATTAAAATCAATTGACAGGTCGAGTGTTTGAATGGATCAGGTGATTGATTTCCATATCTGGTGTGTTTTTATGGAATAATTGAATATTGTATCTGGGTTTAGCTGATATTCCCTATGTCTACTTGCTATCTGGCCCTCACCACTTACACCTCACCATTTTTTTATTTTATTTAATTGCCGTTACATCTTTGTTTAACTAGCTGCCATACCTTCACAATATATAGTTTCCATCTCACTACCAACCCATCTAAGCATATACCCATTCGCCTCATCATCTGTCATGCTGGTTGAAATATTAAATTGCTTGTGATTGCTAAAATCAACCCACAAATCTAGTGGGCTCTTCTGAATTGGTTCCAGTGATTGTCATTCAGTCAATCAGCTAAATTAGCATATGTTGCTCATACTACAGGGACATTGGCTTCAGCAGGTCTTTTCTTTGTGCTTGCACGTTAATCTATATTCTTTGTGCTTCATTTCCTATATACTATATCACCCAACCGAATGACATCCATCCACTGTCATACTAGCACTTCATTCTACATCACTTCATTCTACATCTCTACATATTTTTTTTTATTGCATTTGTTCCCCTGTTACACCACAATGTTTTCACCTATATATGTATCATTCCTCCCCCTGCTACATACTTTGATAAGCAATGCTCCAGCCGCTGCTGATTTGTTCTAAATTATGGGAGAACAAGTGAGAATGACAAAAATACAAGGAACCCGCTGCTAAAGTTACTCCAGTAGCCATATCAGCAAGATGTGAGGCATTGTTGGAGCTAACCCTTTAGGAATTCCAATGTTGAAATGAAGGAGTCTCAGAGTGACTCATCATCTTGTTTATCCTCCTGTACATCTTTTTTTTTCTTTTTTTTTTCTTATGATTTGGGGAGTGATAATTTCTGGGTGCACACAGGTTTGGTCCAGAATAAGGATTATGTGACTGGGACAGACATCGTGTAGTGGGAAAGGAATCATAACATCCGCCACATCGCCATCCAGGTGTTGAAGGGAATTTCAAAGAGGAGCTTTCGAAGATCACCTTGTTATCTTGTCTATATTCGATGCTGGTTCTCTTCAAAATCAGGAAGACCAGAATACGATTTACTGTGTTGACGTTACAAGCATAAAAGGTGGCAAGTTCATTATCGAGTACTCTAATTCAAGGATTTCATCTGAAGAGTACAACCAATCTTTAGCATGGGCTGCAGCAAGTTCAGAAATGTAAATATGGTATGTAATATTCTCTTGAACATCACCATGGATACTTCTATAAATTTTCATTCAGGGGACATGATTATTTAGTTACAGGAATCATCAATGACCATTGTTAAAATAATCCAATTATTACTGAACTTCATATAAATGCATGGCCTTTCCAAAAGGAATTTGGTAACTGGCTTCCAATGGAGCATGTGTTGCGTTCATTGGCAGCTGCTACAAGGAATGGCTGCGTTTGAGTTTGACAGCAGATTTGTAATGTGTTATATCTGTGTTTTGATATCTAATATTTTTTTATCATATATGACCCCCATTATGATTTCTCTAAGTTAGGAAGTAGAGCATTAAGTAACCTGCATGCCTGTGAATAAACGAATCAATGCTAAGCATTGAAGGTTGATACAGACTGTGTTGGGTGGCCTCTTGCAGTCAGCCTATACATTAACAGTTAGTGTCTTGGCATCATGTAGTGTATAAGGGTTAATCTGTATTAATAGTCAGTGGGTTAGCAAGTCTGCATCAGTGCATAGATAAGTCATTGATCAAGCAACATTATTAGTCTACATTAGATATTATGCATTAGAGAGTTCAAATAGATATAATTAAGGGGTAAGAATATGTCAGTAAATCTGGACTAACAGTGCATCAATGTTGGGTAAGGTAGTGTCGGTGCATGAGTTTAGCATGTATTGTCTATTGAAATCAGAATATCAGTTGCATGCACGATGGGTTAGTATAGGCATTGGTAGGTAGTGTATATCAGCGTCCTATTCTTATTGATTTCTCCTATCACATTCCATCTAACATAAGGCATTCACATCAGGCTTAGACATACATGCACACCATCCCATTAGTATAAGTATTGCTTGCAAATGCTCTTTCCATACATGTTTTCCTGTTTTGATATGCATATCCGTGTGTATTTATCTCACTAGTATGCATATATGTATATTTCTTTCATTAGAAGTAGATGTCACACTCAGTTATAAGTATGCCAATTCTACCATAATATCTTCCACCTTCTTAGCATGTTATTCTATATTAACCTTGTCTTTGCAGGAATACATAGCGATTGTTAGATTCTTATTAGGAGCTTTTTATCTAAAAATTTGTAGTAGTTATATATTAATGAAAATTTGCTTTTCCTGTTTTAGATAGAATAAATGAACATTGTAAATATCATAAATTGTTTATTTTCATGCTTTTTTTTTTTAAATCTCACAATGGTGAAACACGAATGGCACGTGCATCGTTTCATAGGAGGTAATTAATTTTAAGTGAATGATTTACATCAATGTCCATAGTCAGGATGTAAACAAGACTTAGCATTCTTATCTTTTATAAAATAACACTGGATCCACACTGGATCCGTTTTCAAAATTCATCACATTTTCCTTCAATATTTTCTTCTTTTATTAGAATTTAACTTAAAATTAATCCAAAATATATACCAATGACCATAGTCAGGGTATATTGAGAGTTAATTTCATTTTAAATTCTATAAAAGCACCAAATGTGTTTTATTCTTCACCTGAATTCAAATATAGATTATTATATAATACATTCAAGGACCATAGTCAAGGATGTATTATATTTTCAATCTTATTTTAATACATTTAAAGAATGAAATAGCTTTTCAAAATCCAAATTTCAAAAATTCAAATTCATTCATCATTTTAGATAAAACTTCATCATATTTTCAAAATTCCTTTTTCTAAAACTCCAAGTGATGTAAATATCTTCCTCAATCTATCTTCAATTCTTATAAAAACCAATTCATCCTTTTCATTTTCAAATTCAATTTCATTTTCAATCTCAAAGTTCAATTTAACTTTGAGATTTCAAAGTCATTTTTATTCAAATTCAAATCAGATTTCAAAGTTCAAATTGATTTTGAAATTCCAAATTCATTTTATATTCAAAACTCCAATCAAAATCAAAGTTCAATTTAACTTTGAGATTCTTGATTCATCTTCTGAATTAAACTCCAAATCCATTTTAGGATACAGGATTCAACACTCATATCGGATCTTAGACTTCAGATCCAATTCCATTTTAGGATCCAGAATCCAATTCCACATCGGATCTCAGACTTCAGATCAAAATCTATTCTAGGATCCAGAACTCAATTCTACATCGGATCTCAGATTTTAGATCTTAAATCCATCTTAGATCCAATTCCATTCCCAATTCTAGATTTCAAATCCAAATCTCATATGAACTCCCTAAATCCATTTTTATTCTTAAATACCATTTGATTTTCCCAGGTTCATTCTAAGATTCAAATTCAATATCATTTCAAAGAAATTTCATCTTCTTCTTCTCCTATATCCATGATTAAATTCAAAATCCATTTCTGACTTTGAAACTTCATTTCCTTTCATTTCAAAGCTTCAAATCATTCTTTCTCAAAATTTATTCTTCCCATCCTGATTTACTTCAAAAACTTAGAACTTCTGTGATCTATCTCAAGTTCTAAGTTAGATTAAATCATTTCTTCACTCCTTTACCAAGTTCATCTCAGAATACTTGGAAATTTCTAAATCAATTTTCAAAAGAGCATACATCCTTGCATTGCACAAGTATGATTCTTTGTGCATTTAGAGTTAGGATAAATTCTTAGATTATATTTAGGCAAAGCAAAAGGCATATATTCGATCCTTGGTTCGATTACCCCTGGTAAAGGCGCCAGGAACGGTCGAACCTCGTACCGACGAGCGAATCCCATCTCTCCATCTTTTTCCCGCAAAATTTCAAAACGGAGGCGAGTTATCTTTAAAATATTTTCCAATCAAGGTCATGTGAGACCGCGCAAAATAGTTCCTCTTCTCTCTTTCTTTCTTTCTTTTCTCTTCTCTCTTTCTTTTCTTTCTTTTATTCCACTCCCTTCAAAAAGGAGGAGAATAGAGGTTAGAAAAGGAAAAGAGAAGGAAGAGAGAAAAACCACAAGAGAGAGTAAAAATTTTGCGATGATCACACTTTGCCTTTTGATTCTCATGGTATATTCCAGTTTCATTTTTCTCATATTCGCATATCCCATTATAGTTATATTTTGCTTCATCGTTTTTGCTTTTATTGTTTCTTTATGCGCCATATTTTATCTGAGTGTGGCATTTCCTTTTCTGTATTTTTGCATTTTCTCATATCTTTCTGTAATTGTGGATTCAACATCATTGTGCCATTTATATGTCTTCTTCATTTCAACAAACATACCTTGCTTATGCCTTCAGTAAAGGTAACCAGCCCAGAGAGATGTGAGAAATCTTGGGGCTAAAACAGGATATTTACCATTGTGATGGGCTCAATTATCTGGTATGTCTTGAATTGCTGTAAGAAATTAGCAGACCAATAAGTTCAAATCTTGAGAATGAGATACCGCGCGCTTTAACATTCTTGAATAAGTGTCATAAACAATTGACTTGCCATTTTTACTATGCTCAATTCTTAATGGGGGTTCATCAAAGTTTTGATAAACAGGTAATATGGGTATTCCGCTTCCTGCCTTCATCGCCCATGACATCAGACAACAGATTTTACCATGAATCTGAATTA
This sequence comes from Nuphar pumila, assembly GCF_984573655.1. NCBI lineage: Eukaryota > Viridiplantae > Streptophyta > Magnoliopsida > Nymphaeales > Nymphaeaceae > Nuphar > Nuphar pumila. Next base: position 37,674,528 of record NC_143261.1, on the reverse strand, counting down.
ATTCAGGACAAAATCAATGCAACCCGGCACTTCTTGTGGCTACAGAGGAATATTGTTGAAATTTTGTAAAAACCCATCGTTAAACTGCAGTTGAGGAACCTTGTTGTTATGAAAAAGTTGTTGAATCCTATGCGTAAATGTCCTTTGAGTACATTTTTGATACCTTAACTGCTGAATCGGATCCTGATTAATAAGGTATGTTTATTCAATGGCTAAACTAAAAGGGCATTTTGGGAAGATTTCAGTTTGTATAGTTTCATGTTTAAAATATCATGTTTCAGAGACTTGAACCCTGTTGTCACTTCTTATTCTTCTTTTAATCAGTATGTAGAAGAGAAGGATGGAGTATCTAATTTGAGCTCGCCAAATCATCCTTATTTTCCATGTGAATATATCGATTCCTGATTTTATGGAATAATGTAATGAGCTATTAGTTTAAAATTAGATTTTGATGCATAGTGGACTCTATGTCGCGTTAACTCAAATTAGGTTTTGATTCGTTATATATTGTATATCTTGCATGTTGTACAATGTTCATCCTTTTATTAAATCATTGTCTCACTGTTCCTCTGTAAATTTCTATTCATCTATCACCTTACATAAAGCATCATACTATGTATGATTGCTACACAACAACATCCCTTTACCACTACCTCCAACAACACTATGTAGCACGCACAATACTTACCTGTACACATGTCCCCTGTTGCGTCATTTGCTATCCTTGCTACATCCACCTTACCTGCTGCACATTTCCTGCAAATGCCACTATTCACATCACAAACATCTTTCATTATATATCTCCAGCCACTCACCTACCCCCTCTGTGTTTTCATTTTCCTGTGTCCTAAGATATTGCTTCTTAGCAGTCACTGTTCCCACTGGTCCACTCGTGGTTTACAGTGACTCATTCACTGCTTGGTTCATTGTTTCACCTGTTGTTGAATCAATGAATCAGTGAGCCAGAACCACATACTCGTTACCATTCACTCACCTATGTGCACTCTCTACCTATATGTACATAGTATATGGTAGCCTTTGCACTTTAGCACCACATCTAATGCTTTGCATACTGAAGGTACACATCACTTGCATACCATTTTCCTCATTCTCATTTACATTGTAGCACCCTTCACAACCATATTTCACTACACCACCTACCATTATATCCATCACTATAGCAGCTCCAACACTATAGCATTGAATAGTCTAAATTTGATATCCCTTTATGCCCCTCTGTACAGTCGATTCCACGATTATTGCCCCTCAGCAGCAACTGTTTCCTATTCATGTATAGAGTCACTATCCTGCCCTTCTGTTGATCATTAAGAGGTTGTTATCCTTACCCTCACATCCTAGCATCACCATCAGTAGAGTCATCTCTCCCCATGGGAACCAAAATGTGCAGGTACGTGGATTCTACCACTCTGCCATAGCCTGAATCAGACTTCTGTTGATGGTCTGCTTGCCTACCACCGATGCCATCTCCAATCCACAATCATCCAAGTGGTCTGGGAACATACGTGAGAGGGTGGCGAACCTAGAATAATACCACCGGGGGAAGAAGGAATGAGTCTGGATAACCTGATGATCCGAGGATCCATCTCTTATCTGATAGAAGACATGATCTTTGGGAAAGACAATATCGAAGGAATTGGACGCCATTAGAATAATACTGAGGCAAAGAAAAATGAATTCCCTATTATTTTAATTTTGTTAGAACTTAGGTTTCTATCATTTATAGATTTTAGAAGTTCATCTATGAATTCCCTATTATTTTAATTTTGTTAAGATTAGGGGCCTGTTAATCCCCTGTGTCCTCTGTAACCATAAGTACAATGCCAAAACTGTCAAAAAAGGATTTGTTCCTCTGTGTGTCAAGGACATCCTTCGAAAAGTTCAGCCATTTTGGCCACTGTTTTCTATTTTTCCCCAATTTTTTGTGAAAGCCTGTCAGTTTGCCTTAAGTTCTAGAGTCACCAGATTCTGACTGATCTTGTCGGAGCTGTAAATCTTTGACTGATGATGCGTGATCATGCATATATTTCAGGGCTAATTAACATTAAAATATGCATGATTTTATGAAAAAAATGTTTCAAAAACCCAATTTTATGTTAGTTTTCAGTAAATGAGCTAAAAGGATTGAAAATTAGAAAATGCTTGAAAAAAGTGGCTTTATTTTGCAATTTAGTTAATAAAATAATTTTGGTTTTCTTTAGAGAAAAAAAAGCAAGAAGAAAAAAAAATCATTAAATATATAGATTAGAATAGTTATATTTTTTTAGAAAAAAATAATCAAATGAGGTTTTGAGGTTTTTAGCAAATAAAAACTCTTTAAATAGTTTTTTTTAGATTTTTAAAAAAAATATAAATAAAGCAAACCGGTTTACACGGTTTGGGTTTTGAAAAATTGAAAATAAAGCAAACCGGTTTACACGGTTTGCTATCTTTTGAAAATTAAAAAAAAACTGAAAAACAAACAACAACAAACTGGTTCAAACCGGTTTGCTTGCTGTTAAAAACCCAAAAAATGAAAAATCAAGGGCGTCTCCCCCATTCTCGGATGAAGCCTTGCCTCTTTCCCCTCTTTCCCTCTCTTCCCTCTTTTCTCACCATCCTCCACCATCGTCGGTGGTTTCTTACCTCCTTCTTCCCCTTCTCCCTCTTGCTCTGTTCAATCCAGCCGGCGGTGGTGGTGGCTCTTCAGTCCGGCGACGACGTGGTGGTGGAGGCCGCCATTCTCTTCTAACCCCTCTGGTACGGTAAGGCATCCTCTTCATCTTCATCTTCATCTTCATCATCTTCTTCTTCTTCTTCTTTCTTCTTATTCCTCTTCATCGTTTCAATAAATTCTGTCATGCTATTGTTGTTTCAGAAAATAAAAATGAAAAGGAAAATAAAAAGATTGAAATGTGTATGCCTAATTTCCTGTTTTCTGCAGTATCTCATTATCTTGTTTGTGTTTTTTTTAGTCATTTCATGTTTATTCATTCTCGTAAGAGTCATTTTCTTGTTTTCTGACTGAATTACATCTCAATTTTTCATGTTCTGTCAAATTTTCTGTAATACATTTTCTGATTCAACGATTGTATTAGTTTTGATTATAATCTACTGATTTCCTGTATAGTCTAATGTAAACGAGTTTGCATAGTTTGTTAATCCTTTGCATTTCACGGTATATGTTCTGATTTCTGTGTTGTTTCATCTGCATAGTAGCATTTACATCATTTCATTTCTGTATTGTCGGTTTTGCTGATTCTTTGTTTTTTTTTATTATTTTTCTTTTTTTTTCCGCAATGTTATGCATCTGATTTTCTTACTATTGCAATTGTCAATTTTCTGTGTTGATCTTCTTTTGCTTTACTGTGTATTCATTCATTTTTTTTTATTTGTTCATTCATTGCATTTTCTTTTTTTGCTATTTTTCTTTCTTTCTTTCTTTCATTGAAATTTGTTTTCATCACCTATTGTTTGCTTTCATTTCAGTGTGATTTCCTATTTCTTTCATTTTATAAGTACCTATTATGCAACTCACAGATTTTGTTATGTTTTTCAACCTCCGATTTCATCATTTTTCATCTCATTTTCTGTTAAGTGTTTTTAATTTCCTGTTTTTAGTTATTTCATTTTCTAGTTTATGAAATTAATTTCCTGTTTTCCAGTTTTTCCATTTCTTGTTTTGTAGTTCTTGATGCTTTTTAGTCATTTTCCAGTTTTTCTATTACATTCTCTGTTTTGGTTGTTATTTCTTGCTTGTTCATTCCTGCATGCTTTGTGTTTTGATTTTTAGTATAGATTTGCCTCTGTTTTGATTTTTAGTATAATTTGTAGTAGTATCATTGTTAATTGCTTGTTTTCTTCAGTCAATGGATTTCCAGTTTTTATTATTTCCTTCATTTTCTATTTTTTTTACATTTTATTTTTCTATTTTTTAGTACATTCATATACTGTTTTTTTTTTAATACATTTACTTTCTGTTTTGCATTCATTTTTCCTGTTTTTTTTAATACATTGATTTCTTGTCTTCTTCATTCAATTAAATTCCTGTTTTACATATTGTTTTGCAGTTCATTTTCTTGTTTTCTTGTCAAATCACTAATTTCCTGTGTTTTTCAATAGTTTATGTTCATGTTGTGTTAATGAAGTATTAGTGAATTGAAATTTAGTTAATTGTTTTAGTTAATATAGTTTTAGTTGCCATTGAATTCTATTGATGATATCTTTCAGTGTTTTTTTAGTGTTGAGCTAGTATAATATTGTTTTTACTTCTATCTCTGGTACTGCTTGTGTTTTGTTTATTTGTGCAGGATAGCACAGGAGTGAAGCTGAAGCGATTACGTGACACGAGGAAGCACAAGAGTAGAAGATTTTTTCTTTTATTTTTAGAATTAGGAATTTGATTGGGTTTGTAAATATTGCACTTTACTCCGTGAAGGGTATTCATTTGTTGTAATAGATAGTTGTTTTTACTTTACTCGAACATTTTACATTTTAATAATACGGCAGTAAAGATTAGTTTAGATTTGTGTGTTTGAATACAAAATATTCCCGTTCCCTGAGTTTGACCCGGTCTCATCCACTAGTGAGAACCGGTTTTTATTATTTGATGTCTGGTTTTCACATGTTTTTCATATAAAAATCTTTTCAAAATTACAACGATTTAAAAGAAGACATCAAATTTTAGCGCCGTTGCCGAGGAACGGCGTAATATTAGTATTCACTTTATTGCCCAGTGTTTGTTTGCATTTAGGAGTAGAACCACGTATGTGCATATCTTAGAGACGAGGTTACTTTTCTGCACAGCCCACCTATTAGGATCCCCTTAGAGGTGACTGTGTACGATTGGTACCGTACACATAGATTTTATATTTCTTTTGCATAATCTCTGTTATGTGTAACTGCGTGGTGTTTGTTTAGTTTTTGTTGTTTTTAGTCTACTCGCTTTGTTGTTTGCGTGGTTTGGCCGCTTAGTGCGTTAGTTAGGTAGAAAACCCAAAGTTAGGACATGTGCTACACCGATCTACTCTAAGGTGTACGCAATGGCTGACGATCATCATTTGATTCATCCTTTGAGGGAGTACTTCATGCCAAATACGTAGACTCTCGCCTCCTGCATCACAAGACCTGATGTAGGAGCGAGCCATTTTGAGATTAAGGCCAGTGTGATTCAAATGTTACCCTCATTTTATGGCCTTAGCAATGAGGACCCATATCGTCATCTCGACGAATTCCTTGAGATTTGCTCGACTGTGCGAATCAATAATTTTGGAGACGACGCTATGAGGTTGACTTTGTTTCTGTTCTCTCTCAAAGATAAAGCCAAGCACTGGCTAAAATCTCTTGAGACGGTTCGTATTACTACTTGGGAAGGAATGCAGCGCGAATTCCTCAAAAAGTACTTCCCAATTGGTAAAACGAATCAGTTTCGTAAAGCTATAACCAGTTTTTCTCAAATTGTGGGAGAACAGTTTCACGAGTCTTGGGAGAGATTGAAAGATCTTCTCCGCAAGTGTCCCCATCACCAGCTGCCTCGTTGGCATTTGGTGCAGTATTTCTATGACGGACTTACTGAGAAGCATCGTCAAATGGTTGATTCGTCTTGTGGGGGCACTTTTATGTTCAAGAGTGAGGACAAGGCATGGTCTTTATTTGAGACCTTGAGTGAAAACACGATGCATCATACATTGTCTTCACGGCTCGATAGGACTACATCTCTGTCTAGTGGTCCTAGGAAAATAGGGATTTCTGAAGTAGGGTCCGAATTAGAATTGCGTACCAAGGTTGACCAGTTGACTAGGAAGTTAGATCAATTCCTAGCCAATTCTTCGAGAAGTCCAGTAGAAAGAGTGTGCGAGCTATGTGCTAGCCCTGCACATTGTGTTTCAGATTGTTCGGCAGCACCATTATATCCTGAATTCGTTCAAGAGCAGGTGAATGTTGTCCAAGGTTTCGCTAAACCCATGCCTGATTCATTTACATCATCATATAACCCAGGTTGGTGAAACCAATCCATTTCCCTATCCCATCAGCCCTTCCAGACACAATATAGACCCAGTAACCCTTCACAAGGTTACTAGCATCCCATTTTTCCACAGGTTCATCCCCTTGCCCAACATGCTTATACTCAACCCCATTCTCATGAGCCTTCACCTAGTCAATCCTTTCAAGATAGGATATTACAAGTTTTGAGCTCCCATACGCAGTCAATAGCCAAGCTAGAGACTCAAATGGGACAGTTGGTTGAGACCTTCAGTAGGCAAAGCGAGGGGAACCCATCTAGTAATTCTGTTGTCTCAAAGGAAGAGGATTCCATGTCATTTGACTTGCAACCCACTGATTCACATCATGAGCAGGTTAAATTTGTTACATCCCTTCATAGCGGGAAGGCGTATCATTTCATTCAGGAATCGACTCATGAACCTTATATCATTTTTACTGACGAGTCGATCTCCATGACACCTCAGCAGAAGGGGCCTGACCCACAACATGCATTATCATCATATAAAGCCCCATTTTCTGAGCCTTTAGGATCACCAATTGTTTTTAATAAGCAAGAGGTACAGATGCAGAAGGTGATTGACCAAGTCAAGCCTGATCATATTCACCACTTGTCTGAAGTTGCATTCATTGATAATAGGCCGGTCTTAGACTCTCATTTCTTGACCAGTCTCTCAGATGAGACTAATCTCTGTTCTTCATGTCGAGAGAGTTATGATAATACATTTAGAGGACACAGTGCGTAGTGTCACAGAGGACACTCTGTTCTTCATAGAGCCAGACTTCATGTCCATTGATCTCATGGACGATGAAGGTTTTTCCAGGGATCCGTCTGGCTGGGGACGTGAAACTTAGCGCTTTATGGGAGGCAACCCATATCTTGTATATTATTAGATTTGCTTAGAATTTATAGATTTTATTTTGTTTTTCCTTTTTCGTTTTGTTCATGAGTTTTTCCTGTTCTTTTTGTTTCATTCATAGTTTTCATGTATGTCATGTATACATTGCATTCATTATATTCATATAACGTACATTTTTTTAAAATTCATGTCAGGTCATTCTACTCTTTTCCCTCATTTATTTTCTCTCATGTGCATTCACGTAGTTTCATATAAGCATGGGGGAGTGCCACTGAGACAGTGTCATTCAAGCATGGGGGAGGGTGTAGTTTGCACACCTTGATATTTCTGTTTACGTTCTTGCACGTGTTTACACATCTTTCATGAAAAGTAGGTTTTTAAAGAAAGAGTTTGAACTTATATGAATGTTATTTCAAATCTGATGTTTTTAGAGGATTTTTAAGCCCCACGAAAAAAAATTTCTGACATGGATCTAAAAATTACGGTTGTTTATGCGGATTTCGAAGAAATGATGATAGATACATGTTATAATTTATTTTGAATCATAAATATGAATATGCACAGTTGTATTTTTGAAAAACTAAGCAAATGAACAAAAGTGTAAGAGCTCAAAAGAGAAAAAAGAGCATGCGTTAGGTTGTTTGGATAATTCCACAATCCTTAGTAGATGGAACTTAGATGTAAGTTGAAACTTTTAATTCCATTTTCGAAAAGGAGAGTGGAAAACTTTTAATTCCATTTTCGAAATGTTTGACTCTCATGTTATAAAGGTGAATGAAGGAAGTCACTTTTATGTCTTAGTTGATATCTTTTGGTATGTATTGAAAAAGTATAGAAGATATTGACATTGCACAAGGCATAGAAGCAGACCACACGCAAGCTATAAGAGAAGAATGAATACTCAAAAAGAAAAAGCGTGAAAAATGAAAAAATCGAGAAAAGAGCTGAAAAAGAAAGAAAAGTTCAGTGCTTAGAAGTGTGATTGAGAAAACCTGTGTAGAAAACATATGAGTGAGGATAAGTAAATAATTATATGTTTTTATTGGATTTTCTAAGAATAAAACATAAATAATTGTGATATTTAGATAAGTGAAAAAAATTCTTTTTCTGTGGTGCTATATAAAGACTCTAATTATGTTTTGATTTTTTTTGTAACAGGAAATATTTGTGAAAATAAAGTCTTTAATTACCTACTACTTATGAGGATGTGTAATATTATGCATACATGACAGAGATGTTTGCGGGTAGCATCACTGCAAACCCTCACGAGACCTTACTCGTCCACTGAGGTAACTCAGGGGTTGAACGGGCTTGTTGCATGAGCTAAATGCAATCGTGATTCCTACGAAAGTGAGTTAGGTGATAGTTTTCATTTCATGTATTTGTCTAGTTTGCTCGAGGACTAGAAAAACATAAGCATGGGGGTATTTGATCAAGCATATATTTCAAGGAGAATTAACATTAAAATATGCATGATTTTATGAAAAAAATGTTTTAAAAACCCAAGTTTATGCTAGTTTTCGTTAAATGAGCTAAAATGATTTCAAAACAAAAAATGTGTGAAAAATAGCTTTATTTGTATATTTTAGTACATATTTTAATGTTTGATATTAACATAGTAGTTTAGTTTTAGTTTTTACTAAAAATAAAAATAAAAAAATAAAAAAAATGGATAAAATAGTTTTATATTGTTAATAAAATCATTTTAATTGTTTGTTTTTTTAGAAAAGAAAAAAAAATTATATAAATAAGTAGAATAGTTTTATTTTGAGTTTCTTTATAAATAAAAAAAAAGTTTTGTTTGTAACTTTTTGAAAAAATTTCTAATAAACCATAAACCGGTTTATACGGTATTTGAGTTTAAAAAAAAAACTGAAAAAAAAACTGAAAAAAAATTCTGTTACAAATCGGTTCCAGCCGGTTTGGGGTTTTTAAAACCCACGAATTGAAAAATTTTCAATCGTCTCCCCCAATTCACGCTAGACCCTGCTTCCTTTCCCCTCTTTCCCTCTCTTCTCTCTCTTCTCACCAGCTTCCACCATCGCCGATGCTTCCTTTCCCTACCTTCCCCTTCTCCCTCTTCCTCTAATGATACTCCAGCCGGCGGTGGTGGTGGAGGCCGCCCTTCTTTCCTAACCCCTCTGGTAAGTCTTCTGTTCTTCTTCTTCTACTTCTTCTTCTGATTCCTCATCTGCATCTTCTTCTTCTTCAACTAATTCTGTGTAAAAAAAAAATATAAAAACGAGAAAAATAATACAATAAAAATAGTATATCGCATGTTGTATATATCTCTTTCAGATTTCTAGATTCGAATTTCTGTTTGTTTTCTGTTTTTAGGATAACTTCATTTTAGAATTAGCTTCTCTGTTACGTTTGATATTGATTTTTCATTTGCGATTACATTTTTTGATTTCATGTTACTGATTTCCCTATTTGATTTTTGTGCATCGAACTTCCTGTTTCTGTTTTGCTATTTTGATTTCCATGTTTTGTATTCATTGATTTCTTGTTCACTTTAATTTATTTTCTGTTGTTTTTCTTAATATTATATTTGATTTACTTTCTTTCATTTCATTTGTGTTGTTGTTCGGTGTCTATTTGATGTCTGCGGTTAATTTCCTACATGCAGTTGCTTTGGATTCGTTTTCCTCTGAGTTTTCATTTTCGCATGTCAGTTCATTACTTGCATTTTAAATTTGTTTTTTTTTATTATTTCAGTTCATTATTTGTCGTATGTTCATTTCTGTGTATCATTAGTCTGAATCTGATTGCATTAGTGGTTTTAGTTTCAGTAATTTCATAGTTTTGTTTTTTTTTTATTTGCAGGTTGTTTTCCAGAATTTCTATTTGTTTTGTTATTTTACTGAGTTTTGCTCTTCATTTTGCTAAGTTTCCTGTATTATGAGACATGTATTTTCTGTTTTTAACGCATGAAATTTCCTGTTTTTCAATTTCATGTTTGTCAAATAATTCCCTATTTACTTTTATTCTCTCTTTTGTTCTGTTTCTCATCACATAGGATTTCCTGATTGATTCATTCATCCGATTCTCTTTATTTTCCTTGTTGTTTTAGTCATTTTCAATTTCTGTTTTGATTCATTACCTGATGTTCTGTTTTCCAGTTTTCACTTCTTGTTTTGTATTTTCCTGTGTTTGTTTTTAATCATTTCATTTCTTGTTTTGATAATTCCTTGTTTTGTTTCTGTTTTTCAATTAAGTAATTTCCAGCTTTTCTTGCAATTCTAAGTTCCTATTTACTCTTACATTCCGGTTTGTTCATGTGTTAAATTCTTGTCTTTTTCATTCAGTGATTGCATGTATTTTTCAGTTTTTGTCCTTCATTGATTTTCTGTTTTGCTTTCACATGCTTTCATAATTAGCATTTAGCTAGCTTAGTATAATTTTTACTTCTATCTCTGGTACTGCTCGTGTTCATTTGATTTGTGCAGGATAGCACGGGACTGGAGCGGAAGTGATTACGTGACACAAAGTACGAAGAGTAGAGCTTCTTTTTACTTTTCAGTTTAGAATTAGGAATTTAATTGGGTTTGTAAATATTGCACTTTACACCTTCTGCGAAGGGTATTCATTTGTTGTAATAGTTAGTTGTTTTTACCTTTCTTGAACATTTTACATTTCAATAATTCGGCAATAAAGATTAGTTTAGATTTGTGTGTTTGAATACAATATATTCTCGTTCCCTGAGTTCGACTCGATCTCATCCACTAGTGAGAAGCAGTTTTTATTATTTGATGTCTGGTTTTCACATGTTTTTCATATAAAAATCTTTTCAAAATTACAACGATTTAAAAGAAGACATCAGTTTTGAAGAAAATTTGATACAAAAGAGAAAAGAATGTAGATAGAGGAAAAATATACACCTAGGTTTTTGAAAATAAGGAGAAATTTTGAATAATATACCCAGGGTTTGAAAAAGGTTTGATAGATATATGAGAATACAAGAAAATATCACATAATCACAGTTGCACAAACAAGGATACGCACACAACACTCCCTAAAGGCTGACTCTAAATGCAATATTTGAAATAGCTTGTAGGGCCTTAATCCTAACTCTATGGTTCAGATCATCCGATTCCAATCAAGATATGCCGATATACTCCAGCCGAAGCTTTGAAGTACCTGGCATAAAAATAATTCTCTGGTTCTAAGATAATGGCTTCTCAACATCCTTGAGCACCTACCGATATACCTCGGACTATGGCCCTTAGGTACGTGGTAGGGGGCTCTAACCCAAATAAGTGGTCCAGTTGTGAGGCTCTCTCCCGAACTATGGTTCAGTGAGACAGCCCAACAACGTGAAGATTGGGACAATATAGGTATGGATGTTTTCGAAAACATGTTCAACATGCAATAAAACCATATGGCTCTTATGCAAGTCCTAAAAGAGATAGAATTAAAATGAAGAGAAGCATACACTTGCATACATTGTTTTGCATTCAATCCCTAGAATTGAGGAGAGTTGTATTTTAGACCTAAGTCTAAGTGAGCATGGAATAATCTCCTCAATATGGTCCTACCAAACCATACTTCAATCCTATATGCATTATGTCAGCTAGGACAAAGTCTAGGCTCCTAAGGTTTGCATGAAAATGAAGCTGACATTTGTAGAAAAAAGACCTAAATAATATCAAAGCAAAGCAAAAGGCACAAATTCGACCGGACGAAGACGAGTCCCATCACGGTCGCCAAATTCTGTGATCATTGCAAAAAATTTCCTCTTGTATTCTCTCTTTTCCTTTCTAACCTCTATTCCCTTTTTGAAGGGGAATAAAAGATTGAAAAGAAGAGAGAAAAGAGAATTAAGAAGAGAGAAGAATTCTTTTACAAAGGTCCCACTTGACCTTAATTTTGAAAATACTTTGAAATTACTCACCTCCATTTTGAAAATTTGCGGAAAAATGGAGAGACGGGATTCGCTCATCGGAACGAGGTTCGATCGTTCCTGGTGCTTTTACCAGGGATAATCAAACCAAGGATTGAATTTATGCCTTTTTGCTTTGCCTAAATATTATCTAAGAATTTATTCTAAGTCTAAAATGCACAAGGAATCATGCTTGTGCGATACAAATGCAAAGAAGTATGCTTTTGAGAAAATAGTTTAGAAATTTTGAGATTTGCCAAGTGATTCTGAAATAAACTTGATAATATAATGAAGAAATGATTCAAAGAGTTGAAATTGATTTGAAAAAGTTAGATTTTGAATCTAACTTTAGAATTTTTGAGATAGATCTGGAAGAAGAGAATTGAAATTCCAAGTCTTGGAATAATCAGATTTAGAAAATGGACTTTGATTTTAAAGAAACAAGGAAAAAAAGGAGATTTTTTTTTGGAACTTGAGATATAATTTTTGAAGTAAAAATGAATTTTCAAAGTCAGAATGAACCTTGAATTTGAGTTTGAATCTAGGATTCGAAATTGAGATAGAACTTTGGAAGGGAATTGAATTCCAGATTTAAAGTCTGAAATTAGAATGAATCTTAGATCTAGGTAGAATTTGAAAACAAATTTGGATTTAGATATTGGATTTCAGGATGGATTTCAATTCGAAATATGAGATCCTAAGTGGAATTGGATCTGATGTCTAGAATCCAAGATGGAGTTGGATCTGAAAATCTGGAATTCAAAATGAAATTTAATCCAGAATCTGGAATCCTAAATGGAATTTTGATTCGAAATATGAAATTTTAGATGGAATTGGATCCGAAGTCTGGAATCCAAGACGCATTTGAATCCAAAATCTGGAATCCTAAATGGATTTGGATCCGAAGATCTGTAATCCAATATGGAATTTAGAAGATGGATCTGGATTTTGGAAATCCAGATGGGATTTGAAGATAGATCTGGATTTTGGAAATCCAGATTTGAAAAAAGTAGGCTTTAGACTTAGGGAAAAATTGAATTTTGAGATTCAGGATCAATCTCAAAACCTTGATTTTGAATTGAGAATCAAGACTCAATTTTTAGATAGAATTTTGGAGATCTTGAAGAATAAATTTGATTTAAAGCTTGAGTTTTGAAATCAGGAGATGAATTAGGAATTTCAAAGTTAAATTGAACTTTGAAATTTGATCTTGAAATGTTGAATTGAATTTGAATTTGAATTCTGAAGATGAATTTGGAATTTTCAAAGTTGAATTAAACTTTGAAATTTGATTTTGATTTGGAATTTGAATTTTGAATGTAAAAAATGAGTGTAAAATTTCAAAGTCAAATTGGACTTTGAATTTTAAAATGAGATAGAATTTGAGAAGAGAAAGATGAATTTGAAGTTATAAATAAGAATTGATTGATTTGAGGAGTGAAGAAGATATTTGGAAACATACCTCAGAATTACTTGGATTTTGAAATAATATGAAAAGAATCTTGAAAAATATGATGTAATTCTATCCTAAATGATGAATGCTTTTGAAATTGATTTGAAAGTTGAAATTTGAAAGCATATTTCAATCTTTCAGTGAATTTGAAATAAGATTGAAAATATAATACATTTCTAACTAAGGGCATAAAATGTATTATATAATAATCATATTTAAATTCAAATAAAGAATAAAACATATTTTGGTGCCCTTATAGAATTTAAAATGAAATTAACTCTCAATATATCCTTACTTCGGCCATTGATATATATTTTGAGTTAATTTTAAATTAAACTCTGCTAAAGGAAGAAAATATTTAGAGAAATATGATGATTTTTGAAAACAGATCCAATGTGGATCTAATGTTATTCCATAAAAGATGAAAACCCTAAGTTTTGTTCACATTTTGACTAAGGCCATAAATGCAAATCATCAACTTAGGATTAAATCACCTTTTGTGCCATTCGTGTTCCACCATTTGTGATTTTTTTTTTTGAAATAAAGATAAAAATAAGATGAAATAAGCAATTATGAGAGTTTACATGCTCATACATTCTATTCTAAACTAGAAATGTAAAGTTCTCATTAATATCTAGCTATTACAATTCTGAAATTTGAAATTGAAATTCCTGAACTAAGAGGGAAAATAACATTTTCTACCTAATTCCTGCAAGATTCGAGTTAGCACATAAAAAAAAATGAATATAGAAAGAAATATTGTATTTGAAATTCAAGATGCCAATGATGAAATGCTCATATCTATGCTTTGAACTAAATGAAACTTTAATGCATCGTGGATGAGAAAAATATATACTTGGAAGAGGAAATGAATGTCTAAAATGTATATGTGACATATTATAGGAAATCTGAATGTAAAGATATGATGGTGAGGATGGGCATAAATATGGGTTTATTGTGAAGACCCGATTCAACATACCGATTTCAGCAACTCAAGAGCATATTCAGTGAAATGAGACCATGGATCAATTATTATAACATCACTTTGATTGCAGCAAGGTGAGATTGATAGTGCAACAACATATGGATTTCATATATCACAACAATACATCGGATTTAGCAAAATGAGATCCATAGCATAACATGTTTATTCTCAGCAAAGTAGAACAATATCATTGTAGCAATATAGTGATTTCGGCAAGATGAAGGCAGTGGGATGATGTGCTGAAGGTATTTTGTGGGTAGAGCAATGAGTGCACTGTAGCAATGAAGTGTATGAATATGAAGTGGAACCAGTGCAGATGCATATGAAGTGTTGCTGCAATTACAATAGGTGTTAGTGTAGCTGGAAGGTGCCTACAGGTGCATGTGATGTAAATGGTGATGCTGGGATGTGAGGGTAAAGATACCAACCTCTTAATGATCAACGAAAGGGCAGGATAGTGACTCTATACATGAATAGGAAACAATTGCTGCTGAGGGGCAATAATCGTGGAATCGACTGTACAGAGGGGCATCAAGGGATATCAAATTTAGACTATTCAATGCTACAACGTTGGAGCTGCTGCAGTGATGGGTATAATGGTAGGTGGTGTAGTGAAATATGGTTGTGAAGGGTGCTACAATGTAAATGAGAATGAGGAAAATGGTATGCAAGTGTTGTGTACCTTCAGTATGCAAAGCATTAGATGTGGTGCTAAAGTGCAAAGGCTACCATATACTGTGTACATATAGGTGGAGAGTGCACAGAGGTGAGTGAATGGTAACGAGTATGTGGTTCTGGCTCACTGATTCATTGATTCAACAACATGTGAATCAATGAACCAAGCAGTGAATAAGTCACTGTAAACCATGAGTGGACCACTGGGAATAGTGACTGCTAAGAAGCAATATCTTAGGACACAGGAAAATGAAAACACAAGGGGGTAGGCGAGTGGCTGGAGATATATAATGAAAGATGTTTGTGATGTGAATAGTGGCATTTGCAGGAAATGTGCAGCAGGTAAGGTGGATGTAGCAAGGATAGCAAATGACGCAACAGGGGACATGTGTACAGGTAAGTATTGTCCATGCTACAAAGTGTTGTTGGAGGTAGTGGTAAAGGGATGTTGCTGTGTAGCAATCATACATAGTATGATGCTTTATGTAAGGTGATAGATGAATGGAAATGTACAAGGGAACAGTGAGACAATGATTTAATAAAAGGATAAACATTGTACAACATGCAAGATATACAATATATAACGAATCAAAACCTAATCGTTGCTTTGAAGATTTGAGTTTTCAAACTCGGGTTTTCCATTTTATCATTATTTTAAAGATTCGGGTTCCGAATCGGGTTTTTCCTTTTTATATTTCGTTCGGAGTTTCAGATTCCGACTCAGACTTTCTATTGGATCCAACGCTCGTGTTGGAACCAATCGTTGCTTTGAAGATTCAAGTTTTCAAACTCGGGTTTTCCATTTCATCTTTATTTTTAAAGATCCGGGTTCCGACTCGGGTTTTTCCTTTTTATATTTTCGTTTGAAGTTCCAAGTTTTGACTCAGACTTCCTATTGGATCGAACGCTCGTTTTGGAACCAATCGTTGCTTTGAAGATTCGAATTTTCAAACTCGGGTTTTCCCCTTTTTTATATATATTTCACTTTCAAAGTTTCGAGTTTCGACTCGGGCTTTCTTTTGGATCCGATGCTCGCATTGGACCAATTGTTACCTCAAAAATTCAAGTTTTCAAAACTCGATTTTCTCTTTTCTCTTTTATTCTGAAGATCCGGGTTCCGACTCGGGGTTTTCTTTTTTTTACATTCCATTTTCGGAGTTTCGAGTTCCGACTCAAGCTTCCTTTTGGATCTGATGCTCACATTGGACCAATTGTTACCTTGAAAATTCGAGTTTTCAAAACTCGATTTTCTCTTTTCTCTTTTATTTTGAAGATCCGGGTTCCGACTCGGGTTTTCCTCCTTTTATATTCCATTTTCAGAGTTTCAAGTTCCGACTCGGGCTTCCTTTTGGATCCGATGCTCGCATTGGACCAATTGTTACCTCAAAAATTTGAGTTTTCAAACTCAATTTTCTCTTTTCTCTTTTATTTTGAAAGATCCGGGTTCCGAATCAGGTTTTCCCCTTTTTTATATTCAATTTTCGGAGTTTCGAGTTCCGACTCGAGCTTCCTTTTGGATCTGATGCTCACATTGGATAAATTGTTATGTCAAAAATTTGAGTTTTTAAACTCGATTTTCTCTTTTCTCTTTTATTTTTAAGATCTGGGTTCCGACTCAGGTTTTTTCTCTTTACAAAATTCCATTTTCGGAGTTTTAAATTCCGACTCGGGCTTCCTTTTGGATCCGATGCTCACATTGGACCAATTGTTATGTCGAAAATTCGAGTTTTCAAACTCAATTTTCTGTTCTTTTTTTATTTTGAAGATCTGGGTTCCGACTCAGGTTTTTCCCTTCATCTTCCATTTCTGAGGTTTCGAGTTCCAACTTGAACTTCCTGTTGGATCCAACGCTCGTATTGGACCAATCGTTTCTTCAAAAAGTCGAGTTCTAAACTCGAGTTTTCCTTCTTTTATCTTGAAATTCTGGGTTCCAACTCAGATTTCTCCTTTGATTTGATGCTCGTATTGGACCAAAGTTTTCCTTTAAAAAATCAAGTTCTGGACTCATGTTTTTCACTCCTTCTCAGGTTAAGGGATAAACCTGAACCTCATTCTTTGAGGTATTCTTTTCCCCTTCAGGATAAGGGATAATCCTGGAACACCAGCAATCATTCCCACTTCAATTTCCAAATATCTTAAGAGTGTCGGTCTCTTTTTCAAATCCAGTGCTCGTACTGGTGTAGTTTTCAAAATCCAGTGCTCATACTAGTGCATTTTCGAAAACCCAGTGCTCGTACTGGTGTATTTTTCAAAATCCAGTGCTCGTACTGGTGCATTTTCGAAAACCCAGTGCTCGTACTGGTGCATTTTCAAAATCCAGTGCTCGTACTGGTGCATTTTCAAAATCCAGTGCTCGTACTGGTACATCTAGCGCTCGTGCTAGTGTCTGGCCAACTGATCAGTTAGCCCTTCAGGTTCAGTCTTTATACTAACCATTCATCATAATTCAAGCTCTAAGTCTCAATTTCAACCTTCGGGTTACCATTTTGTCAAAAATCAATCTTTTTTCCTCTTGTGAAGGACCCTCTTCCGGGGAGAGTTCGAGGGAGCTCGTTCCTTTCACATGCAACCATCTTTTCGTTCGCAAGAACCTTTTTCCAGGGAGAGTTTGAAGGGACTCGTTTCTTCGCGAACTGTTTGCAAAACAACAACCTAATTTTTACACAAAGGAACCCTTTTCTAGGGAGAGCTTTGACGGAAGCCCGTTTCCTTTTGTGGCCCCCAATTTTCTCATTTTTGGCCAACCCCTTCACAGCGGACCCTCTTCCAGGGAGAGTGTGATGGACTCATTCCTCTGTGATACTTTTTCAACCTTATTTTTGGCCGCCTTTCCATAAGAGAAGCCTAGAGATAGGGAGTTTTGACGAAAACTTAATTTCTCTTCGAAAGTTCTGTTTTGCAAACACCTCCTCTTTAGGGAAGAGAGGAGTATTTTCTACTTCCCATTCAGGTAAGAGCTAAGCCTGAGTCTCTCTTTTGGGGGAAAAAGAGAGGAGAATTTTGTCATGGATATGTCGATTCAATGTCAATCGATTCCTTTCATCAAAGATTTCTAGAATATTTTGCCAATCTGCTATCAAAAACCATTGTTGATCTCAAAGCATTTATTGCGCAAAGAATTACCTTAAACTACCTTCAGTATTATTTTCAAAAGGATAATACTTTTGTGAAGAAAGAACAGAATTCAAGCTTTTTTCTGTTGGTCAACCAAGAGGATGACAAAAAATCTTCGATATGACCGACAAAGGAAAATTCAATGATGTTGAAAAGCCATTAGTGAATTGATATTGATCATAGCTATGGCACATCCTTAAAGATCGTTCTTCTGGAAGTAAGGCAATGGAAATATCCTGGGCAGTAAAAGAACCTACCCAATCCATATCTCCTCAGTCATTTAAGCTGCAATCAAATATCTGCAAAAGGTATCTCTCAATTGTCATCAAGATGAAGACGAATATGTGAGCTAGACCCCCGGGGCCAAAGAAGATTTGGATCATCTCTGAGATAAAGGAGTTTGTGACGGATCCTTCCAGGGAAAGTTTAGATCACCGTCGAGATAAAGGGGACTGCGATGAACCTCCTGACAAACCCTGAAGGATATTTGATTTCTGCTACCATCTAGAGATCTTTGACCAATGAACACTATCGTCAGTATAATTCCTGAGAAAAATAAGGATCAGAGCATCTCCAAGACGAAGGAGTTTGTGACGTACCCTTCCCCCCCCAAAAAAAAAGTCAGTACATCTCCAAAATGAAGGATGATGTAATAAGCTTCTCCCAAAAACCCGAGAAAGCTCAATATCTCAAAAAGAGTGCTAGAAAGATGATGGGGGAAAGCCCCAGGATATCAAACTGCCAGGAATCATCTTTATCTATGAGAAATTCTTCTATCAATATCTTTCTATTCAATTGCTTTTATGAAGCTAAGAATATTTTTCTCTCTTTTCATATCAAGGAAATTGATATCTTTCTTGAAGAAGCTCAACAACAGCAAATTTGAATTTGATTCTTGATTCTACAGAGTTAGCCCAATTGGAGTTAATACTCTAGGTAGAAAGAGGTGATGTTTTCATACAAATGAGCACAGTTCAATCATTCTAAATCAACTACAATTTTTGGCATCTTATTGGCAATATTTTCTAGCTATCTCAATATGAAGCAAGAGCTCGATGTTCATTTTGACATATCCTGGTGTCGTCCCTTATTAGGACTGAAAAGTCCTTCCCTCGAGATAGCTAGAAAATATTGACATATGTCAAAATGAACATCGAGCACTTGCTTCATATTGAGATAGCTAGAAAATATTGCCAATAAGGGTTAAGCCTGAACCTCGCTCCTCGAGGTATTGTCCCTTTCAGGTTAAGGGTTAAGCCTGAACCTCGTGTTCCCACGAGGTGTCTTTCGTTCAGGTTTTGGTTAAACCTGGGCCTCGTTCCAACGAGGTTCCTCGTTCTGATGAGGTAATTCTCTCAGTCCCATCATGGTTCTTTCCATTAAGAAATCCATGATCTTCATATCCATCTAGAAGGGATCATGCTTGAGCTTCATCTCATGAGGTATTTTTCTCAAAAATGTCCCATCAAGGTCCTCATGTATTCCTTTCCCCATTTCAATACATCTTGATATATCTTCGTCCCATCCAAGTTAAGGGCTAAACCTGAGTCATTCCAAAAAGCTGATCTCGTCTCACCCATGAGACTTGATCAAAATTCTTATCTTTCACCATTCTGGGATCCTTGCCCAAAGTCCCATCATGATTTCCTCACTTCTGTTATTTAGTCATATCATTTTCGAGGATTTTGTCTCCCCAAAACCATTCATGATAAGGTTTTAAGCCTGAGAAACCATGGCTTTCAGAATAAATTCTTCCACACCCAGTTCAAATCTGCTGACTGGGGCATTTTTCAAAATTTGGAGTGTTTTCTTTGCCACTAAGCTCGGCTTTCAACCAGCTTAGTAGCAAAGAGGGGCATCTGTGAACACCCCAAAATTTTCAAAATTTTGTAAATATTTCCTTTTTGCCCCTAGCCCCCATTTTCTGAGGGATTGAGTCAATTTCAATCAGAATTCCAGTTTATTTCTCAGATTTACTGGAATCAAATCCATTTTCTATATCTGAGTCGATTTTGGATTCAGATCCAGTGTTCAAATCAAAATCTCAGCCTTGTCATCCAATTTTCAAAATTAAATTCACAAAAATACCAAAAATAATTTCCAAAAGGCTCGGACAGTCGATCCGATGTCCATTTGGATTCGATGCTCTGTATTTCTCGATTCGAGGTCTAAAACTTGAATATTTCTTCAAAATCTGGATCAAAACCCATTTTTTGAGGAAATTTCAAAAGTTTAAACCCGAATCCTCAAAAAACTCCTCTTTTGTAAATATTTCTCAAAAATATAAAAATAGTTTTTAAATCCCTTATTTTTGCCTAGATTTTAAAGTTTTATTCCAAAAATAACAAAAAAAATATAGAAAATGTAAAGAAAAAGAACAAAAAAAAAAACGGAAAAGAAAAATATAAAAAAATGGCTTGTTGAAAGCCCCTTTTTGAAAATCATTTATTCTGAAAAACCACTTTTTAGAAAGACTCTTGAAAGGAGCCCCTTTTTCAAAAAAATTCAAAACTTTTTGAACCAATTGAAAAAATATCCTAATGGCCTCTCACTATAAAGAGAGGCCGCAGGGGTCGATAGGAAGGGATCCACTCTCGCTCACGTCGCTCACCTATTCATCCATTTCTTTTATTATCCCCGATTAGCATCCGTTTTTTTTTCTCTGCACCATTCTCCTTTGACACATCTATTTTCTTTGTGTTAATCCATTAGCCTCATCGTCCACATCCGTTTTCTCGCTTCAACACGTTCGAGCCTCTCCTCCTCTTGATCGAGCTTCCTTCCTCCTTCAGAATACCTGCAGCTGTAGGTAAGCGATCACTTCTCTCTCTTATTCTCGATTTCCTTGGTTTTCTTGCTCATCGCCCCATTAAAGCATTCATGTAGCGTCGATTTTGCTTATAGCAAGATCGACCTACACCTGTGCAACATTAATGGAACATTTGTGTTCCAACATCTTTACTTTATTTTCTTTTACTTATGATTCTTGCAATTGCTCTATTGAATTGGCATTCGTCTCTCTGTTGCATTTCCTGTTACATGGTTATATGCATACCTCTCATTCATGAGAGGTTTTAATTATATTTTCAATTGCGTTTGCATCTCATCATTTATGCATTGTTTTTTTTTTTTTACGCTCATTAATTCCTCTGCATTCTCTTTGTGTCTACACTTTTCCCTTTCTCTTTATGTCATCAATTATTCTGTGTTAATTCATCAATATACTTTGCATTCATATATTTTAATTCAAGGTAACATCATCTCATGCGGCTTATTTTGTTTCATCATTCACCACACTCGTGATTCATTGTATCCATTTCCTCATATTGTATCTCACCTCATTCCAATAGTGCGGCATTTATGAATCCTGACTCTCTAATTCCTTAAGAGATTTGGATTTTATAAATCTTAGAATTATATTCCATCCTTTGTATATCACAACACAAAGGTCTCATATGTCCACATTTGCACCTAGCATTTCACGCCATTTTCTTTTATTCCATATTATTAAATGTCCACCGCCATCACATTCGATACAAAATTTATATCTCATTTGCATCCAACATCTTCCCGATTGTTGTCCGTTTTCATCCTTTGATCATATGTTATGCCTTTCTTCTGCTATTCATTGGAAATTGTCACGGACCTTTCAAGTTTGAAACATTTCAAGCAATTGATTCTGGAAAATGGTGAGAAGCTCATCGGCACAACATCTGTATTTCCGCGTTGCATCACATTCCCGTTTGACACCACTATTGCATTAGCTTATGTTTCTTTGCCTTCTGATTTTCATGGTATATTCCAGTTTCATTTTTCTCATATTCACATATCACATTATAGTTATATTTTGCTTCATCATTTTTGCTTTTATTGTTTCTTTATGCACCATATTTTATCTGAGTGTGGCATTAACTTTTCTGTATTTTCGCATTTTCTCATATCTTTCTGTAATTGTGGATTCAGCATTATTGTGTCATTTATATGTCTTCTTCATTCCAACAAACATACCCTGCTTATGCCTTCAGTAAAAGTAACCAGCCCAGAGAGATGTGAGAAATCTCGGGGCTAAAATAGGATATTTACCATTGTGATGGGCTCAATTATCTGGTATGTCTTGAATTGCTGTAAGAAATTAGCAGACCCATAAGTTCGAATCTTGAGAATGAGATACCGCGCACTTTAACATTCTTGGCTAAGTGTCATAGGCAATTGACTTGCCATTTTTACTATGCTCAATTCATAATGGGGGTTCATTAAAGTTTTGATAAACAGGTAATATGGGTATTCCACTTCCTGCCTTTATCGCCCATGACATCAGACAACAGATTTTACCATGAATCTGAATTAATTTAGGATGAAATCAATGCAACCCGGTACTTCCTATGGCTACGAAGGAATATTGTTGAAATTTTGTAAAAACCCATCATTAAACTGCAGTTGAGGAACCTTGTTGTTATGAAAAAGTTGTTGAATCCTATGCGTAAATGTCCCCTGAGTACATTTATGATACATTAACTGCTGAATCAGATCTTGGTTAATAAAGTATGCTTATTCAATTGCTAAACTAAAAGGGCATTTCAGGAAGATTTCAGTTTGTACAGTTTCAGGTTTAAAATTTCATGTTCTAGAGACTTGAACCCTGTTGTCACTTCTTATTCTTCTTTTAATCAGTATGCAAAAGAGAAGGATGGAGTATCTAATTTGAGCTCGCCAAATCATCCTTATTTGCCATGTGAATATATCGATTCTTGATTTTACAGAACAACGTAATGAGCTATTAGTTTAAAATTAGATTTTGATGCACAGTAGACTCTATGTCTCGTTAACTCAAATTAGGTTTTGATTCGTTATATATTGTATATCTTGCATGTTGTACAATGTTCATTCTTTTATTAAATCATTGTCTCATTGTTCCCTTGTACATTTCCATTCATCTATCACCTTACATAAAGCATCATACTATGTATGATTGCTACACAACAACATCCCTTTACCACTATCTCCAACAACACTCTGTAGCACGCACAATACTTACCTGTACACATGTCCCCTATTGCGTCATTTGCTATCCTTGCTACATCTACCTTACCTGCTGCACATTTTTTGCAAAAGCCACTATTCACATCTGTAAACACCCCAAATTCTCACTCACCTTCTTGACATCGCCCTCAATCATCATATTTCAGTTCTTTAGATGTAATGAAGGGTAAAATGGTCATTTTCTGAGATTGAACCTTGCAGAAAGTCTAAAATTTCATTCTTGAGCCTCAAAATTTCTATACTTAGGTTCAGAGACATCTTCAAATTGCAAAATTTCAAAATCCTTTTCTGGACAAAAAGCTAGAATTTCCAAGTCCGAGCTCAGAGTGACATTTCATCGAACATGTCTTTGCATAGCATTGCATCATTTCACTGCATAGCATATCATTTCGAGGTCCAGAAACTCTCGATTTCAAAAACTTTCAATCCAGATTCGAGTTTTAACTCTTTTCAAAATTTTAAAACCCTGGAATTTCAAAATTACCAATTTTCCCATTTTACCCCCAGGAATTTGAATTATAAAAATTTTCTCAAGAAAAACAATCTGGATATTTGGATATTGATTTTAAAGATTTTATCTCAAAACTTTTTGCAAAAGATTTTAAATCTCTTTACAAATTTTTTTACATTTATCCATATTTTTGCCCTAAAAAACCAATTTTTCCAAATTCTTGAAAACAAATAATGTTTTATCTCGTATTTTCAAATAAATAGAGTGGGACCCGCCTTTGAACTAGCATCATATTCAGAATCTCAAGTAAGTTGTTCATTCTCAAGCGGGACCCACCCGGAGATCACACCAATTTGCAAATTTTTCTTTTTAATTCCTCAATATTTATTTATCTTAATTAGTGGGCCCACACACAAGTGGCACCCCAAGTGAAAATAAAAGACTTGCAAAAACAAAACAAAACTTTATTTTCAAAAGGATTTTAAAAGTGGATTGAGGTGGCATTTCCATAAAAGCCTCTCATTTATTTCATTATTCATTTATTTTATTTTATTTATTTTATTTATTTTATTTCTTTTATTAATTTGCTTACTTAAAATTGTAAAAGGAAACGGCCCAAACGGCACCACAGCCATATTTAAAAAAAAAAATCATTTTACCCAAAACTTAGGTAAATGAAACACATTTTTTTGAAAAAAAGGCAGGAGGCACCCTTTTGAAAACGACTACCTTTAATGCTACGGTTTTAAAAAAAAATTCAATGAAGGTAACAGATTTTCAAAAGGGAAAGGAAGCTGGATCTTTTGAAAGAGAAGGAAAATCTTTGAAAAGGGGGTCTGGGCCGATTGAAGGTGAGAAAGATTATGATTTTCTTGTCTTTTTGGGTTTTCGTAGGTGGCTTCTTCCCAGCGGCAGAGGAAGCAACAGGTTTTGGTGGTTTTTCCTTTAGTCCATCCTCAGCCGCAGCCCAGCCAAGTCTTCATCTTCTTCAGCCCACCTGCAAAAGGAAACAACATTCAGCAAGACCTCCATTCCTGCACTTTCTTTCAGCCCAGCCAACGTCTGCATCTCTTTCAGCCCATCATCCTTCAGCTGTAGCAGAGATTCAGCATTTGTCGCCCACCTTTTTTTTTCCCCTAACTCTCCAGCATTCCCCCTTTCACCTCCACTTCAAGCCAGTCGCAGGACCACCTCCACTCACGTCTTCCCCTTCTTCAGTCCAGCCACAGCAGGAAAGCCAGCCGCAGGGCACCTCCAGCAGCTGCCTTCCATCATCTTCCGCACACCAGCTGAACGTCCAAGAAACTGCTGCCCATCATCCACCATCCTCAGCCCACCATCAAAAAACCACATCCAGCATCGCCCCTTTCATTTAGCCCAGCCACAGAAAACTCCATTGAGCCTGCTTCTCATTTTCTTCAGCCCAACTGTGAACACCCCAAATTTTTCAAAGTTTTGTAAAAATGACCCTTTTGCCCCTGACTCTATTTTCTGAGAAGATCAAAGTGATTTCAAAGTTAAATTTCAGTCTTTCTTCAGATTTCTGGATTAAATTCCACATTGATATATTCAAATTCAACTCCGGGTCTGAACCCAGTATTTTAAATACAAATCTGAGCCCCGTTGTCCGATTTCCAAAATAAAATCACAAAAATACCAAAAAAATGATTTTGAAAGGCTCGGGCGGCTCATCCAGCACTCTGTTGGATCCTTGACCCTATATTTCTCAGTTCGAGGTTGTAGACCTCGAATATTTCTCAAAAATTCGGACACAAATCCATTTGCTGAAGAAATTTTTTCAAAATAGCTCAGAAAAATTCTCTTTTGTAAATATTTTACAAAAACACAAAAAAAAATAGTTTTAATCTTTGTTTTCTCACAAGCTTTAGGATTTTATTCTAAAAATACAAAAAAATAGAAAAATAAACTAAAAACCAAAAAAATCGAGAAAAGCTATAAAGAAAACGGATGATTTTCAAGCTTTTTGAAGCCATTTTTTACCAAAAAGCCTCATTCCTTAACCATTTTTCAGAAAATTCTTAAAAAGGGAACCACCTTTTTAAAATAGGGAAAAGCTGCAATGGACTCCTCCCGCGCATGCTCTCTCTTGATTCACCACCGTTGATCTTCCAACAGCCTCCCCTCTCTCTCAGCCTTCGATCGACAACAACCTCCATTCTCGAATCCTCCACGGCGCCTTTAAGAAGATGTCTCCAAGCCTCTTCAAGGGACGGATTTTTTTTCCCATTAAGATCAGTTTTTCACTTCACGCATCCATTATCGGCCTCCACTTCATCTCGAGCAAGATCGATCCCATTTCTTTTCTCCGGCAACCATCTTCTTTGAGTAGCCTCCATTTCCATCGAGTATTCACCCTCTCCGAGCAACAAAACATCCATCTTCTCCGGAGTAAAAGCATCCATTGACGATTCAACCAGCTAAGTTCATCAAGAGTTCTTCAGAATCACTACATTTCTCGCAGCCGAGGTTTCCCCCCTGCAGTTACAGAAATCGAGGATCTCCATAGTAGAACGAAGAGAAGACCCTCTTCATTTTCCCGGATCCTTGTATAGCTTTGGTTATACTCTTGTTGACACCATACAACACATCATCCTCCTGCAAGATCCCTGCAAGTCCCGGTGAGTCTCCCTTCTTCCCTCTATTCCTCTGTAAGCATTTTTTTCAGTATCCTATCTTGATTTGGTTCATTTTCGCACTTTTTTTTTAAAAAGCACTTATGGTAAGATCGATCTACGTATTGCAGACCGATCTACCGAGTGCTACAGTAATGGAATATCATGTTCCAACATCAACCCCTCATTCCTGTAGATTA
The DNA here is from genome assembly GCF_984573655.1 of Nuphar pumila. Taxonomy (NCBI): domain Eukaryota; kingdom Viridiplantae; phylum Streptophyta; class Magnoliopsida; order Nymphaeales; family Nymphaeaceae; genus Nuphar; species Nuphar pumila. The sequence continues at coordinate 37,648,238 of NC_143261.1, read as the reverse complement.
TCTCTACGTCCCGATTGGGTGTTCTCCTTTATTCTTGCTTTCACTCCACTTTTTTTGAGCGACATCCGTCTGTAGTGTTTCCTTTTAGCATGATCCGTAGCCTTATTTTCTGTATAGGCAATGTCAGTTCCCCCCCCCCCCCCCATGTCTTGATCCAGTGTCATGTAATAAGGGTCGAGCCCGGTTCAAAAAAAAAAGAAAAGAGAGAGGGGAGGAGCATCGTCTAAGTGTACTACAGAATTGGAATGGATGCCATAATGTATTGATGATTCCAGTCTAGAAATAGATACCGACTCGGTTTGCAGAAAGGAAAATTACATCCTAATTTATTCTTCTACAGATGTTCTAAATCATTCTTTGTCGCTGGTCCCGAATGCTTTTCCCCCTTTTCGTCGGACTTATCTCAAAACAACCTGTTTCTCTGTCATCCCTTCCTGTTAAGGCCTCCTTCCTATTTCAATTAAAAGGTAGTCACCCAGATTCATCGGGAATAGTTTGATCCCCCCCCTTCTTTGGTTATTTGTTAAATCTGTTTTCCTCTGTGTTTTGCCACTCTGTTTAATCTTACATTCTGATCCATGGCTGATTTTCGATTTCCTTGCACTTATTGTAATTTCTAGTTTGTGTCTGATTATACATATATATATATATTTTTTGTTGTCGTTCACTTGTCGTCCATCTTCAGAAGTTAGACTCTTTACTTTCATAGAACTGTAGTATTGCTTTCATAGTGTGAACTATAGTGGCTCTGTTAAATATGATACTGAAGATGAATCGCGTGAATTCTCCTGACGATGCTTCAAACATTGGATATATTTGGAATGTCCAAGACGCATGTATTACTTTCCTGAAGATGGTTGGGCAACCTCTGAAGAAGGTTTGCCTGGGTAATTTGACCGGATTGTCATCTTTATTAGATTTCTGTAACTTAATAAATCGTATGCATGTTGACACTTGTTTTGATTGTATATCAATAATCTGTGAAACTTCATATTCCATCTCAAGGTTACTGCTGAACTCATTTTTTTTTTCTTCTCCTTTTCTTTTTCCTTTTTTTTTCTTTTCTGTTATGTTTCCAATATCGTCTAAACTCCACCAGTTATGTCTATTACTAATGATATTATTAGGGAATTACGTCTGAGAATAAACTCAGGGTGATTTTCTTTTCCATTTGAATTGTTACTCATGGGTTTCTTTTTATTGTAAGTCAGCAGGTCATGTATAGCAACAAATCCCCTGTAAGACTGAAAAGTAGTTGGGCCCATCAGGTAATATATAAAAGACCATTGCACATGTCGTAAAAGCACTTGCGAGAGTGTATGCTATCGATTGAGGTTCCCCCTCTCTACAATCACTTATTTGAAATCGATAGGAATGGACAGTTCTTTCAAGTCTGAGGATATTTTTTTCTAAGCTGAGAGTAGAAAACTTATCTCTTGTGGATTCTAGGGATATTCAGCTACAACTTTGCTTACCCCATCTATTACCCTGCCATCTTCCTGTTATAGTGCTCTTAGCAGTGGCAGGTGCATACCCTATTGTCATCTATACGTTTCCACCCTGCCTTCTATATCTCAAATTTATCTATTCCCAACTGCAACATTTTTTTTTTGGCAACATAGGAGTTGTCTCTTAAGATTTTTTATGGTCTTGTTTTGTTACTGCTAAAGGTGGTTCACTAGGCCGATCATTTATGGTAATTTCATTTGAAGCATCAAGGGGTCATTGTAAACACCCCAAATTTTCACTCACCTCCTTGACATTGCCCTCAATCGGCACATTTTAGTTCTCCGGAAGCAATGAAGGGCAAAATGGTCATTTTCTGAGATTAAACCTTGCAGAAAGTCCAAAATTTCATTCTTGAGCCTCAAAATTTCCATATTTAGGTTCAGAGACATCTTCAAATTGCAAAATTTCAAAATCATCTTTCTGGACAAAAAGTTAGAATTTCCAAGTTCGAGCTTAGAGTGACATTTCATAGAACATGTCTATGCATAGCATTGCATCATTTCACTGCATAGCATGTCAGTTTGAGATCCAGAACTCTTGATTTTCCAAATTGTCAATCCAGATTTTATTTTTAAACTTTTCAAAATTGATTTTTAAAACCCTGGGATTTTAAAATTGCCAATCTTTCCCATTTTACCCCCAGGACTTTGAATTACAAAAATTTTCCTCAAGAAAACAATCTGGATATTTGGATATTGATTTTAAAGATTTTATCTCAAAACTTTTTGCAAAAGATTTTAAATCTCCTTACAAAATTTTTACATTTACTTTATCCATATTTTGCTCTGAAAAACCAATTTTTCCAAATTCTTGAAAACAAATAATGTTTTATTTCGTATCTTCAAATAAATGGAGCGAGACCCACCTTTGAACTAGCACCATACTCAGATTCCCAGGTAAGTATCTTATTCTCAAGTGAGACCCACTCGGAGGTCATACCAATTTGCAAAATTTCCTTTTTAAAATTCTTATTTATTTATTTATTTATTTATTTAGTGGGCCCACACACATGTGGCACCCTATTTGAAAATAAAAGATTTTACAAAACAAAATAAAGCTTTATTTTCAAAAGGATTTTAAAAGTGGATTGAAGTGGCATTTCCATAAAAGCCTCTCATTTATTTCCTTTTTATTTTTTTTTTATTTTTTATTTTATTTTATTTTGTTTTAATAAAAAAATTTTTTAGAAAGAGGCAGCCTTAATGGCACAGCCGAATTTCCCTAAGGTAAAAAATTTTATTTTTACCTAAAACTTAGGGAAATAAAACCAAAATTTGAAAAAAATCAAAAGATGCGCCCTTTTGAAAACGGTAGCATTGAAGTCCAATTTGAAAAAAATTTCAAAAAAATTGATAACGGACCCTCATGAAGGAGGAGAGGGCTGCATTTTTTTTTTTAAGGGGCTGAAAGTTTTAAAGAGTAGCCATTAGCCGATGGAAAAGGGGGAAGCCTGGCCGATTAATGGTTTTTTTCTGTTTTGCAGGTGGGACTTCTCAGCGTGGAGCCACTTTCACCTCCAACAGCAGCTGAAGATCACCTTCTTCAGTTCAGCCACTCCAACCCACCAGCAAGTAAGAGACCCAGCCGGCGATTCCTGCATCCAGCGTGAACTCCATCAGTTGCTTTCCACTTTCATTCAACCACATCCCAAAGGTTGCTGCCCCTTTTGTCTTCAGCCCAGCCATCAAACACCTCCAGCCGGCTACTACCCATCCTCCACTTTGCCTTCAACCCAGCCACCAAACACTTTGCCTTCAGCCAACCAAACGGATCTACTCCTCAACGTATTGCTGCCACCCATCTTCCTTCAGACCATCATTGCCCACCTCCAACAGCCAATGTTTTGCCCCTTTGCCTTCAGCTTAATAGCAAAAGTCCCATCCAACTGCTTTCATTCACCCTTCAACCCACCAACATAGTTCCAGCAGCAACCACTTTAGCTCACCAGCAGGAAGCCCAGCTGTACATCCATTTGCAGCAGGAAGCCCAGCCGCACCTCCACTTGCAGCAGGAAGCCCATTTGCAGTCCACAAGCAGCAGAAACTTCATCATTTGATTGATGAAACTTTGCTTAGCTTGAGGGTAAAATTCTGGTTTTATGAAGTTATAGCTGGAACTTCATCATTTGATTTATGAAATGTTGCATAGCTTGAGGGTAAATTTCTGTTTTTATGAAGTTATGGCTGGAACTTCATCATTTGATTTAGGAGCTTGATGTTCAAATTTCTGTTTTTATGAAGTTATGGCTGGAACTTCATCATTTTGATTCATGAGATTGATGATAAATTTCTGTTTTATGAAGTTATGCTGGAACTTCATCATTTGATTCTTGAGATTGATGTTCAAATTCTGTTTTATGAAGTTAGGGCTGAAACTTCATCATTTGATTTATGAAATTTTGTTGAGCTTGATGTTCAAATTCTTGTTTTATGAAGTTATGGCTGGGACTTCATCATTTGATGCTACAATTTCTGTTTTTATGAAGTTATGGCTGGAACTTCATCATTTTGATTCATGAGATTGATGATAAATTTCTGTTTTATGAAGTTATGCTGGAACTTCATCATTTGATTCATGAGATTGATGTTCAAATTTCTGTCTTTATGAAGTTATGGCTGGAACTTCATCATTTGATTTAGGAGCTTGATGTTCAAAATTCTGGTTTTATGAAGATATGGCTGGAACTTCATCATTTGATTTATGAGCTTGATGTTTAAAATGCTTGTTTTATGAAGTTATGGCTAGAACTTCATCATTTGATGCTACAATTTCTGTTGTTATGAAGATATGGGCTGGAATATCATCATTTTGATTCATGAGCTTAATGTTCAAATTCTGGTTTTATGAAGATGGGCTGGAGTATCATCATTTGATTTAGGAGCTTGATGTTCAAACTCCTGTTTTATGTAGTTATGTTAAAATTCTGTTTATATATATATATATGCTAAAATTCTGTTTTATGCTGTTATGGCTGGAACACCATCATTCGGTTTATGATATTTTGTCTAGCTTGCTGTTAAAATCCCTGTTTTATGAAGCTATGGCTGGAACATCACCCTTGGTTTTATGAAATTTTGCTTAGCTTAGTGCTAAATTCTTGTTTGCTATATCACCCCATTTGCAACACCAATTATACATATTATTTCATCATTTTCCACGACATTTTCACCTATTCACCAAGCTTTTCATATCCTTTTCATGATATCCTTGAAATAGCCCATGATGCTTCCACAACCCATTTCCTGCACATATTCATTTTCTGCTGCAAGTGTGCAGTCTTGATATTTGACCATATTCATGAACGGATATCTCTATATCCAATCGTGATCTCCCAACCATCTTTGGCGTGCTTCATTATGGATATATAGGGAGGCTCCATACCCATTTTCACTGGAAATTGCATTATAATTTGAGAAGTATGGTTGTGTGAAATCACCTACAGAAACTGTATATACCTGTAATTTCTGGTTTTACCTATTATACGTAATTTCCATTAGTATGTACATATTTTCTCATTATATGTATATATATATCTATATATATATGTATATCTATATATATTTATCTATATGTATACGTATATATGTATATATATATGTATATATATATATATATACATAGATATGTACTTATATATATATATATATATATATATATATATATATATATATATATTCATGTGCTCTTATTTCCATGTATGAACATCCATATATTGTCTCATATAGTTACACCTCCATCGTTACATGACATTTAGCACCTATTCTAGCATTTTGATATATATATATATATATATGTCTCTTCGTTGTATATATATATATATGTCCATTTCCTTTGTTATTTTGTACTAACTCTCATTTTGCAGGAAAATCTAGAAGATGCAGATTCCTTGGATCAATGTCAATTTTCTTTTACTTTATGTTATGCAATGTAACAATCCAATGTAAACCTTGGAATAAGATTTACTTTTACTGCTTAGATTAGGCCGCATCTCATATAGTTTGATTTCAGTAATATCCTGATTCTATGATGCATATATCTCTAATTTTCAAAATTCACCGTGGATGAACACGAATGGCACGTGCACCAACTCTTAGAGAGTTGATGAACTCGGTGGAGTCCATATTTACGGCCCTAGTCGGAATATGGATGAGACCCAGATCCATCATCTCTCTACCAGTCACATTGAGCCTACACTCTTAGGCTATCTTGAAAATGCACCTCATATTTCCATTTTTTTTAAAAATATTGTGAATTAACTCAAATAAACTCTGAATATATTCATGGCCACAGGCAGAATATATGAAGGATTTACTTTGGTTTAATCCACATTTTTCCAATAAAATTTTCAGAAATCTTTTCAAAAGTGCATTCATTCGTTCACATCATCTGCACCATTTGTTTTTCTCATGATTTTCTCAAAAGATTTTCACTTCATGGAATCAATTTTCTCAAGAAACTATGATGATATTCGGAGTTGGATTTCTCAAATCAAAGTTTTCCCGTGATTTTCCTTAAAAGTTATTTTCTTAATATCTATTTTCAAAGGGAATTTTCATCTTTCTCAAGAATAAAAAAGCTGGTTTGCAGACACTTCAAAGACAAGATTCTCAGGAATTCAATTTCCTATGTTTTGAATTTCCTTCTCCAAAGAACTTTCCCATAAGTTTTCTATCATTTTCCTAAGAAAATTCTCAAAGTCCGAGTTTTCCCAACAAGTGCTTTCCTTCTCAAATGTTCATCTTTTCTCAAGAATTCCTTCCATTATCCTGAGATTCTCATTTTTCCAAGTCTTTCTAAGCTTTCTCAAAATTATCCTGAGATTCTCATTTTTCTAAGTCTTTATAAACTTTCTCAAAATTTTCCTGAGATTCTCATTTCTTCATGGTTTTCTAAGTCTTTATAAACTTTCTCAAGATTTTCTCGAGATTCTCCCTTCTTCAAGATTTTCCAAATCTTTATAAATTTTCTCGAGATTTCAAACCTTCTTCGTCTGAGTTTTCCTGAGAGATTGATTTTCATCTTTTCCTGAGAAATACTTTTCAACTTCAGATGTTTTCTAAGCATACATCATATTTTCTAATTTTACATTTTTCAAAAATCTCATAGCACATGCCTGAATTCTCTGTGCATTTAGGATAGAATACAATTTCGATAATTTCGCTAAGTCAAGCATAATTTTGGTCCTTGGTTCGATTACCCCTGTTAAAGGCGGCAGGAATGGTCGAACCTCGTACCGACAGGTCGAGCCCCATCCCATGGATTTTCCCGCAATTTTCAAAATGGAGGCGAGTATTTTAAAACAATTTCCAAAATCCGGTCAAGTTTGAAGCGCGAAAGCATTTCCCTCTGTCTTCCGCAAGGAAGGGAAGACGGAAAAAATTTTGCGACGATAACAGGTTTGGCGACCGAGATGAGACTGTCCTTGTTTGACCTAAATTATGCTTGACTTAGTTCAATTATTGAAATTATGTTCACAAAATGTCAGGTCTTTTATTTCAATATCATGCGAACCTAAGAGCCTAGATTCTGACCTAGCTGACATTGACTGCATATAGCTTAGGCATGGTTTGGTAGGACCAGATTGAGGAGATATTTTCATGTTCATATAGACTTAGGTCTAAATACAACTCTCCTCAATTTAGGATCTGAATGCAAACAATGTATGCTTCTTCAAAGATTTTCAAAAGTCTATCTCTCTAGGACTTAGAGCCATCTATTTCTTGCATGTGATCATTTTTTTAAAAATCCCAATTACCTATCATTACCCAATCTTCACGTTGCTGGGCTCTCTTCCAGAACCCTAGTTCGGGATAAAGCCTCACAACTGGGCCAACTATTTGGGTTAACACCCCCCTACCACGTACCGCGGGCCACAGTCCGAAGTATATCGGTAGGCGCTCAAGGATGTTGAAAAACCTTACCTTAGAACCGAAGTTGAAATTATATGCCACGTACCTCGAATTTCGGTTCGGGTATATCGGCATAACTGGATTGGACAAAGATGATCTGAGCCTAGAGTTAGGATTAAGGTCCTACAGTTGTTTTCAAATTGATGCATTTAGAGGCAGCCTTTTAGGGAGTGCTGTATGTGCATAAATGTTTGTGCAGGATGTGATTGTTCTTATATTATATCTATTTTCCTATATTTTTCCTAAAATATTTTCAAATACCCATATTTTCATCTTTTCCTTTTATTTCCTCAAACCCTGGAAGATTTTCCCAAATATCCCATTTCTTTCAAAACTCCAGGTGATTTTTCCTTCTTCCGTTCTACTGGATCTCGAATTTCCAGCTGCATTTTTATCCTGCCTGCAATTTTTCAAAATCATATGTTTTCTCTCATTAGATTTTTAATTCTTTTGTCTATTTGCAAAAAAAATTCTACACCTTATTTTCCTCGTGCATATCTTGATTATTGCGGTGGAAATTTTTTACCCACTTGCCTTCTCCTTATTCTAAATCCGTTTGCGGATTGTTTTCCAATAGATATCTCTTTCCTTCAAAATGGTGTTTTTCCTCATGGTTGACGACCTCGCCTAGGTAACAAGGCACAATTTTCGTTGTTATTTCTCTTACAAAGAATGACAACACAATTGTCGTGATTTCAGCGGCGACTTCATCTCTAGTAATGGGATATTCTTCCAATTGTCTACCATATCATTTTTTTTCCCAATCCAAAGTTCCCTCAGAGTCTAATCAAGACTTCATCCTCCAGAGAGCATCCACAACATTTGATGGTTCGAACAAGGTCAGGAAAAAGAACCACATCACCACAGTACTCCTCAGCCTCAGAAGAAGAGATGAACTCCCCGCGATCCGAGAGGAGTCAAGAGCAGCAGCAAGGGGAGGATGGCATAGACCCACAGATGTATGCCATGTTCCAGAAAATGATGACCAAAATGATGAGTGAACAAGCTGGGACCAGTGCAGAGAAGAACCCATTCAGAGAGAAGTTCCATGGACACAAGGATAAGAAGAACTCCAAGAAGCAAATTCAGCCAGAGGAAATTTCAGATGAATCAGAATCAGAGGAAAACACCGATGAAGCATATGAGGTGCCTCAGGCATTTCAGAAACAGGGCCGAGAACAAAGGAAGAGTCGCAAATCAAAAGATCAAGTTGCAGAAGAGCTCTTGCAGACACAGTTCAAAGAAATGGCCAAAGTTGTTAAAGACCTGCAAGCTCACGACAAGGGCAAGAAAGTCTTCACTAGCGAGGATTTTTATGATGGATTAGAAGGAGATGAAGAACTGGAAAATCTGCCCCGCAAGTTCATCAAGTTCGATGGTTCTGGTGATCTCAAAGCCCATCTCGCCATGTTCTTCGCCGAATGCTCCAAATTCAAGAGAGACAATAGGGCCCTATTTCTCTGTTTTCCTCGTAGCTTAGAAGGCACTGCCGCCAAGTGGTACTCCGAGCATATCAATCCAATCGAGCTGCGAGAATTCGATAAGGTGGTCAACCTATTCATTGAGCGATTTCTGTTCAATACTGAAGCGCTCCCAACATTGAGCCATCTCTGCAATCTAAGGCAGAATGAAAATGAAAAAGCAAGGGACTTCATTCGCAGATGGAGAGAGACCTGCAACAAAATGAGGGATCCTATATCAGAAAGGCATGCTTTATCCTTAATCCTCAACAATTTTTCGCAACCTCTGAGAGGATTAATCTCTACCTCACCCTCCAAGTCTTTCGTTGAACTCATTGAACGAGCTGAATGGCTCGAAATGGGAGTAGAGAATGGAGTCTATGAAGGCCTTACCATTGCAAGAAACAGTCAAGATGCCAAAAAGAAGGCTCACTTCACTTTTGCGGCTAAATCTTTCAATAATAGCAAGGGCAACAAGAATGATCATGGCAACAGTTTGGAGAGGCAAAAAGGGAAGGACATCAACAGTAATAAACCTCTCCAATCCAGCCCTCAGCATCAAAAGAAAGATCAGGAAAGATCAAAGCGCAAGGACTGGAGAACTAATCGAAAATTCACCCCTCTGGATCAAACACTCGAGAGTATACTCGAGTATATGCTTGAGAAGGACCTTGTTCGGTTACCTAAAGCCAATGATCCTCCAGCAATTATGGGCAGATTCAAAGAGCAGTTTTGCAAATTTCATCGAGCAGTAGGGCATGATACAGAAAACTGCTTCGTCCTTAAGAACATTGTTCAAGACTGCATTGACAAGAAGCTCCTCGTTGAAGATGGAAAAGAGGACTAGTCATCCTGACTAAGCTTTTTCCACAATCATTCCAGAAGATGACAATGCCAACAATTTCCCATTTTTCATCTTGCTTTTTCAAAAAGAATGATGTAATCCCATTCTCCTTCCTTGATTTTAAAGCATCAATAAAGTCATCGAATTTTTCAATAGCTTGGCGCCAGCTTATTTGCTTCTTCTTCCTTTTCAAAATATCTATCTTGTGAGGAATGATCTTGAGGACGTCTATCAGTCAAGAAGCTTGTCAATTATCCTTCTTTTATTCAAAATTTTCCTTCCCAGTCACACTGGGGCATTTTTTTTGAAAATGTCTCTTTACCTCAAAACCTCCTGTATGCAGGCAGGATAAACCAATCTCTCATTTTGCATATATATGCACTCACTTGCATTAATTTTGCATTCATTTACATGCCATATGCATTTGCATTTGCATTTCATTTTGGATCAATTCTGCATCCATTTTTTCTCCTTCAGGTTAAGGGATAAACATGAATCATTTTCCATAATTCTTCAACCCTCGGGTCATCCAATTCTTCGATTTCGACCTCCGGGTCATCCAATTTCCAATTTTCAAATTACCAAAATTCTCAATTTTGACCGCCAGGTCATCCAATTTCCATCCGCATTCAGGATAAGGGGATAATCCTGAAACCATTCATAAAAGTAATCCAAGTCTCTATAATGATCCTCGTTCTTCATTGAACTGATAGTGTTCCAAGCGAACTGATAATCGTTCTTCAGTGAACTGATAGTGTTCCAAGCGAACTGATAGTCGTTCTTCAGTGAACTGATAGTGTTCCAAGCGAACTGATAGTCGTTCTTCAGTGAACTGATAGTGTTCCAAGTGAACTCATAGTCGTTCTTCAGTGAACTGATAGTGTTCCAAGCGAACTGATAGTCGTTCTTCAGTGAACTGATAGTGTTCCAAGCGAACTGATAGTCGTTCTTCAGTGAACTGATAGTGTTCCAAGCGAACTGATAGTCGTTCTTCAGTGAACTGATAGTGTTCCAAGCAAACTGATAGTCGTTCTTCATCGAACTGATAGTGTTCCAAGTGAACTGATAGTCGTTCTTCATTGAACTGATAGTGTTCCAAATGAACCGATGGTCGTTCTTTATTAAACTGATATTATTCCCAGCGATGGTCGTTCTTAATTTAACCAATATTGTTCTCAATGAACCGATGGTCATTCTCAATTGAACTGATATTGTTTCCAGTGAACTGATAGTCACCTCCTTTGGGGAAAGGAGATGATAATTTTTGTCACGGATGCGTTAAATCGGACTTCAAATGCTCTTTTTCACCTAGGATTTCAAGAAAACTTTGTCAATTTGTCAATCAAATTATTTGTTGATTTCAGAACTTTATTGCACAAATTTTTACCTTAGTTTACCTTCAGTATTACTTCCAAAAAGGCAAAGTTTTTGTGAAGAAGGATTCAAAATCCAAATTCTTTCTATTGGCCAACCAAAAGGACGAAGGATAAATCCTTGACATGGCTAGAAAAGAAGATTCAATGTTTTTGCAAAGCCATAGATGATTGATATTGATCGCAGTCAATGGCACATTTTTAAAGACCATTCTTGTGACAATGAGGCAGTGGAAATATCCTGAGCGCTAGAAAAAGAGAGTATTTACCCAAACCCTGTCTCCTCAAGCCGCAATTAAATATCCGCAAAAGGAATCTCTCAATTGTCATCAAGATGAAGGTGAATTAAGCGAGTAGATTCCCGGGCCAAAGAAGATTTGAAACATCTCCAAGATGACGGAGTTTGTGACGGATCCTTCCAGGGAAAGTCCAAAGCACTGTCGAGATGAAGGCAGGTGCGATGAACCTCCCGACAATCCCTAAAAGGTATTTAATTTCAGCTATCATCCAAAGAGCCAATATGGTCAAAGAAGGATCGAAACATCTCCAAGTTGAAGGAGTTTGTGACGTACCCTTCCCAAAAAAGAGCAAGAGAGGAAAAAGAAAGAGAGAAAAAGTCAGAACATCTCCAAAATGAAGGAGAATGTAGCAAAAACCCAAAAGAGAGCCAAAAGAGTGCAAAAAGATTATCATGAGAGAAACTCCCAGGATATCAAACTGCCAAAATTTGCCAAGAATTTCTTTAAATTTGTGCAATTCTATTATCAATATTCTTTCATCAGTTGCTTTCATAATATCAAATTCTCTTTCTTGTTCATATCAAGGAAATTGATAACCTCCTTGAAGAAGGTCAATCACAAGAAATTTGGATGCTAAATCTTGATTCTACGAAGTGAATCTCGTTTGGAGGTAATGCTTCAGGTAGAAAAGAAGGAATATCTTTGCAACAATGTGCATCATTTTCAATTACTTTGAATCAACAAAATTTTCAACATTTTGACAATATTTTCTAGCTATCCTGACGTTAAGTGAGAGCTTGATGTCCATGTTGATGCATCTTGACCCCTTCGAGAGAGTTTCCTTTGTCATCTTTCACATTGTTGAAAGATTAGCCTTCTCTCTGAAAGGATTACCTTTATCATTTTTCGCGTTGTCGAAAGAATCGCCTTACTCCTTTGGATTACCATATCCATCTTTCACATTGTCGAAAGAGTCGTCTTACTCCTTACCTTATTCATATTTCACAATGATGAAAAATTCACCGGATCATCTTGATCGTTTTCCAAAATTGCCTCTTACAATTCTATTTCCATCGCTTCGTTCATCTTCAAGAAAAGTTGTCTTATTCACCTTCCAATATTCTATTTTCCACCCGATCAGGATAAGGGTACAAACCTGAGCCTCCTTCAATGAGGTATTCCATTTTCCGCCCGATCAGGATAAGGGTACAAACCTGAGCCTCATTCAAAGAGGTATTTCATTTTCCGCCCGATCAGGATAAGGGTACAAAACCTGAGCCTCATTCAAAGAGGTATTTCATCTTCCGCCCGATCAGGATAAGGGTACAAACCTGAGCCTCAATCAAAGAGGTATTTCATCTTCCGCCCGATCAGGTTAAGGGTACAAACCCGAGTCTCATTTCGATGAGATATTCCATTCCCCAATCAGGTCAAGTGTTAAAAGCCTGAGCTTCGTTCCAAGCAAGGTATTTCTATCCCATCCAGGATAAGGGCAAAAACCTGAATTTCACTCTCATAAAGCAAATATTTCCTCTTCATTCTCCATTTCATATTTACCATTTTCCTCAGGCTAATTTCTTCATACCTAGTCAGATCCTTCTAACTGGGGCATTTTTAGATAGCCCAAATTTGGTGTGTTTTCTTTGCCACTAAGCTCAGCCATAAGCCGGCTTAGTAGCAAAGAGGGGCATCTGTAAACACCCCAAATTTTCACTCACCTCTCTGTTACCACAATGAAGCCATACATGATACTTCAAGTACAAGGTTTTGATGATGAGCAAGTAGAATCAACTGCATTTCAGCTAAGGCTATGAAGAAATTGAAGAATTCAGTAAAGAATCCTTGAAGACTAGTGTGCAAATGTTTAATTCATTAAAAGTCTTAGATTCTTGTAAGAGCCTTACTTAGAGTGCATATTTAGGTTGCATTTCGCCTTAAAAGTCTTTAGAAAAACTTTTCTAAAAGAAACTCTTTTGAAAATCTTTTTAGAAAACTCTTTTCTTAATTTTTCATGTTTATTAGTCGACCAATAGACTTATCAGTCGACTAATCCTTTCGCGCCATATTTTCTAAAAAGTCATTCTTGTCAAATTAGTCGACCGAAGGTTTTATCAGTCGACTGGACAGAATGTCTGTTTTCTGGAAAATTAGCAGCAGTCGACTAATGGTTTTTTCAATCGACTGAACAGAACATGTGTTTTCTGAAAATTTAGCAGCAGTCGACTAATGCTTTTTATCAGTCGACCGAACAGAATGTTTGTTTTTCAGAAGTTTTTAGCAGCAGTCGACTAAAAAGTTTTTCAGTCTACTGATGATATTATCAGTCGACTAACTTTTCTTAAGTCGACTAAGTTTCAAAAGTTCAGATTTTCAAACGGCTCGATTAACAGATCAGTCGACCGACGATAACTGTCAGTCTACTAATAACTAACTATTAGTCGACTAACTGATGTTTCAGTCGACTAATTTTGCCGTTTTCCTGAAACTTCAAAAAGGTGTGTCTTTTCATTTTTCAAACGTTTTTGATCGTTCGAAATGGACCGTTTTGACACCCTTTCATACTCTCAACGTATGGAATCTTGTAACTATAAATATGAGTGCATTTTACACAGAAAAAAAAACAATTCAATCGATTTGAATCTTGTTTTTCACTCCTATTTATTCAAGTATTTGTTTTCTCACTCACGTGATATTTTCACTTCAGTTTTTCACTCAAATCACTTTGAGAGATAGTGAATTCGTGAGTAGAGTGTTTCAACAACCTCAAAAGCCAATTGCATCTCATTTGCATTCAAAAGGAAGGCTCATAGGTTGTATTGTAAGTTCTTATTTCTTTTCTGTAAAAAGAAGGACTCCTTGGTGTAAAGGAGTTGTTTGCTTTCAGTTGGGTTGTTACTGAAAGTGGGACCGGTTATGGTCTGTGTGATCTTGTAGTTTACAAGGTTGATAGTGGAAAATCTCAAGCGGGTTTTGCTTGGGGACTGGATGTAGGTCGGGTTTGACCGAACCAGGATAAAATCTTGTGTTCTTTGTGTGTTTGCTTTGAGATTTGCAAAATCATTCAATATTCCACAGAAAAGTTTTAAAAGCACTATTCACCCCCCTCTAGTGCTCGTTGCCTCGATCCTAGTGCACTTTCACTCCCTGACATTGCCCTCAATCGGCACATTTCAGTTCTCCGGAAGCAATGAAGGGCAAAATGGTCATTTTCTGAGATTAAACCTTGCAGAAAGTCCAAAATTTCATTCTTGAGCCTCAAAATTTCCATATTTAGGTTCAGAGACATCTTCAAATTGCAAAATTTCAAAATCATCTTTCTGGACAAAAAGTTAGAATTTCCAAGTTCGAGCTCAGAGTGACATTTCATAGAACATGTCTGTGCATAGCATTGCATCATTTCACTGCATAGCATGTCAGTTTGAGATCCAGAACTCTTGATTTTCCAAATTGTCAATCCAGATTTTATTTTTAAACTTTTCAAAATTGATTTTTAAAACCCTGGGATTTTAAAATTGCCAATCTTTCCCATTTTACCCCCAGGACTTTGAATTACAAAAATTTTTCTCAAGAAAACAATCTGGATATTTGGATATTGATTTTAAAGATTTTATCTCAAAACTTTTTGCAAAAGATTTTAAATCTCCTTACAAATTTTTTACATTTACTTTATCCATATTTTGCTCTGAAAAACCAATTTTTCCAAATTCTTGAAAACAAATAATGTTTTATTTCGTATCTTCAAATAAATGGAGCGGGACCCACCTTTGAACTAGCACCATACTCAGATTCCCAGGTAAGTATCTTATTCTCAAGTGGGACCCACTCGGAGGTCATACCAATTTGCAAAATTTTCTTTTTAAAATTCTTATTTATTTATTTATTTATTTATTTTTTTAGTGGGCCCACACACATGTGGCACCCTATTTGAAAATAAAAGATTTTACAAAACAAAATAAAGCTTTATTTTCAAAAGGATTTTAAAAGTGGATTCAAGTGACATTTCCATAAAAGCCTCTCATTTATTTCCTTTTTATTTTTTTATTTTGTTTTAATAAATTTTTTTTTTAGAAAGAGGCAGCCTTAATGGCACAGCCGAATTTCCCTAAGGTAAAAAATTTTATTTTTACCTAAAACTTAGGGAAATAAAACCAAAATTTGAAAAAAATCAAAAGATGCACCCTTTTGAAAACTGTAGCATTGAAGTCCAATTTTAAAAAAATTTCAAAAAAATTGATAACGGACCCTCATGAAGGAGGAGAGGGCTGCGTTTTTTTTTTTTTTAGGGGCTGAAAGTTTTAAAGAGTAGCCATTAGCCGATGGAAAAGGCGGAAGCCTGGCCGATTAATGGTTTTTTTCTGTTTTGCAGGTGGGACTTCTCAGCGTGGAGCCACTTTCACCTCCAACAACAGCTGAAGATCACCTTCTTCAGTTCAGCCACTCCAACCCACCAGCAAGTAAGAGACCCAGCCGGCGATTCTTGCATCCAGCGTGAACTCCATCAGTTGCTTTCCACTTTCATTCAGCCACAGCCCAGCTGTACATCCATTTGCAGCAGGAAGCCCAGCCGCACCTCCACTTGCAGCAGGAAGCCCATTTGCAGTCCACAAGCAGCAGGAACTTCATCATTTGATTGATGAAACTTTGCTTAGCTTGAGGGAAAAATTCTGGTTTTATGAAGTTATAGCTGGAACTTCATCATTTGATTTATGAAATGTTGCTTAGCTTGAGGGTAAATTTCTGTTTTTATGAAGTTATGGCTGGAACTTCATCATTTGATTTAGGAGCTTGATGTTCAAATTTCTGTTTTTATGAAGTTATGGCTGGAACTTCATCATTTTGATTCATGAGATCGAAAATAAATTTCTGTTTTATGAAGTTATGCTGGAACTTCATCATTTGATTCTTGAGATTGATGTTCAAATTCTGTTTTATGAAGTTAGGGCTGAAACTTCATCATTTGATTTATGAAATTTTGTTGAGCTTGATGTTCAAATTCTTGTTTTATGAAGTTATGGCTGGAACTTCATCACTTGATGTTACAATTTCTGTTTTATGAAGCTATGGGCTGGAACATTATCATTTGATTTATGAGCTTCATGTTCAAAATTCTGTTTTATGAAGTTGGGGCTGAAACTTCATCATTTGATTTATGAAATTTTGTTGAGCTTGATGGTAAAATTCTCGTTTTATGAAGTTATGGCTGGAACTTCATCATTTGATGTTACAATTTCTGTTTTATGAAGCTATGGGCTGGAACATTATTATTTGATTTATGAGCTTCATGTTCAAAATTCTGTTTTATGAAGTTAGGGCTGAAACTTCATCATTTGATTTATGAAATTTTGTTGAGCTTGATGTTCAAATTCTTGTTTTATGAAGTTATGGCTGGGACTTCATCATTTGATGCTACAATTTCTGTTTTTATGAAGTTATGGCTGAAACTTCATCATTTTGATTCATGAGATTGATGATAAATTTCTGTTTTATGAAGTTATGCTGGAACTTCATCATTTGATTCATGAGATTGATGTTCAAATTTCTGTCTTTATGAAGTTATGGCTGGAACTTCATCATTTGATTTAGGAGCTTGATGTTCAAAATTCTGGTTTTATGAAGTTATGGCTGAAACTTCATCATTTGATTTATGAGCTTGATGTTTAAAATGCTTGTTTTATGAAGTTATGGCTGGAACTTCATCATTTGATGCTACAATTTCTGTTGTTATGAAGATATGGGCTGAAATATCATCATTTTGATTCATGAGCTTAATGTTCAAATTCTGGTTTTATGAAGATGGGCTGGAGTATCATCATTTGATTTAGGAGCTTGATGTTCAAACTCCTGTTTTATGTAGTTATGTTAAAATTCTGTTTATATATATATATATATAAGTATATATATATATGCTAAAATTCTGTTTTATGCTGTTATGGCTGGAACACCATCATTCAGTTTATGATATTTTGTCTAGCTTGCTGTTAAAATCCCTGTTTTATGAACCTATGGCTGGAACATCACCCTTGGTTTTATGAAATTTTGCTTAGCTTAGTGCTAAATTCTTGTTTGCTATATCACCCCATTTGCAGCACCAATTATACATATTATTTCATCATTTTCCACGACATTTTCACCTATTCACCAAGCTTTTCATAACCTTTTCACGATATCCTTGAAATAGCCCATGATGCTTCCACAACCCATTTCCTGCACATATTCATTTTCTGCTGCAAGTGTGCAGTCTTGATATTTGACCATATTCATGAACGGATATCTCTATATCCAATCGTGATCTCCCAACCATCTTTGGCGTGCTTCATTATGGATATATAGGGAGGCTCCATACCCATTTTCACTGGAAATTGCATTATAATTTGAGAAGTATGGTTGTGTGAAATCACCTACAGAAACTGTATATACCTGTAATTTCTGGTTTTACCTATTATACGTAATTTCCATTAGTATGTACATATTTTCTCATTATATGTATATATATATCTATATATATATGTATATCTATATATATTTATCTATATGTATACGTATATATGTATATATATATGTATATATATATATATACATAGATATGTACTTATATATATATATATCTTCATGTGCTCTTATTTCCATGTATGAACATCCATATATTGTCTCATATAGTTACACCTCCATCGTTACATGACATTTAGCACCTATTCTAGCATTTTGATATATATATATGTCTCTTCGTTGTATATATATATATATGTCCATTTCCTTGGTTATTTTGTACAAACTCTCATTTTGCAGGAAAATCTAGAAGATGCAGATTCCTTGGATCCATTTCAATTTTCTTTTACTTTATGTTATGCAATGTAACAATCCAATGTAAACCTTGGAATAAGATTTATTTTTACTGCTTAGATTAGGCCGCATCTCATATAGTTTGATTTCAGTAATATCCTGATTCTATGATGCATATATCTCTAATTTTCAAAATTCACCGTGGATGAACACGAATGGCACGTGCACCAACTCTTAGAGAGTTGATGAACTCGGTGGAGTCCATATTTACGGCCCTAGTCGGAATATGGATGAGACCCAGATCCATCATCTCTCTACCAGTCACATTGAGCCTACACTCTTAGGCTATCTTGAAAATGCACCTCATATTTCCAATTTTTTTAAAAATATTGTGAATTAACTCAAATAAACCCTGAATATATTCATGGCCACAGTCAGAATATATGAAGGATTTACTTTGGTTTAATCCACATTTTTCCAATAAAATTTTCAGAAATCTTTTCAAAAGTGCATTCATTCGTTCACATCATCTGCACCATTTGTTTTTCTCATGATTTTCTCAAAAGATTTTCACTTCATGGAATCAATTTTCTCAAGAAACTATGATGATATTCGGAGTTGGATTTCTCAAATCAAAGTTTTCCCGTGATTTTCCTTAAAAGTTATTTTCTTAATATCTATTTTGAAAGGGAATTTTCATCTTTCTCAAGAATAAAAAAGCTGATTTGCAGACACTTCAAAGACAAGATTCTCAGGAATTCAATTTCCTATGTTTTGAATTTCCTTCTCCAAAGAACTTTCCCATAAGTTTTCTATCATTTTCCTAAGAAAATTCTCAAAGTCCGAGTTTTCCCAACAAGTGCTTTCCTTCTCAAATGTTCATCTTTTCTCAAGAATTCCTTCCATTATCCTGAGATTCTCATTTTTCCAAGTCTTTCTAAGCTTTCTCAAAATTATCCTAAGATTCTCATTTTTCTAAGTCTTTATAAACTTTCTCAAAATTTTCCTGAGATTCTCATTTCTTCATGGTTTTCTAAGTCTTTATAAACTTTCTCAAGATTTTCTCGAGATTCTCCCTTCTTCAAGATTTTCCAAATCTTTATAAATTTTCTTGAGATTTCAAACCTTCTTCGTCTGAGTTTTCCTGAGAGATTGATTTCCATCTTTTCCTGAGAAATACTTTTGAACTTCAGATGTTTTCTAAGCATACATCATATTTTCCAATTTTACATTTTTCAAAAATCTCATAGTACATGCCTCAATTCTCTGTGCATTTAGGATAGAATACAATTTCGATAATTTCGCTAAGTCAAGCATAATTTTGGTCTTTGGTTCGATTACCCCTGTTAAAGGCGGCAGGAACGGTCGAACCTCGTACCGACAGGTCGAGCCCCATCCCATGGATTTTCCCGCAATTTTCAAAATGGAGGCGAGTATTTTAAAACAATTTCCAAAATCCGGTCAAGTTTGAAGCGCGAAAGCATTTCCCTCTTTCTTCCGCAAGGAAGGGAAGACGGGAAAAATTTTGCAACGATAACAGTCATGAACATTGGTTATGCAAAATTTTAATCTGCTGTGGCGTCATAATTATTAGGATTCATACTAATGTTAATATTTCCCCTCTTTCCATCTATAACAGGCTTTACCACATTCATCACTGCATGCACTCTCATCCCTACGTTCCATGCCTTTCCAGTAGCATCATTGCAGGTCATCCAAAACATATAATGCAGCACTTATAGCCCCTGTAAATACAGCCTCTGCATTTACCTATTGTGGCCTCCATCCCAGCAGCCCTTTTAAGTTGTCACTTTTAATAGACCAGTCTAGTAGTTTCAGCTTCAACACTATCATAACCATACCCTGTACACTATTTTACATTTGCTGGAGCTTCACTACCTGTCTACACCCTCCACTATTGCACACCACCACACTTGCTGTTCATTTCCTGCAACATCTCTTCATCCATGACCCACCTGCCACTTCCTTATTGGCTACCCATTGGCATCTCAACTTATTATTCAATCGTTGTTATGAGTGTCAAATTTCAGAAAGTTGATCCATCACCTACAATCTGTGGGAATCGTCACTGCATCAATAAGATCGGAGCGATGACTTGTTACAATGGTTAACAGAGTTAGTGGAAAACTCCAATCCGTCGATTCATGGATCCACTAACCCAATAATTTGCACCTGATTTTTTTTTTACCTAAATGTTTGGTATATTATATGCCTTCTCTCATACAGGCATCCCCTTAGTTTAAACATCCATCTATTTCCACCCTTTTCATTAGTTTGGCATATTTTACATATACATCTCACAGTCAATTTTCCATCAGTTTAGGATACTTGCCTATAGGCATCTTTCATGCAAAACGAATTTTGTTCTCGATTAGAATTAGCATAATCATTTGCACTTTGTATTTTCAACCTAACTCTTTCCACTTGCTTTTATCTTTGCCTTGTGATAACCTTGTTTTGCAGGAAGTATGGAAAAGATATCATTACTTGGGGTTGTACATTTGATTTCATCTATTGTAGTAGTTAGATTGGAATGAGAATCTACATTTCCTGCTTTAGGTAGAATGAATGAGCATTATAAAATATCATGAATTGTTTGTTTTCATGCATTTTTGCCTTTATTTCTCAAAATTCTCACAATGGTGAAACACGAATGGCACGTGCACCATTTCGTAAGAGGTAATTGATACTAAGTTGATGATCCACATCAATGGCCATAGTCAGGGTGTGGACAAAACTTAGCATTTTTATCATTTACAAAATAACACTCGATTCCCCACTGGATCCATTTTCAAAATTCATCATATTTTCCTAAAATATTTTCTTCTTTTATCAGAATTTAACTTAAAATTAACTCAAAATATATACCAATGGCCATAGTCAGGGTATATTGAGGGTTAATTTCATTTTAAATTCTATAAAAGCACCAAAAATGAATTTTATCCTCCATTTGAATTTAGATATGACTATTATATAATACATTCAATGACCATAGTCAGGAGTGTATTATATCATTAATCTTATTTAAATTCATTTGAAGAATGAAATATGATTTTCAAATCCAATTTCAAACTTATTCAAATTCATTCATCACATAGGATAGAATTGCATCATATTTTCAAAATTTCCTTTTTCAAAAATTTCAAGTGATTCTTCTTCTTCATTTCTCAGATCAAATCTCATTCAAATTCAATTCTACCTCATTTCAAGATTCAAGAATTCAATTTCAAAGTCCAATTTGACTTTGAAATTTCAAAATCATTTTATATTCAAACTTCAAATTTCCAAACTCTATTAAAATTCAATTTCAAAGTTCAATTTAACTTTGAAGTTTCTAATTCATCTTCAAATTCAAAAATCAAGTTTATCTCCTTATCTTCAAATTCAAGAATCACAAGTTTGAGATTGATTTTGAATCTTGACCCTTCTTAAATTTTAAAATCTGGGTTTTCAAAACCCAAATCCATCTTCAAAAGTCCCATTTGGACTTTCAAAACCCAAATCCAAAGTTAGATCAACTTGGATCCAGCTTTCTAAATACAATTCTACTTTTGGATCTTAGACTTCAGATCCAAATTGCATCATGAATTCCAGACCTTAGATCCAAATCCATCTTAGGATCCAGAACCCAATTCATCTTGGATCTCAGACTTCAGATCCAAATCCCATTTCAGATCCAAAATCCATTCTAGGATCCAGATCCCCATTCTACATTGGATCCCAGATTACAGATCCAAATTTCACTTAGGATTCAGAACCCAATCCTACATTGGATCTCAGACTTCAGAATCCAAATCCATTCTAGGATCCAGAATCCAATTATACATCGGATCTCAGACTCTAGACCCAACTCCATCTTAGGGTCCAGAGTCCAACTCTATCTTGGATCTCAGATTTCAGATCAAAAAACCATCTTGGATTCAAAATCTTGAATCCAATTCCATTCAAAAATTCAGATCCAAATTTCATCTTGGATTCCAAATCTTGAATCCAATTCCATTCAAAATTTCAGATCCAAATTTCATCTTGATTCCAATTCTTAAAATCCAATTCCATTTTCATTTCAGATTTCAAATCCAATTTCTATTTTTAGGTTCTAAATCCAGAATTCGATTTTGAACTTTATTTAGGATTCAAACTTTGGGTTCAAATTCCATCTTGAATTCCAAATCAATCCCATTTCTCAATTCCTTTAGAATTCCCATATTTCCTTCTAATTTCAAAACTTCAAAATTAGAATTCAATTCCATTCCAAATATTCATCCAAGTTCAAACTCCTAAATTCAAAATCCATTTATGACTTTGAAAATTTCCTTTCTTCTCTTTTTATCTCAAAACTTAAAATCATTTTTCAAAATCCAGATTTCTTTTCCCAAGCTCTTGATTATTCTAAAAACTTAGTTCTAAGTTAGAAATCATTTCTTCACTTTATCAGATTCACTTGGAAATTCTTTAAAACATTTTCAAAAAGAGCATACATCTTTGCATTTGCACAAGCATGATTCTTTGTGCATCTAGATTTAGGATAAATTCTTAGATAATTTCTTAGCAAAGCAAAAGGCATTAATTCGACCCTTGGTTCGATTACCCCTGGTAAAGGTGCCAGGAACGGTCGAACCGCGTACCGACGAGCGGATCCCGTCTCCCAGTTTTCCCACAAATATTTCAAAAACGGAGGCGAGTTATTTCAAATATTTTCAAAAATTAAGGTCAAGTGAGACCCGCAAAAGAGTTCATCTTCTCCCCTTTTTCTTTTCTTTTCTCTTCTCTCTTTCTTTCCGTCTTTTATTTTCTCCCTTCAAAAAAGGAGGAAATAGAGGTTGGAAAGGGAAAGAGAAGGAAGAGAGAGAATATCACGAGAGGAAATTTTTTTGCGATGATCACAGTTTTGGCGACCGTGATGGGACTCGTCTCCATCTGGTCGAATTATGCCTTTTCTTTTGCTTTGACATTATCTAAGTATTTATTCTTCAAAATGTCAGCTATATTTCCATGCAAACCTTAGGAGCCTAGACTCTGTCCTAAGCTGACATCATTGCATATAGGATATAAGTATGGTTTGGTAGGACCATATTGAGGAGATTATTCCATGCTCACATTAGACTTAGGTCTTAAATACAACGTTCCTCAATTGTAGGGATTGAATGTAAAAAATGATGTATGCAAGTATATGCTTCTCTTCATTTTAATCTATCTCTTTAGGACTTGCATTAGAGCCATCTAATTTCTTGCATGTTGCATATATTTTGAAAACCTCCTTACCTATATTGTCCCGGTCTTCACGTTGCTGGGCTGTCTCACTGAACCATAGTTCGGGAGAGAGCCTCACAACTAGACCACTTATTTGGGTTCGCGCCCCCCCTACCACGTACCTAAGGGCCATAGTCCGAGGTATATCGGTAGGTGCTCAAGGATGTTGGGAAGCCATTACCTTAGAACCGGAGAAATATTTTTATGCCACGTACTTCGAGCTTGGGCTTGGGTATATCGGCGTATCTTGATTGGAATCAGATGATCTGAACCCTAGAGTTAGGATTAAGGTCCTACAAGCCATTTCAAATATTGCATTTAGAGTCAGCCTTTAGGGAGTGCTGTGTGCGCATCCTTGTTTGTGCAACTTTAGTTGTATGATAACTCTCTTATTTCTTTCATATATATGTATCAAACCCTTTTTCAAAACCCTGGGTGTATTATTCAAAACTTACCCTTATTTTCAAAAAACCTCAGGTGTATATTTCTCTCTACCTACATTTCTTTTTTAGATCAAATTTTCTTCAAAACCCTGGAAAATTCCTTTAAAAAATTCATCGACCTTTTAAAATCTCCAGGTTTGATTCTTTAAGAGTCTATCCATAAGTCCTGCATTCTATCTAACTCTCCTTATTTTCTTTACCCCAGTATCATCTCAATGGCCTCAAATTCCCTCAATGCTGTCTTTCCCCGAGATCATGTCTTCTATCAGATTCAGGATGGACCCCCGGATCTGCGGGTCATCCAGTCTCGTCCTTTCTTCCCTCGGTGGTATTATTCTTGGTTCGCCACCTTCTCACGTATGTTCCCAGACCACTTAGGTGACTGTGGGTTGGAGATGGCATCAGCGGTAGGCAAGCGAACCATCAATGGAGCTTTAATTCATGCCATGGCAGAACGATGGAATCCACGTACCTGCACCTTCTGGTATCCTTGGGGAGAGATGACTCTACTTATGGATGAGTTCAATGATATCATGGGATTGCCCGAACCAGCTGGTCAGCCAGATGATCCTGTCGAACAACAATTTCTGATCAACATCAAAGGGGTGGATATTCGAGAAGCCTTGGCCAGAGCAACAGGAAGCAGATCCTGGCCTCTCACTGAGATTGGTGGGAATCAGTTCATCGACCTATTTGAACTATATCAAAAGTACGAAGCCTACAAGGAGGTCGACACTTTGTCTCGAGCAGCGAAGGACAGAATTCAGCATGCCATGATCCTGTGCACAGTGGGGTTAGCTTTCTTTCAAGATGGTCAGAATTTCATAGATATCAGAGTCGCCCAGCTCTTTCGAAGATGGGGAAGCAAGCAGACCCGTCAACTTTCAGTCTCCATGGCCGCATTAGCCTTCCTTTACAGAGGCTTGGCTCGATTTGCTCTTGGGGAGACCATTTTGGTAGAAGGATGCACCTACGCCTTGCAGTCGTGGTTCCTGCGACACGTTCCCTCGAAGGCCAGTTCTTTCAGATTCAACAGTAAGCAACCGAAGTCAGCCATCCAATGTCGAGCTCTGATCGAGAAGCTGAATCAGGAGGAGATTACCTGGGACTTCTTCGATAGAAGAGAGACTATTCTTCGATACACCTATGCACGTGACAAGCGCTACAAGTTGATGGGCCCTTTCTTTTGTGTTGATTATCAGCCGGAACGATGTCTGAGGCAGTTTTCGTAGCGGCAGGTTCATGCCAACACCCGCTTCCCGACAGGCAACATGCCAGAATTCAACCTGCAGTCGGATAAGTGGTCTGGGGCATATCATGTCGCTAAATATACCAGGGATTCCTTTATTTCTCTGTCTATATTTCCGAGACCAAATGTATCATTTGAATATCAAGAGTGGTGGCAAACTATCTGCCCACCCTCTCTTTGTCTTTGAATGTTAAAAATATCAATAAAAATTTACTTTTTGGCCAAAAATGTTGTTTTCTGTATTTTGTTTATAGCACAAATAGTCACAAATTTTGGGTGACGACCTCATCCCGGGTAAATGGGACATTCCTTCTATATTTTCTTCAAATATATTTTCTCATGGTTGACGACCTCGCCTAGGTAACAAGGCACATTTCTCTGTTATCATCAAATGGTAACATAATTATCACAAATCGTGTGATGACCCAATCCCGGGTAATGGGATAATCTCTTGAAATTGTCTATCGAAATCCTTCATTCTTTTTCTTCAAAAGTTATAATTTTCAAAAAATCTCCTCCATATTCTAACCATTCCCATTATTCTGCAGGAAAACTTTGGCATCTGAAAATGGTTCAGACATGGGCTGGTAAGTAGGCTGCTCAAAGGCACAGTGACAGCGAGCCAAAGGAGATGAATTCTCCCCGATTATCCAAAAAGCATGGCTCAGGAGATGAGAGTGATGTTGATCCGGCCATGTACCAGGTTTTTCAGAAGATGATGACTAAGATGATGGCCGAGCAGGCTAAGGCGGTTCCCAAGAAGGTAGTTTCCAAGACCAAGGCTAAGAAGAAGCCCATAAAAAAGCCAGTCAAGATCAGCAAGCAGAAAGTACAGCGTGACAGTACTTCTGAAGGCTTCGAGTCAGCAGAAGAGAACTCCGAGGAAGAAGAGCAGCTGATCTACATCCCAAAACATCTGCGGCAATCCAAGAAGCCAGTAGAAGAGCCAGTGTCAGTGAACAAGCCCAAGTATGGGGCCCCCGCAGAAGATTCAATCCAGGCACTGACCAAAATTGTTAAGGACCTGCAAGTCCGGGATAAAGGGAAAAGGTCATACACTAGACAAGATTTTTACCTCGGCTTGGAAGGGGACATCAATCTGGAGAACCTCCCCAGAAAGTTCATTAAGTTTGATGGATCCGGGGACCCTAAGACTCACCTTGCTATGTTCTTTGCGGAATGCGTCCGATTCAGCGAAGACAACCGTGCCCTATTTCTCTGTTTCCCCCGCAGTCTGGAGGGGATAGCCGCCAAATGGTACGCTGAGCATGTCAATCCCATTGAACTAAGGGATTTTGACAATGTTGTCAATATGTTTGTTGAACGCTTCCTGTTCAACACGGAAGCTCTGCCCACACTGAACCACCTGTGCAACCTGAAGCAGGAGCCCAATGAGAAGGCTAGGGATTTCATTCACAAGTGGAGAAGCCTGTGCAACAAAATGAGAAACCCTATTTCGGAGGAGCATGCTCTCCAAGTCATTCTCAACAACTTCTCCCAGCCCTTAAAAAGCCTCCTCTTCCCATATCCTTCCAAATCATTTATTGAACTGACAGAGCGAGCAAAATGGCTCGAGATGGGGGTGGAGAACGGGATGTACGAGGGTGTTACTTTGGCCAAAAATATCTCGGACCCAAAGAAGAAAACACACTTTACTTACTCCGCCGAGATTCCAGGGGATAATCAAGGCAGTAGCAGCAAGCAGGGCAACGACAACGGCACAAAGCCCGAGCAAAACAAAGGAAGGAAGGGGAAGTTCTTCAAAAGCAATGACAAGCTTCTCCCAACAGGTGCTCAACAAAGAGGGGACCTTCAAGAAAAGCCCAAACATATAAACTGGAGCAGGGATCGAAAATTCACTCCTCTCGACCATCCCCTGGAGAAAATTTTGGAATACTTGCTGTCTCATGAGATGGTGAAACTTCCCAAAGTTGCAGATCCGCCAGTGCTCATGGGAAGATTTAAGGAACAGTATTGCAAGTTCCACAGAGCAATGGGCCATGACACTGAATATTGCTTCGTCCTGAAGCATTTGATCCAGGATTGCATTGATAAAAGCATCCTCATCGAGGATGAAGAAGAGGGCAAAATGGATATCCTGTCCGCCCCATTCCCAAAGCATTCAGCATCAACCATTTCGGAAGATTCTTTTCTGCCACAGAGTCACATACATCCTTGTTCCAACGAGGCGATAAGTTTGCAGCATCAGGTAATGGTTCTACGTCAGGATCAGCCTTCATCTCAGAGAGGGGATATCCTCTCATTTTTTAACATAAGAAACATGTCAGTTGAGAGTGGGAAAACTTAAGTTTTTCCAAAGAGAATTCTGAGAAAGGAAACCTGCACAGAGGAAGCAGAAACCTCAGAAGCAGCAAAAGAGCGGGCCAAAAGCCTTCAAAGGCCTATTACAGCGCTCTCCAATATCTCTATTTTTGAATTAACCCATGATTCTCCTAAACATCAAGAAAAGTTAGATGACTTACTAAGAAAGATCAAGGTGAAGCTGGGCACCACGCCCGAAGACATGGCGCAGATTGTAAACCAAGCGATGACAAATGCGCCTATCACTTTCTCTGATGAGGACCTTTCAAAGCCTCATTCATTTCACAACAATGCACTATACATTGTGGTAAGGACCCGGGGCATGATTGTCCCACATGTGCTCGTTGATGGAGGTAGCAGCCTCAACATTTGCCCAGAGATGACAGCGAAAGCACTGGGATTGAAAGAAGAAGAATATGTGCCTGACCCCATTACTATCTATGGCTTCGATAATCATGGGCAAACTGCCAAAGGCAAAATCTTTTTAGAGATTTTCATTAACTACTGAGTACATACAGTTCTATTCCATGTCGTTAATGTGCCGCCAACTTACAATCTGTTGTTGGGACGAACATGGATCCACAATGCCAATGCAGTTCCATCGACCCTCCACCAATGCATAAAGTGGTCTAAGGGTGGAATGATTACCACTATCTTGGGCGAAGACCCTGAAGAAAGGCTGCCACAGCCGATGATTCCGCGACCGACATTTACAACAGATATTCCCAGCATCCGGGAGGCAGACGAAATCAATCTCAGTGACAGTCTAGAGATGTTAAAACTGAAAGATGTCATGAAAGAAGGGAGCGTTGCAACCACGGTCCAATGGCAGGGACCTTGTTTCTTCAAGCTAGGAGGACGAATTAATTACACCTCCTTCAAAGATCATCCTTTATTCCCTCAGTTTTCCAAAGCAAGAAAAGGATTTGATCTGCTGATCAAGCATGGATACCAGCCGTTCCAAGGCATGGGGAAAGATGAAGACATGATAGAGCCCATCATTCTAGTTCGGCATGCGGACAGTTCAGGGTTGGGATTCACCGGCCAGGATTCCAGCAAAGAGACCATTTTTGTCAGAGGAAGCCAATGAAGAGATGATGCCTTAGTTTTTCCTGCTTTTCTATTCTCATTTCTTTGTTTAAATCTTGTAGGGACAACACAGTCCCATCTTTTGTCAGAGTCTTGTAAATACTTTACTTCAATCAATGAAAGATCAAGCTTTTTCTTCATATTCAGGCATCTATTACTTTGTCTATGTCATTGTTCTTTGCTTTATACAAAAATTTGATTTGGCTCGTACTTTCTCTTAAACAACCTTTCTTACATTTTCAGGACTATTAACTCCTGAATCAATGACAAGATTCATTATCAATCCCAAATATCTAAAATTGGCAAGATTTCCTGAGATGAAAGACAGAGCAGAGTTCAGGCAGGCAGTAGAACAGACCGAAGAGCCAGCCGGGTTTGATTCCACCATTCAGGATTTGCCAGAATTTGCTCACATTCAGAAGCAGGATGAACCATCATCTTTGGTTCAAGATCCAACTGAGGATATCAACATTGGGTCGGAAGATGATCCGAAAATTCTCAAAATCGGGTCGAGTCTAAGCGAAATTGAAAAAACTAGACTCATCCAATTCCTCGAAAAGCATCAAGAAGTATTTGCCTGGACTTATGAAGATATGCCAGGATTGGATATCAAGCTGGTTGAGCATCGACTCAAATTGAAACCAGAAGCCAGACCGATCAAGCAGAAACTGAGGAAGTTAGACCCTCGAATTGAGCAACAAGTCAAGGAAGGACTTGAAGATTTATTGAAAGCAGGCTTCATCAGGACCATTGATTACCCAGACTGGTTAGCAAACATCGTGGCAGTCCCTAAAAAGAACGGAAAAGTTCAGATTTGCATTGATTTCAGGGATCTCAATAAGGCTACCCCAAAAGATGATTATCCACTTCCTAACATTGACCTGTTGATCGATAGCACAGCAGGTCATGCCATGTTTTCCTTCATGAACGAATATTCAGGTTATAATCAGATTAAGTTGGTCGTTCGTGATCAGTCGAAGACTTCATTTACTACCCCATGGGGAACTTTCTGCTATACTGTAATGCCATTTGGGCTCAAAAATGTCGGGGCAACCTATCAAAGGGCAATGGCCGTCATTTTCCATGATCAAATGCACAAGAATATGGATGCATATGTGGATGACATTCTGGTTAAGTCTAAAGAAGAAGAGGATCACCTTGATGCTCTTAGTCAAGTTTTTGAAAGACTTATTCTCTATAAATTGAGACTTAACCCTCAAAAATGTGTTTTTGGAGTGGAGTCCGACAAATTACTCAGCTTCATTATCAGCAAGAAAGGGATCGAGGTGGATCCAGCCAAGGCAAAAGCCATTATTGACATGCCGCCTCCAACTAATCTCAGAGAATTGTGAAGCCTTCAAGGGCGTATTCAATCTATTCGCAGATTCATCTCAAATTTGGCCATGAGATACGAGCCTTTCAATCATTTGCTAAGAAAAGGAGTTAAATTCGAATGAGGATCAGAATGTCAGCTCTCGTTTGAGCGTATCAAGCAGTATCTCCTTAATCTGCCAGTTTTGAAGCCGCCTAAGCTGGGAAAGCCTCTCTTGCTATATATTTCAGTCAATCAGAATGCCTGTGGTGGATTCCTCGCGCAGTATGAAGAAGGCAACTTGATAGAGCATGCCATCTACTATGTTAGCAAAACTTTCATTGATTATGAAAAGAAGTATTCTCAGATGGAGAAAACTTGTCTAGCTCTGGTCTAGATGTGCCAGAAATTGAGACATTACTTGTTGGCTTCTGAAATTAAGTTCCTATCGAAACTTAACCCTCTCAGATACATTTTGGAACAACCCTTTCTCACTGGACGGATTGCAAAGTGGCAGGTCTTTCTGATGCAATATGACTTAGAATATGTTTCTCAAAAGTCGATTAAAGGCCAAGCGATCGCAGATCAGTTGGCAGATTTCCCTTTGACAGAAGAAATTAAAGCAGAGGATGATTTTCCTGATGAGCACATCTGTAATATCCAACAACCCTCAGTTTGGAATATGTTCTTCGATGGCTCTAAAAATATGTCTGGCATCGGGATTGGAGTCTTGTTGATCACTCCAGAAAAAGAAATGATCCCTTATTCTCTCAAGCTTGGTTTCCAATGCACTCATAATATGGCCGAGTATGAAGCTTTAATACAAGGCCTCAAAATCTTGCAAAATTTTGATGTCAAGAGAGTGCACGCCTTTGGCGATTCTTTACTTATTGTCAGTCAAGTTAACACTGAATGGCAAGTAAAAGATCCAAAATTGATTCCGTATTAGAAGATCGTCTTAGCTCTTATGGACAACTTCGAAGAATTTCAGTTCAGTCACATCAGAAGAGAGCATAATCAAATAGCTGATGGTTTAGCCAGTCTGGGTTCCATTCTATCCTTCAAAGGCAGTGAATCATGTCGTTCTTTTGAAGTTGGCAGACTTAAGCAACCCGCTTTCGATTCAAATATGCAAGTAAACCAGGTTAATCAGAAGGAGAAACCTTGGTACCAAAATATCAAAAATTTCATTGAGACTGGTGAATTTCCACCAGAGATGTCAAAAAGGGAGCAACGTGCAATTCAGCGTATGTCTACCCGATATTTCATTCTTGCCAATGTCCTTTATCGCCGTGGGTTTAGTTCTGAGTATTCAAGGTGCTTAGACAAAGAAGAAGCTATGGAAGTTATCCAAGAGGCACATGAAGGGATTTGTGGTGGCCATGTCGGCTATCAGACTCTCGTCAAGCAGATCGTTCGAGCAGGGTACTATTGGAATACCATGCAGCAGGACTATCATAGATTTGTGAAGAAATGCGTCAAATGTCAAGTGCACGCGCCTTACATTCATGCTTCGGCCACATATTTACAATCAGTTGTTTCTCCTTGGCCATTTTCTATGTGGGATTTTGACGTCGTGGGCCCAATTACTCTTTCTGCTTCTAACGGCCATAAATACTTCCTGGCTGCGACAGAGTATTTCACAAAATGGGTTGAAGCTGTTACTCTACGCACTGTAGAAGGCCGCCATGTGGTTTTTTTCATTCACAAGAACATTCTTTGCCGCTTCGGCATTCCACATGATATTGTCTCAGACAATGGAACCCATTTTAAAAATGAGAGGATGAAAACATTTTGTTCTAAATTCAGAATTTCCCATCATTTCTCAGCTCCCTACTATCCTCAAGGGAACGGCCAAGCAGAGGCTACCAATAAGATCTTGATTCGTATTTTGGAAAAGACTGTGAAGACAGGTCGAGATTGGCATGGGAAGATTCATGACACACTTTGGGCATATCAGACCACCATTCAGACTCCGACTAATGCCACTCCTTCAGAACTTGTTTACGGAACTGAAGTAGTATTGCCTCTCCATGTCCAAAAGTCCGCTCTCAAATTTGCTTCACTTATAGAATTGCCACTTGATCAGTATCAGCAGCAGAGATTGGTGCAGCTGGATCTGCTAGATGAAAAAAAGCTCAAGGCAGCAGAGCATGCTCAAGCTTATCGATAGAGGATAGCTCGACACTATGCCAAGTCCGTCATTAAGAGAAAATTTCGAGTTAACGATTTGGTACTCAGATCGACAACTCATCTCAAGCATCGACCACGGGGCAAGTGGTCACCCAATTGGGAAGGCCCTTATGTGGTTAAGGAAGCACTTCCTCGCAATTCATATTGTCTAATCAACACAGATGGAGCGAAAATGCCAGATCCCATCAACGCTCTGCATCTGAAAAAATATTATACTTAGAATTTTCATTCTAAAGCCTTTTGTACTATCCAAAGAGCCATTTCAATAAAACAATGATCTTCTATCAATTCTTACATTCTTCTTCATGATACTGGAGCATTTTATTTTGATCTATAATCATTTTCTTTCATCATATGCAGGCAGGATTAGACGAAAGCTCTTTTCCTCAAATTTGGCCAATTCTCAATTAATCTCGTGATCTTTGTTTCATTTGGTACACCTTTTTGTGATCATTTTTTTTTTATCAAGCTATTGCGCATTTATGTCAAGTTTTAACCAATTTTTCAATCTTATTAAAATCTCATCTACTTTTATCTTTAAAGATATACCCTTTCAGGTTAAGGGATAAACCTGATGCCTCCTTTCAATGAGGTATTCTTTTTATTATTTCCCCTGTTCAGGATAAGGAGATAAATCCTGAATTATCTTCTAAAAACTCATTTTGAAAATCTAGCTCATCTTCAAAATCTAGTTCTCGCACTTGTTATTTCTCAAAATTGAGCTCGTTTGGAAAATCCAGTTCTCACACCGGTAACCTTCTAAAATCAGTCTTCTGACCAAAGACCTTTCTCCTTCTAAATTCAAGTTCTGACTTAAATCTCCCAAAACTTCATGTATTTTCAAAAGACTCAGCTTTTGCCGGTCATGTATTTCCAAAAGATCTAACACCCATTAGTCATGTATTTTCAAAAGATCCAGCTTTTGTCGGTCATGTATTTCCAAAAGATCCAACACTCGTTGGTCATGTATTTCCAAAGGATCCAGCATCTTGCCGGTCATGTATTTCCAAAGGATCCAGCATCTCGCTGGTCAAGTATTTCCAAAGGATCCAACATCTCGTTGGTCATGTATTCCAAAAGATCAAACCCTTAGGGTGCGACTCTTCAATTCTATCATTTCCAAAACCTTCAAGATCTTCAATCTCTCAAATTCTATCAGTTTCCCAACCTTTGATTGCAATATCTTCAACAATCTCATCATTTTCTCAACCTTCTGGTTATAATCTCACAAAATTCCATCACTCTCAAACCTTCAGATAAAACCTTTTTCAAATCCAGTTTTATAACTGGTCGGGATTTTCAAATCCAGTTTTTATAACTGGTCGGGATTTTCAAAATCTAGTTTTTATAACTGGTCGGGATTTTCAAATCCAGTTTTCATAACTGGTCGGAATTTTCAAATCCAGTTTTTATGACTAGTCGGGATTTTTAAAATCCAGTTTTTATAACTGGTCGGGATTTTCAAATCCAGTTTCTATAACTGGTCGGGATTTTCAAATCTAGTTTTTATAACTGGTCGGGATTTTCAAATTCAGTTTCTATAACTGATCGGGATTTTCAAATCCAGTTTTTATAACTGGTCGGGATTTTTAAATCCAGTTTCTATAACTGGTCGGGATTTTCAAATCCAGTTTTTATAACTGGTCGGGATTTTCAAAATCCAGTTTTTCTAACTGGTCAGGATTTGAAATCCAGTGTTTTCGCTGGTCGGGATTATCAAAATTCAGTTTCTCATAGACTGGTCAAGATTTCCAAAAACCTAATGTATTTCATCAGTCCAGTTTTCTAAAGTCTGATTCTTACACCATTTTCTTTAAATTACAGCTAAATGTCTCATCAAAATCTATATTGAGTGATTATTTCGCAAAGAATTCATGAAAACTTTGCCAATTTGCTAAAATCATTTCTTGATTCTAAATATTCTTACTGCACAAAGAGAATTTTCTGAGATTACCTCCAGTATTTCCTTAAAAAAAGGTGAAACTTTTTGCGAAAAAGAGGTAAAATTCAAAATCTTTTTCTGTTGATCAACCAAAAGGATGTAAGAAATGTCCTCGATATGGTCAGTGAAAGAAATCTTCAATGATGTTGAAAAGCCAGAAGCGAATCAATATTGATCTTGGCTATGGCGCATGTTTAAAAATGACTTTCTGGCAATCAGGCAGTGAAAATATCTTGAGCTATAAAAAGAATCCACTCAACCCATATCTTCTCATTTCGTTTAAAAGTTGCAATCAAATATCCACAAAAGGGATCTCTCAATTGTCATCAAGATGAAGGTGAATTAAGCGAGTAGACCCCCGGGGTCAAAGAAGATCGGAAACATCTCCAAGATGACGGAGTTTGTGATGGATCCTTCCAGGGAAAGTTCAGAACACCGTCAAGATGAAGGTGAGTGCGATGAACCTACCGACAAACCCTAAAAGATATTCGATTTCAGCCACATCTAAAGACCTTTTTGAGCCAATGTCATATAGAATGCTTGAGATGAAAGAAGGATTAGAGCATCTCCAAGATGAAGGAGTTTGCGACGTACCCTTCCCTGAAAAAGAGAGGAAAGTCAGGACATCCAAATGAAGGATGATGTGAAAAACCGAGAAAGCCCAAATGACTCAAAGAGAGTGCAAAAAGATCATCGTAGGGAAAACGCCCAGATATCAAATTGCCAAAGTTGCTAGAAGTCATCTTTTCTCATGCAAAATTCTTTTATCAATATCTCTTCATTTCCTGCTTTTATGAAATTAAGAATATTTCTTTTATTCTCATATCAGGGAAATGGATAGCTTCCTTGAAGAAAATCATCAGCGCTAAATTTTTGAATTTGACTCTTAAAACCGAGGAGTTAACCTCATTGGAGGAAATACTCTAGGTAAAAGAGGGAATATCTTTGCACATACATGCACATTTTCAAACATATTGAATCAGCTATAATTTTATCTTATTGGCAAGATTTTCTAGCTATTCCAAGAATGAAATAAACATTTAATATCCATTTTGATATGACCTAGCGTTGTTTATATCTTCCAGAAGAATTGCCTCATTCAGTTGCAGTATCTCTTCCTGTCCCATCGCGGCTTCTTCAGTCAAGGATTCCATATGGTGTTCCCACTCAGGATAAGGGTCAAACCTGAACCATTTGCGAAAGATCATATGATTCAAAAGCTATTTCAGTCTCAGCAATGAGACGCCCAATTTCTTCTCCCTTTTCAAAAGCTTTAGGGACCCTATATTTTCTCCTTTCGCAAAAATCCCTTTCGGATTTGTTCGTCCAAATTCCGAAGGTCCCATTATGGTTTCTCCGTTTTTGAGAAACCTGTATGGTAGATTTCCCCCACTCAGGATAAGGGTCAAACCTGAACCATCTGCGAGAGGTCATTTACTTTAAAAGCTATTTTCAGTCTCAGCAATGAGGCACCCGATTTCTTCCCCTTTTCAAAGCTTTAGGGAATCTATATTTTCTTCCTCTCGTAAAATCCCTTTCGGATTTTGTTCGTCCAAGTTCCGAAGGTCCCATTATGGTTTCTCCATTTGAGAAATACGTATGGTAGATTTCCTATCCAGGTTAAAAGTTAACTCGGAACCTCGCCTCGCGAGATATCTTCCTTGCAGGTTTGGGTTAAACCTGAGTCTTGTTCCTACAAAGTTCCTCGTTTTAACAAGATGATTTCTTCCAGTCCCATCATGGCTCTTCCCATTGAGGAATCCATGCTTTGTATATCCATCCAAGAAAGGATTTTACTTGAGCTTCGTCTCACGAGGCCTTTTTCAAAAATGTCCCATCAAGGTCCTCGTATATCCATTTCCTCATTTCAAATTCATTTTTGATAAATCTTCGTCCCATCCAGGTTAAGGGCTAAACCTGAATCATTCCAAAAGAGTATCTCGTCTCACCCATGAGACCGGATCAAAATTCTGATTTTCCATCATTTTTGGGATTTTCATCCAAAGTCCCATCACAATTTCCTCATTCTCTACTCAATCATATCATTCTCGAGGATTTTGTTTCCCCAAAATCATTCAGGATAAGGTCTTAAGCCTGAAGAGCCATATTTCCAAAAAAAATCTTCCACACCCAGTTCAGATCTGTTGACTGGGGCATTTTTCAAAATTTGGAGTGTTATCTTTGCCACTAAGCTCGGCTTTTAACCGGCTTATTAGCAAAGAGGGGCATCTGTGAACACCCCGAATTTTTCAAAGTTTTGTAAAAATAACCCTTTTGCCCCTGACTCTATTTTCTGAGAAGATCAAAGTGATTTCAAAGCAAAATTTCAGTCTTTCTTCAGATTTCTGGATTAAATTCCACATTGATATATTCAAATTCAACTCCGAGTCTGAACCCAGTATTTTAAATACAAATCTAAGCCCCGTTGTCTGATTTCCAAAATAAAATCACAAAAATACCAAAAAAATGATTTTGAAAGGCTCGGGCGGCTCATCCGGCACTCTGTTGGATCCTTGACCCTATATTTCTTAGTTCGAGGTTGTAGACCTCGAATATTTCTCAAAAATTCAGACACAAATCCATTTTCTGAAGAAATTTTCTCAAAATAGCTCAGAAAAATTCCCTTTTGTAAATATTTTACAAAAACACAAAAAAAATAGTTTTAATCTTTGTTTTCTCACAAGCTTTAGGATTTTATTCTAAAAATACAAAAAAATAGAAAAATAAACTAAAAATCAAAAAAATCAAGAAAAGCTACAAAGAAAACGGATGATTTTCAAGCTTTTTGAAGCCATTTTTTACCAAAAGCCTCATTCAACCATTTTTCAGAAAATTCTTAAAAGGGGAACAACCTTTTTGAAATAGGGAAAAGCTGCAACGGACTCCTCCCGCGCATACTCTCTCTTGATTCACCACTGTTGATCTTCCAACAGCCTCCCCTCTCTCTCAGCCTTTAATCGACAACAACCTCCATTCTCGAATCCTCCACGGCGCCTTTAAGAAGATGTCTCCATGCCTCTTCAAGGGACAGACTTTTTTTTTCCCATTAAGATCATTTTTTCACTTCACGCATCCATTATCGGCCTCCACTTCATCTCGAGCAAGATCGATCCCATTTCTTTTCTCCGGCAACCATCTTCTTTGAGTAGCCTCCATTTCCATCGAGTATTCACCCTCTCCGAGCAACAAAACATCCATCTTCTCCGGAGTAAAAGCATCCATTGATGATTCAACCAGCTAAGTTCATCAAGAGTTCTTCAGAATCACTACATTTCTCGCAGCCGAGGTTTCCCCCCTGCAGTTACAGCAATCGAGGATCTCCATAGTAGAACGAAGAGAAGACCCTCTTTATTTTCCCGGATCCTTGTATAGCTTCGGTTATACTCTTGTTGACACCATACAACACATCATCCTCCTGCAAGATCCCTGCAAGTCCCGGTGAGTCTCCCTTCTTCCCTCTATTCCTCTGTAAGCATTTTTTTTAGTATCCTATATTGATTTGGTTCATTTTCGCACTTTTTTTTTAAAAAGCACTTATGGTAAGATCGATCTGCGTATTGCAGACCGATCTACCGAGTGCTACAGTAATGGAATATCATGTTCCGACATCAACTCCTCATTCCTGTAGATTATCTCTACGTCCCGATTGGGTGTTCCTCTTTATTCTTGCTTTCGCTCCACTTTTTTTGAGCGACATCCGTCTGTAGTGTTTCCTTTTAGCATGATCCGTAGCCTTATTTTCTGTATAGGCAATGTCAGTTCCCCCCCCCCATGTCTTGATCCAGTGTCATGTAATAAGGGTCGAGCCCGGTTCAAAAAAAAAGAAAAGAGAGAGGGGAGGAGCATCGTCTAAGCGTACTACAGAATTGGAATGGATGCCATAATGTATTGATGATTCCAGTCTAGAAATAGATACCGACTCGGTTTGCAGAAAGGAAAATTAGATCCTAATTCATTCTTCTACAGATGTTCTAAATCATTCTTTGTCGCTGGTTCCAAATGCTTTTCCCCCTTTTCGTCGGACTTATCTCAAAACAACCTGTTTCTCTGTCATCCCTTCCTGTTAAGGCCTCCTTCCTATTTCAATTAAAGGGTAGTCACCCAGATTCATCGGGAATAGTTTGATCCCCCCCTTCTTTGGTTATTTGTTAAATCTGTTTTCCTCTGTGTTTTGCCACTCTGTTTAATCTTACATTCTGATCCATGGCTGATTTTCGATTTCCTTGCACTTATTGTAATTTCTAGTTTGTGTATGATTATACATATATATATTTTTTTTGTTGTCGTTCACTTGTCGTCCATCTTCAGAGGTTAGACTCTTTACTTTCATAGAACTGTAGTATTGCTTTCATAGTGTGAACTACAGTGGCTCTGTTAAATATGATACTGAAGATGAATTGCCTGAATTCTCCTGACGATGCTTCAAACATTGGATATATTTGGAATGTCCAAGACACATGTATTACTTTCCTGAAGATGGTTGGGCAACCTCTGAAGAAGGTTTGCCTGGGTAATTTGACCGGATTGTCATCTTTGGTAGATTTCTGTAACTTGATAAATCGTATGCATGTTGACACTTGTTTTGATTGTATATCAATAATCTGTGAAACTTCATATTCCATCTCAAGGTTACCGCTGAACTCATTTTTTTTTTTACTTCTCCTTTTCTTTTTCCTTTTTTTTTCTTTTCTGTTATGTTTCCAATATCGTCTAAACTCCACCAGTTATGTCTATTACTAATGATATTATTAGGGAATTACGTCTGAGAATAAACTCAGGGTGATTTTCTTTTCCATTTGAATTGTTACTTATGGGTTTCTTTTTATTGTAAGTCAGCAGGTCATGTATAGCAACGAATCCCCTGTAAGACTGAAAAGTAGTTGGGCCCATCAGGTAATATATAAAAGACAAAGAGCACATGTCGTAAAAGCACTTGCGAGAGTGCATGCTATCGATTGAGGTTCCCCCTTTCTACAATCACTTATTTGAAATCGATAGGAATGGACAGTGTTTTCAAGTCTGAGGATATATTTTTTTGAAGCTGAGAGTAGAAAACTTATCTCTTGTGGATTCTACGGATATTCAACTACAACTTTGCTTACCCCATCTAATACCTTGCCATCTTCCTGTTATAGTGCTCTTAGCAGTGGCAGGTGCATACCCCGTTGTCATCTATACGTTTCCACCCTGCCTTCTATATCTCAAATTTATCTATTCCCAACTGCAACATTGTTTTTTTTTGGCAACATAGGAGTTGTCTCTTAAGATTTTTTATGGTCTTGTTTTGTTACTGCTAAAGGTGGTTCACCAGGCTGATCATTTATGGTAATTTCATTTGAAGCATCAAGGGGTCATGAACATTGGTTATGCAAAATTTTAATCTGCTGTGGCGTCATAATTATTAGGATTCATACTAATGTTTATATTTCCCCTCTTTCCATCTATAACAGGCTTTACCACATTCATCACTGCATGCACTCTCATCCCTACGTTCCATGCCTTTCCAGTAGCATCATTGCAGGTCATCCACAACATATAATGCAACACTTATAGCCCCTGTAAATACAGCCTCTGCATTTACCTATTGTGGCCTCCATCCCAGCAGCCCTTTTAAGTTGTCACTTTTAATAGACCAGTCTAGTAGTTTCAGCTTCAACACTATCATAACCATACCCTGTACACTATTTTACATTTGCTGGAGCTTCACTACCTGTCTACACCCTCCACTATTGCACACCACCACACTTGCTGTTCATTTCCTGCAACATCTCTTCATCCATGACCCACCTGCCACTTCCTTATTGGCTACCCATTGGCATCTCAACTTATTATTCAATCACTGTTATGAATGTCAAATTTCAGAAAGTTGATCCATCACCTACAATCTGTGGGAATCGTCACTGCATCAATAAGATCAGAGCGATGTCTTGTTACAATGGTCAACAGAGTTAGTGGAAAACTCCAATCCGTCGGTTCATGGATCCACTAACCCAATAATTTGCACGTGATTTTTTTTTTACCTAAATGTTTGGTATATTATATGCCTTCTCTCATACAGGCATCCCCTTAGTTTAAACATCCATCTATTTCCACCCTTTTCATTAGTTTGGCATATTTTACATATACATCTCACACTCAATTTTCCATCAGTTTAGGATACTTGCCTATAGGCATCTTTCATGCAAAACAAATTTTGTTCTTGATTAGAATTAGCATAATCATTTGCACTTTGTATTTTCAACCTAACTCTTTCCACTTGCTTTTATCTTTGCCTTGTGATAACCTTGTTTTGCAGAAAGTATGGAAAAGATATCATTACTTGGGGTTGTACATTTGATTTCATCTATTGTAATAGTTAGATTGGAATGATAATCTACATTTCCTGCTTTAGGTAGAATGAATGAGCATTATAAAATATCATGAATTGTTTGTTTTCATGCATTTTTGCCTTTATTTGTCAAAATTCTCACAATGGTGAAACACGAATGGCACGTGCACCATTTCGTAAGAGGTAATTGATACTAAGTTGATGATCCACATCAATGGCCATAGTCAGGGTGTGGACAAAACTTAGCATTTTTATCTTTTACAAAATAACACTGGATTCCCACTGGATCCATTTTCAAAATTCATCATATTTTCCTAAAATATTTTCTTCTTTTATCAGAATTTAACTTAAAATTAACTCAAAATATATACCAATGGCCATAGTCAGGGTATATTGAGGGTTAATTTCATTTTAAATTCTATAAAAGACCAAAAATGAATTTTATCCTCCATTTGAATTTAGATATGACTATTATATAATACATTCAATGACCATAGTCAGGAGTGTATTATATCATTAATCTTATTTAAATTCATTTGAAGAATGAAATATGATTTTCAAATCCAATTTCAAACTTATTCAAATTCATTCATCACATAGGATAGAATTGCATCATATTTTCAAAATTTCCTTTTTCAAAAATTTCAAGTGATTCTTCTTCTTCATTTCTCAGATCAAATCTCATTCAAATCCAATTCTACCTCATTTCAAGATTCAAGAATTCAATTTCAAAGTCCAATTTGACTTTGAAATTCCAAAATCATTTTATATTCAAACTTCAAATTTCCAAACTCAATTCAAAATTCAATTTCAAAGTTCAATTTAACTTTGAAGTTTCACATTCATCTTCAAATTCAAA
This sequence comes from Nuphar pumila, assembly GCF_984573655.1. Classification (NCBI taxonomy): domain Eukaryota; kingdom Viridiplantae; phylum Streptophyta; class Magnoliopsida; order Nymphaeales; family Nymphaeaceae; genus Nuphar; species Nuphar pumila. The sequence continues at coordinate 37,607,116 of NC_143261.1, read as the reverse complement.
AATCAAGTTTATCTCCTTATCTTCAAATTCAAGAATCACAAGTTTGAGATTGATTTTGAATCTTGACCCTTCTTAAATTTTAAAATCTGGGTTTTCAAAACCCAAATCCATCTTCAAAAGTCCCATTTGGACTTTCAAAACCCAAATCCAAAGTTAGATCAACTTGAATCCAGCTTTCTAAATACAATTCTACTTTTGGATCTTAGACTTCAGATCCAAATTGCATCATGAATTCCAGACCTTAGATCCAAATCCATCTTACGATCCAGAACCCAATTCATCTTGGATCTCAGACTTCAGATCCAAATCTCATTTCAGATCCAAAATCCATTCTAGGATCCAGATCCCCATTCTACATTGGATCCCAGATTACAGATCCAAATTCCACTTAGGATTCAGAACCCAATCCTACATTGGATCTGAGACTTCAGAATCCAAATCCATTCTAGGATCCAGAATCCAATTCTACATCGGATCTCAGACTCTAGACCCAACTCCATCTTAGGATCCAGAGTCCAAATCTATCTTGGATCTCAGATTTCAGATCCAAAAACCATCTTGGATTCCAAATCTTGAATCCAATTCCATTCAAAAATTCAGATCCAAATTTCATCATGGATTCAAAATCTTGAATCCAATTCCATTCAAAATTTCAGATCCAAATTTCATCTTGATTCCAATTCTTAAAATCCAATTCCATTTTCATTTCAGATTTCAAATCCAATTTCTATTTTTAGGTTCTAAATCCAGAATTCGATTTTGAACTTTATTTAGGATTCAAACTTTGGGTTCAAATTCCATCTTGAATTCCAAATCAATCCCATTTCTCAATTCCTTTAGAATTCCCACATTTCCTTCTAATTTCAAAACTTCAAAATTAGAATTCAATTCCATTCCAAATATTCATCCAAGTTCAAACTCCTAAATTCAAAATCCATTTATGACTTTGAAAATTTCCTTTCTTCTCTTTTTATCTCAAAACTTAAAATCATTTTTCAAAATCCAGATTTATTTTCCCAAGCTCTTGATTATTCTAAAAACTTAGTTCTAAGTTAGAAACCATTTCTTCACTTTATCAGATTCACTTGGAAATTCTTCAAAACATTTTCAAAAAGAGCATACATCTTTGCATTTGCACAAGCATGATTCTTTGTGCATCTAGATTTAGGATAAATTCTTAGATAATTTCTTAGCAAAGCAAAAGGCATTAATTCGACCCTTGGTTCGATTACCCCTAGTAAAGGCGCCAGGAACGGTCGAACCTCATACCGACGAGCGGATCCCCTCTCCCAGTTTTCCCGCAAATATTTCAAAAACGGAGGTGAGTTATTTCAATTATTTTCAAAAATTAAGGTCAAGTGAGACCCGCAAAAGAGTTCCTCTTCTCCCCTTTTTCTTTTCTTTTCTCCTCTCTCTTTCTTTCCGTCTTTTATTTTCTCCCTTCAAAAAAGGAGGAAATAGAGGTTGGAAAGGGAAAGAGAAGGAAGAGAGAGAATATCACGAGAGGAAATTTTTTTGCGATGATCACAGTTTTGGCCACTTCTCGCAGCCAACGATTGCTGCCATCCTTCCTCAAACCATCCAGCAGGACGCTGATTGTTGTCCATCCCTACTTCAGCCCAGCCAGCCGGAGGTCCAGCGTGTCCATCCTCACTTCAACCCAGCCAGCACTTCTCGTTTTCCTTTAGCCCATCAGCAGAAGGCCCAAAAGACAATCCAGCACTTTCCCCATTTCTTTCAGCACAACAGCAGAAAACCGATCTTCATTTGCTCTCTGCAGGTCGTTTGGAACAGGGAATTACAAGCTGCTGAAAAGAGAAGTCGTTGTCCTTCATCGTTTATAAGTTTTATCAGGTAAGTGTTAATGATATTATGAATACCACATTGCTGAAAATTAAATGGTCGACAATAGGTATGAAACTTATTGAAATTTAATGAAACATGCTTATTATCTGTTTGTATAAGCCATAGAAGATAAGTGGCAATCAATTTTGCAGAAAATAAAGGAGTGGACACCATTTTAGTGAATCCTTAATGGTGAAATAAGGATTAAAGTGTGTGAGAATTCTGGATGCCTTCTCATTCATGCGTCCATCTAAGTTTGCTTGCATGTCTGGCAATATTGAATTGGTAGGATAAAGCTACAAGGCCTTGTATCATAAGTCTATTATGGAATGTTTGTCTGGCCTTGTAGCATTGTCCTGGCCGAATAGGTGTAGCAGCAAAGAGCACGTTTTCTGTTTTCACTGTGTTTGTAGTATTGACAGGATTGGGACCTTAAATCTGCCTTGGGTCGATTATGGTCAATGTTAGGACTGTTAATAATTGGCATTATCACCATAACGTGTGGGAAATCGTTGTTATGCTACAGTAGTGCAGCAGACACTGCAGTGATCAGTACTATTGAGGCAACAAGTTTGTTATATATCCAGTTTTGATGCTGGCACCTCCTTGTCTGGTCCAGTTGCAGTGAAAATTAGGATCAAAAGTGATATTAACTGATAGTGCAGATTAAGTGCAGTTGGGACTGGTTATTAATATCAATTTGTTCTTGCTCCCATCATAGTTGCAGGTTGTAATAACCTCTGTAGTAGGCATTGGAAAACATACCTGCAATAGGTGACCTTAACAGGCTCTGCTGTGCAATTTCCCCTGGATCAGTCTTCACCACTACATATGAGAATAGGAATGGCCAACAGTGTGTGATGCTCATCATTCACCTAAGTTTTCCACAGCAGTCTATGTTTTCATCATTACATATTCCAACACTTCAGCCCTTATTTGCATCATATCTAGTCCTATTCATAACTTACTTTAACATGTCCCAGTATTCCCTGCATTTGCTTGCTAAACCTATGCATGAGTCCACCCACCAAGGCCTAATACCATCTCATTTCTTTATTTTGATCATCTGCATTAATTCCATTGCTTGCAGCATCATATTGGTGCTTATTAACATCATGGACCGTATGGCATATCATTTCTGATTTATTCACTTACCCATCTTCTGCTGCAGGTACCCAGTCTTGATATTTGGCCACGTTTATGGATGGATATTTTAATATCCGTTCCCAATTTCTTGACCATCTTTTACAAGCTTCGTTATTGATATATAGGGAAGCTCCATAACCGTTTTTATCGAAAATTATCTTGTAATTTGGGAAATACGGCTGTGTAAAATCGCCTACAGAAACTGTATATACCTGTATTTTCTGATTTTACCCATTATATGGAATTTCCATTAATATGTATATATTTTTCATTATATGTATATATATGTCTATATATATATATATTCATGTATATCTACCTATATGTATATGTATATATGTATATATACATATATATGTATACATATACATATATATATATATATATATATTTGTACATATATATATATATCCCTTCATGTGTATTGGTTATCACATATATTTTTCTTCTCTTTTACTTTTTTATAAATATTTCTTCAATATCCTATATCATTTATCATAAATTCAAGTAGTTTTTTATCTACATGTATATCTTCGTTGTATATAGTATATATACTCATTTTTTTGGTTATTTGGTACTAACTCTCATTTTGCAGGAAAATCTAGAAGATGCTGATTCCTTGGCTCCATTTCATTTTTTTTTTATGTTAGCAACGTAACAATCAAATGTAAACTTTGGAATAATATTTACTTTTACTGCTTAGATTAGGTCGCATCTCATATAGTTTGATTTCAGTAATATCCTGATTATATGATGCATATATCTCAATCTTTTAAAATTCACCGTGGATGAACACGAATGGCACGTGCACCAACTCTTGGAGAGTTGATGAACTCGGTGGAGTCCATATTTAGGGCCCTAGTCGAAATATGGACGAGACTCAGACCAATCATCTTTCTACCAGTCACACTAAGCCTACACTCTTCGGCTATTTTAAAAAAATGCACATCATATTTTCAATTTTTCAAAATATGGCGAATTAACTCAAGTAAACTCTGAACATATTCATGGCCACAGTCAGAATATGTGAAGGATTTATTTTGGCTTAATCCACATTTTTCCAACCAATTTTTCAGAAATCTTTTCAAAGTGCATTCATTCATTCAAATCATCTGTTTTTCTCATGATTTTCTCAAGAGATCTTCACTTCATGGAATCGATTTCTCAAGAAACTATGATGATATTCGGAGTTGGATTTCCCAAATCAAAGTTTTCCCGTGATTTTCCCTGAAAATGTTATTTTCTTAAGATTCTTTTCAAAAGGAATTTCTCATCTTTCTCAAGAATCAAAGCTGATTTTCAGATATTCCAAAGACAATATTTTCAGGATTTCAATTTCCTAAGTTCTGAATTTCCTTCTCCAATGAGTTTTCCTATAGATTTTCCCTCAGAAAATTCTCAAAGTTCGAGTTTTCCTGACAAGTGTTTTCCTTTTCAAATATTCATCTTTTCTCAAGAATTCCTTCATTTTTCCTGAGATTCTCATTTCTTCATGGTTTTCCAAGTCTTTATAAACTTTCTCAAAATTTTCCTGAGATTCTCATTTCTTCATGGTTTTCCAAGTCTTTATAAACTTTCTCAAGATTTTCTCGAGATTCTCACTTCTTCAAGATTTTCCAAATCTTTATAAACTTTCTCGAGATTTCAAACCTTCTTCGTCAGAGTTTCCTGAGAGATTGATTTCCATCTTTTCCTGAGAAATACTTTTCAACTTCAAATATTTTCTAAGCATACATCATATTTTCCAACTTGCATTTTATAAAACCTCATAGCAGATGCCTGAATTCTCTGTGCATTTAGGATAGAACACAATTTCAATGATTTTACTAAGTCAATTATAATTTTGGTCCTTGGTTCGATTACCCCTGTTAAAGGTGGCAGGAACGATCGAACCTCGTATCGACAGGTCGAGCCCCATCCCATGGATTTTCTCGCAATTTTCAAAACGGAGGTGAGTATTTCAAAATAATTTCCAAAATCCGGTCAAGTTTGAATCGCGAAAGCATTTTCCTCTCTCTTCCGCAAGGAAGGGAAGACGAGAAAAATTTTGCGACGATAACAGGTTTGGCGATCGTGATGGGACCTGTTCTTGTCTGACTTAAATTGTGCTTGACTTAGTTCAATTATCGAAATTATGTTCACAAAATGTCAGCTCTTTTACTTTTGATATCATGCGAACCTAGGAGCCTAGATTCTAACCTAGCTAACATTGACTGCATAGCCTAGGCATGGTTTGGTAGGACCAGATTGAGGAGATATTTTCATGCTCACATAGACTTAGGTCTAAATACAACTCTCCTCAATTTAGGATCTGAATGTAAACAATGTATGCTTCTTTAAACATTTTCAAAATCTATCTCTCTAGGTTTAGAGCCATCTATTTCTTGCATGTGATCATTTTTTTTCAAACCTCCATTACCTATCATTACTCAGCCATCACGTTGCTGGGCTCTATTCCAGAACCCTAGTTCGGGACAGAACTTCATAACTGGGCCACATATTTGGGTTAACACCCCCTACCACGTACCGTGGGCCACAGTCCGAAGTATATCGGTAGGCGCTCAAGGATGTTGGAAAACCTTACCTTAGAACCAGAGTTGAAATTATATGCCACGTACCTCGGATTTTGATTCGGGTATATCGGCATAACTAGATTGGACAAAGATGATCTGAACTTAGAGTTAGGATTAGGGTCCTATAGCTGTTTTCAAAATAATGCATCTAGAGTCAGCCTTTTAGGGAGTGTTGTATGTGCATGAATGTTTGTGCAGGATGTGATTGTTTGTATGTTACCTCTATTTCCTTACATTTTCCCAAAAATGTTTTCAAATACCCATATTTCTCATCTTTTCCTTTTATTTTCTCAAACCCTGGATGATTTTCTCAAGTATCCCTTTTCTTTCAAAACTCCAGGTGGCTTTCCATTCTATCACTCTACTGGATCTCGAATTTCCAGCTACATTTTATATCCTGCCTGCAAATTTTTTAAAATTTCATACATTTTCCTAAAGTCTGATTCTGAGTCTTTCCCTATTTTTCAGTCTGATGGCATCCAGTCAAGTTGATCCTATCTTTCCTGAAGGTCACATCTCCTACGAGGTGTGACAAGGTCGTCCTGAACATCGAGCCCTTAGCACCGGAACTTTCATTCCCCGGTGGTACTATTCCTGGTTCAAAATCTTTTCCCGAACGTTCCAGGACCATTTGAGCGAGTGCGGATTAGAATTGGCGTCAGCAGTTGGAAAGCAGACCATCAACGACAACCTGATCCACGCAATGGCGGAACGATGGAATCCTCGGACATGTATATTCTGGTTCCCGTGGGGAGAAATGACCATTTTAATGGATGAATTTTCAGAAATCATGGGATTACCAGAACCAGCCGGTCAACCAGGCGATCCATTAGAACACCAATTCCTTATCAATGTCAAGGGTTTGGACCCCCAAGATTCATTAGCTTGTATGACAGGCCGCCGATCCTGGCCCCTGATCCAGTTGGACGGAAATGAATATGTTGACCTGCTCGAGTTGTGTCGCCAGTACGGGACCTTCGTTGAAGTCAGTTCGCTATCCAGGACAGCTAAAGAAAGGATTCAGAATGCAATGGTCCTGTGCACTGTAGGATTATCCCTCTTCCTAGATGGGCAAAACTACATGGACATCAGAATAATCCAGCTTATGAGAAGATGGGGAAGTCGACAAACCAACCGTCTTTCCATAGCCATGGCAGCGCTCGCCTTCCTATATCATGGTCTGACTCGATTCTCACTTGGAGAATCCATCTTAGTTGAAAGATGCATTTACGCGCTTCAATCCTGGTTCTTCCAGCATGTTCCAGCCCGAGCAAGCTCTTTCAGATACAATGGTCAAGAACTTCTCCCAGTGTCGCAGTACCGAACCATGATCAACAACATTCAAGAAGATGACATAGTTTGGGATTATTTTGATCGACAACTATCCCTTCCCAGATACACATATGCTTATGGCAAGAGGTTCAAGTTGCTGGGACCATTCTTCTGCACTTACTACCAACCAGAGAGATGTGTTTGACAGTTTTCCCAGAGGCAGCAGTATGTCGAAGCCCGACTGTTATCAGGAGCTATGGCGGAATTCGATCTTACTTCCGCACAATGGTCCGGGGCATATCATTCTGCCCGCTATGGCTGGGATTCCTTTGTCTCTCTTAAAATCTTTCCTGGTCCTAGAGTGTCTGCTGATTATCGTGAATGGTGGCAAATTGTTTGTCCTCCACCTCTTTGTCAAGATCAATAAAAGTTTAATTTTCTCATTTTAATAAAATTTTCTTTCTCTCTATTGTGGTTTGACGACCTCGCCTAGGTAACAAGGCACATTTTCGTTGTTTATTTCTCTTTCTAAGAATGACAACACAATTGTCGTGATTCCTGCGATGAATCAGTCCCTAGTAATGGGATAATTTTTTTTTCTTCAAATTGTCTGCCATATTTCCAGCAAATATTTCTTCCAAAAGCCAATTCCTCCAGAATCTAATCTGGTCTTTGCCCTGCAGAGAGCATACGCAACATTTGATGGTTCAAACAAGGTCAGGAAGAAGAACCACATCATCACAACACTCCTCAGCCTCAGAAGGTGAAATGGATCACCCCGTGAATCAAGATCAACAACAAGAGGATGATGGCATAGACCTGCAAATGTATGCCATGTTCCAAAAAATGATGAACAAAATGATGAGTGAACAGGCTGAGACTAGTGCAGAGAAGAATCCAGTCAGAGAAAAGTTTCACGGACACAAGAATAAGAAAACTTTCAAGAAGTAGGTTCAGCTAGAAGAAATTTCAGATGAATCAGAATCAATGGAAGACATTGTGGAAGAATATGAGGTGCCTCCAAAATTTCAGAAACGTGGCCGAGAACAAAGGAAGAGCCGCAAATCAAAGAATCAGGTCACAGAAGAACCTCTGCAGTCACAATTCAGGGAAATGGCCAAAGTTGTTAAGGATCTCCAAGCCCGCGACAAGGGAAAGAAAGTCTTCACCAGTGAAGACTTCTATGATGGCCTAGAAGGGGATGACGATCTCGAAAACATTCCCCGAAAATTCATCAAGTTTGATGGTTCTGGCAACCCAAAAGCCCATCTCGCCACTTTCTTCGCAGAGTGTTCAAGATTCAAGAGAGATAATAGAGCACTATTCCTATGTTTCCCTCGCAGCTTGGAAGGAGTTGCGGCTAAATGGTATGCTGAGCATATTAATCCCATCGAGCTCAAGGAGTTCGATAAAGTGGTGAATTTATTTATTAAACGCTTCTTGTTCAACACAGAAGCGCTCCCGACATTAAGTCATCTCTGCAGTCTGAGGCAGAATGAGAAAGAAAAAGCACGGAACTTCATTCACAGATGGAGGTCAGCCTGTAATAAAATGAGAGATCCTATTTGAAAAAGGCACGCCCTGTCCCTAATCCTCAACAATTTTTCGAGCCATTAAGAGGATTGATCTCCACAGCACCGTCCAGGACCTTCATTGAATTAACTGAGCGAGCAGAATGGCTCGAGCTGAGCGTAGAGAATGGAGTTTATGAAGGCTTCACTTTTTCCAAGAGTAACCCCCAAGGTGAGCAGAAGAAGAAAGCTCACTTCACCTTCTCTGCCAATAACAACAACAACAATAGCCGAAATCAGTACAAAGGGCAGAAGAAAGATTACTGCTACGACGCAGGCAATTCCAACAATAAAGGAGATCAGAAAATGAAGCCTGCTCCTCAAAACAGCAAGCCTTCTCAGCAAGACCAAAGGCCAAAACTGTGTGAAAAAGTTAAGCATGAATGATGAAGCTATGACCAAAAATTTACTCCTCTCGACCAATCACTCGAGGATGTGCTTGAGTACATGTTGTCAAAAGAGATGGTCAAGTTGCCCAGACTGGCCGATCCCTCTGTGCCTATGGGGAAATGGAAAGATCAATTCTGCAAGTTTCACAGAACAGTGGGACACAACACTGAGAACTGTTTCGTTCTCAAGAACATTGTGCAGGATCTTATTTACAAGAATTTATTGGTAGAAGGAGAAGAAGAAGAGAAAATGGATATTTTAAAGCAGCCTTTTCCTTCACACACCACAGCAGTAATATCAGAACAACCCTTCTTACCTCACGAATACATCAAACCGTGTTCCACACAAGATCTACAAGTTCAGCATCAGGTGTCAGTACTACGACAAGCAGCCCCAGCTTCTAAGAAAATGGACCTGATCTCAGCATTCGGCAAGATGAGAGTTTCTGAAGCACCTGTAAAGTCATCCCCCAAGTTAAAAGGAATTCCTGATTTCCTTAATCAGTTCATCAAGCCTGTGCCGAAAAAGGAAACTCAAAAGCCGATGACTGCTTTATCCAATGTTTCAATATTAGACCTGGCCAAGAGTTCCTGCAAGCATCAGCAAGTACTGGATGATCTGCTCAGAAAGATCAAAGTTAAACCCAGTACTACACCTGAAGACATGGCACAAATTGTGAATTCAGCCATGACCAATGCGCCAATCACTTTTTCGGATGAGGACCTTACAAAGCCTCATTCCTTTCACAATAATGCCCTCTACATCGTCGTTCGGGTAAGGGGAATGACAGTACCCCATGTGTTGGTCGATGGAGGCAGTAGCCTCAATATTTGTCCCGAGATGACCGCAAAAGCATTAGGGATCAAGGACGAAGAATATATTCCAGATCCCATCACTATCTACGAATTTGACAACCATGGTCAAACGACAAAAGGGAAGATATTTTTGGAGGTATTCATCAACTATTCGGCACACTCCATCCTTTTCCATGTGGTCAATGTACCACCCACCTACAATCTGTTGCTCGGAAGGACATGGATTCGTAATGCAAATGCAGTGCCTTTCACCCTGCATCAATGCGTAAAATGGTCCAAAGGTGGAATGATTACAACAGTACTCGGAGAGGACCCGAAAGAAAAACTCCCACAGCCTATGATCCCTCGACCATCATTCACTGCAGATATTTCTAGCATCAGAGAGAATGAAGAAATCAGTCTCAGAGAAAGTCGGAAAAGACTCCAGGCAACATCAGAATTATCCCTGCACACTGTAGCCATGACCCGATGGAGAGGTCCCAAGTTCTTCAAGATTGGAGGTCGTGTCAGCTACGATACTATCAAAGATCATCCATTGTTCCCACAATTCATGAAAGCAAGAAAGAGATTTGATTTACTTCTGAAGCATGGTTATCAACCCTTCAAAGGACTGGGCAAAAAATGAAGATGGCCGCATCGAGCCAATGATCCAAAAGCATCGTCCCCATAGGGCAGGACTAGGGTTTTCCGGTGGGAGCTCACCAAAGAAGACTGTTTTTGTTAAAGGGGCACATTGAGAATCGTTGTTGCATTTCCATTCTATTACTTTCTAAATAAATGTCTCAATGTCTTTTATCAAAGTCAAATCAATAAAATGTCAAGTTTCTTTGTTTATCTGGATGCCATATGTCTCTTTTATCTATATATCCTCATTTTATAACTCAATTTCATTTTATGCATAATTCTTTTTAAATGACTGTTTGTCGTATGATGGATGATTTTCATAAATCCAATTTCTTATCCAAAATTTCAGAAATGTCTCCCCGAGCAATCAAGAAACTCGTTCTCAATCCAAAGGTTTTCCAGAAGTCGGCAGCGATTCACCGAGTCAAAGCGAGAACAGAAGATAGCAAGGTTGCAAAGCAGTCAGATGATCATGCAAAATTTGATCAGTCTCTTCAGGAATTACCAGAATTCGCCTCAGTTCAAAAACAGGATGAACCATCCGCTCTAGTACAAGACCCAACTGAAGATGTCAATATCGGTTCAGAGGACAATCCCAAGGTTCTCAAGATCGGTACCAGTCTAAGTCCGGAAGAGAAAGAAAGGCTTACAAATTTTCTCAAGCAACATGAAGAAGTGTTCGCATGGACATATGAAGATATGCCGGGCTTAGACCCCAAATTGGTCGAACACCGACTCGTTTTAAACTCAGATGTTAAGCCAGTTAAGCAAAAGCTGAGAAAAATGGATCCTAGAATAGAACAACAAGTCAAGAAGGACTTGAAGATTTGCTCAAAGCAGGATTCATTCGAACTATTGACTACCCATATTGGTTAGCCAATATTGTCGTTGTTCCAAAGAAGAATGGCAAAGTGAGGATTTGCATAGACTTCAGAGACCTCAACAAGGCAACTCCGAAAGATGATTATCCACTTCCAAGCATTGATCTTCTAATTGACAGCACGATAGGACATGCCAGGTTCTCCTTCATGGATGGATATTCCGGCTACAATCAGATTAAGTTAGCCGGTCGTGACCAATCAAAAACTTCCTTTACTACGCCTTGGGGCACTTTCTGCTATACGGTTATGCCTTTTGGGCTCAAGAACACTGGAGCAACATATCAACAAGCAATGGTCGTTATCTTTCACGATCAGATGCGCAAAATCATGGATGCGTATGTTGATGATATCCTCGTGAAATCTAAAGAGGAAGAAGATCACCTCGAAGCTCTTGATCAAGTGTTTAAGCAACTCATTCTTTACAAGTTAAGGCTTAACCCGCAAAAATGTGTTTTTGGAGTCGAATCGGGTAAATTGTTGGGTTTTCTGGTCAGCAAAAAGGGAATTGAAGTTGACTCAGCCAAAGCAAAGGATATCATTGACCCCGAAAAATCTCAAAGAATTGCGTAGCCTTCAGGGACGCATGCAGTCAATTCGGCAGTTTATTTCCAACTTGGCGATGAGATGTGAGCCCTTCAACCACTTACTCAGAAAAGGAGTTAAGTTCGAATGGGAACCAGAATGTTAGCAATCGTTCGATCGAATCAAGAAGTATCTTCTCAATCCTCCTATCTTGGAGCCGCCAGAATTGGGAAAACCTCTTTTGTTATACATCTCAGTCAATCAAGTCGCATGCGGCGGATTCTTGGCACAATACAAAGAAGGCAGCTTGATAGAGCATGCCATTTATTATGTGAGTAAGACTTTTGTAGATTATGAAAAGAGATACTCTCAAATAGAGAAGACCTGCCTAGCTCTGGTATGGATGTGTCAGAAGCTAAGACACTACCTACTGGCATCTGAGGTCAAAATTCTGTCTAAACTCAATCCTCTCAAATACATCTTGGAGCAACCTTTTCTAAGCGGACGGGTCACAAAATGACAAGTTTTACTGATGCAGTATGACTTAGAATATGTCTCGCAACAATCAATCAAAGGCCAAGCAATCGCTGATCAATTGGTAGATTTTCCTCTGGCAGAAGAAGTAAAAGCCGAAGATGACTTCCCTGGTGAGCAAATTTGCAATATCCAGCAATCTCCAGTCTGGAATTTATTTTTCGATGGTTCTAAGAATATGGATGGAATAGGCATTGGGATCTTATTAATCACTCCTGAGAAGGAGATGATTCCATTTTCACTCAAGTTAGATTTTCAATGCACCCACAATATGGTCGAGTATGAAGCCCTGATTCAAGGTCTAAAAATTCTACTAGACTTCAATGTCAAGAGAGTGCATGCTTACGGCGACTCATTACTCGTTGTCAATCAAGTCCAAGCCGAATGGCAAGTGAAAGATCAGAAGTTATTCCCCTATCAGAAAATTATTGCAGCTCTTATCAGCAAGTTTGAAGAATTTCAGCTCTTCCATATCAAGAGAGATTTTAATCAAGTGGCCGATAGCCTAGCCAGTTTAGGCTCCATTATGGCATTCAGAAATGGAGAATCTTGTCGCTCTTTTGAAATTGGCAGACTTGACCAACCTGCTTTCCTTCCAGCGGAACAAGTAAACCAAGCTGAGCAAAGGAAGAAGCCTTGGTATTACAACATCAAAACTTTCATAGAAACTGGCGAATTTCCTCCAGAACTCTCAAAGAAAGAGCAGCGAGCAATCCAGCGTATGTCTACTCGATACTTCATTTTGGCCAATGTCCTCTATCGTCGAGGATTCAGTTCAGAATATTCCAGATGCTTAGACGAAGACGAAGCCAAAGAAGTCGTGCGAGAAGCACATGAAGGCATTTGTGGCGGCCACGTCGGCTACCAAACCCTTGTCAAGCAGATCATCAGAGCAGGTTACTATTGGAAAACTATGCAGCAAGACTGTTATCATTATGTGAAGAAGTGTGTGCAATGTCAGATACACACACCTTCTATTCATGCTCCTGCAACATATCTGCAATCTGTTGTCTCTCCATGGCCGTTCTCCATGTGGGCCTTCGATGTCGTAGGTCCCATCACTCCTTCAGCTTCAAATGGCCACAAATACTTCCTTGCCGCAACGGAATATTTCACCAAGTGGGTAGAAGCCATCACTCTCCGCACAGTAGAAGGACGACATGTGGTCTCATTCATCCACAAGAATATCTTATGCCATTTCGGCATACCGCATGATATTGTGTCATATAATGGCAGTCATTTTAAGAATGAAAAGATGAAAACATTCTGCTCAAAATTCAAGATCTATCATCATTTTTCCGCTCCCTACTATCCTCAAGGGAATGGTCAGGCAGAGGCCACTAACAAGATCTTAATTCGTATCTAGGAACGAACTGTGGAAACAGGCCGCGACTGGCATGAGAATATCCACGATGCACTATGGGCCTATCGGACCACCATTCGCACTCCAACGAATGCTACTCCATCAGAACTGGTCTATGGAACAGAAGTAGTATTGCTGCTACATGTTCAGAAGCCCGCTTTGAAATTTGCGTCACTGCTAGAATTACCCCTTGATTAATACCAGCAGCAGCGATTGGTACAGTTAGACTTGCTCGACGAGAGAAGGCTAAAAGCAGCAGAGCATGCTCAATCCTATCGCCAGAGAGTAGCCAGGCAATATGCAAAGTCTGTCATCGAAAGAAGATTCAAAGTCAATGATTTAGTACTTCGATCCACATCTTATCTCAAGCATCATCCTGGCGGTAAATGGTCGCCAAATTGGGAAGGTCCATATGTCGTCAAAGAAGCATTACCCCGCAACTCATATCGGCTCATCAATGCCGATGGGGTAGAATTACCAGATCCCATTAATGCTCGACATTTGAAAAAGTTTTATACTTGAAAAATTTATTCTCCTCTTGTAATTCTCCCATTTACTTCAAATAATGATCAAACTTTCTTTTCCCAGTTACACTGGGGCATTTTTAAAATTTTGTTCTGTATGCAGGAAGGATAAACAAATTTCTCATTTCACGCACTTGTGCATTCATGTGCATCAATTTGCATTCATTTGCATTCAATTGCATTAACAACAATCTGGTCAGTATGGGGATTTCAGCAAACAGTCCCATCACAATTCCTAATGAGTCAAAATAAAAAGATAATCACCAGTACTGAACCAAAACCCAGCGCTCGAACTGGTATTATTTCAAAATCCAGTGTTCAAACTGGTACATTTTCAAAATCCAACTTTTTAAGTCGGTCTTGGAAAACCGAGTTCCGACTCGGGTTTTAATTCAAAATTATTTTCCTTTGTTGATCCGAGTTCCGACTCGCGATCTCTCTACCTTATTCGAGCTCAGACCCGAGCTCTTTATTTTCCTTTGTTGATCCGGGTTCCGACTCGTGATCTCTTTACCTTATTCGAGCTCTGATTCGAGCTCTTCATTTTCTTTTGTTGATCCGAATACCGACTAGAGATCTCTTTATTTACTCGAGCTCTGATTCGAGCTCTTCATTTTCTTTTGTTGATCCGGGTTCCGACTCGAGATCTCTTTATCTTATCCAAGCTCTAATTCAAGCACTTCATTTTCTTTTGTTGATCTGAGTTCCGACTCGTGATCTCTTTATCTTATTCGAGCTCTGATTCGAGCTCTTTATTTTCTATGATGATCCGAGTTTCGACTCGAGATCTCTTTATTTACTCAAGTCCTGACTCGAGCTCTTCATTTCTTTTTATTGATCCGGGTTCCGACTCGTGATCTCTGTATTTTATTCAAGCTCTGACTCGAACTCATCATTCTCCTTTGTTGATCCGAGTCATTTCAATCCTCAGGGTCTGTCAATGTCTCAAATTTGATATTGTACCTACCAACTTTCAATTCAAATCTTCGGATCAAATTCAATTTCCAATTTTGACCTCCGGGTCACCCAATTTCCAATTCTCAATTCCAATTACCAAATTCTCAAAATTTCGACCTTTGGGTCACTCAATTCTCAATTTCAACCTTCGAGTCACACAATTTCGACCTTTCGGTCAACCAATTCTCAATTTTGACCGTTAGGTCATCCAATTTCGACCTTTGGGTCATTCAATTTCCAACAACCAATTTTCCAATTTCCAATTTCGACCTTTGGGTCAATCAATCTCAATATCCAATTTTAATCATTTTCTCTTGAGAGAGACCCTCTTTAGGGAGAGTTCGAGGGAGCTCGTTTTTTTCGCATGCTATCCAATTCGTTCACTTAGCCCCTTTTCAGGGAGAGTTTGAAGGGACTCGCGTCTTTGTGAACCGTTTGCAAAACAATTTCCAGTTTCACACAAGGAACCCTTTTAAAGGGAGAGGCTCGACGGAGACTCGCTTTTCTTGTAACCCCCCAATTTCATACTAGGCCATTTCCGTCATGAAGGACCCTCTTGTCAGGGAGAATGTGATGGACTCGTTCCTTTCATGACCCAAATTTTCTGACCTCACTATTATCGGCCCCCTTTCCATAAGAGAAGCCTAATATTAGAGAGCTTTGACGAAAGCTTAATTTCTCTTTGAAAGTTCGTTTTGCAAACACCTCCTCTTCAGGGAAGAGAGGAGTATTCTCCATTTCCCATTCAGGTAAGGGTTAAACCTGAGTCTCTCTTTTTGGGGAAAAAGAGGGGAGAATTTTCATCACGGATGTGTTGAGCCGGACCTCAAATGCTCACTTTTACCAAAGATTTCAAGAAAATTTTGTCGATTTGTCAATCAATTATTTGTTGATTTCAAAAACTTTATTATACAAATCTTTACCTCAGTCTACCTTCAGCATGACTCCCAAGAGAGTGAAGCTTTTGCGAGAAGAGATTCAAACTTCAAATATTGGCCAACCAAATGGATGAAGGATAAATCCTCGATATGGCCAGAAAAGAAGATTCAATGTTATTGCAAAGCCATAAATGATTGATATTGATCGTAGTCAAGGGCACATCTTTAAAGACCATTCTTGTGAAAATAAGGCAGTGGAAATACCCTGAGCGTTAGAAAAGAGAGAATTCATCCAAGCCCTATCTCCTCAAAATCACCTAAGCTGCAATTAAATATCCGCAAAAGCGATCTCTCACTTGTCGTCAAGATGAAGACGAATTAAGCCAGTAGACCCCCGGGGCCAAAGAAGATTTGAAACATCTCCAAGATGACGGAGTTTGTGACGGATCCTTCCAGGGAAAGTTCAAAGCACTATCGAGATGAAGGCAGATGCGATGAACCTCCCGACAATCTCCAAAAGATATTTAATTTTCGCTATCATCCAAAGATCTATAACCCAAGAGCCAATATCGTCAAAGAAGGATCGAAACATCTCCAAGTTGAAAGAGTTTGTGACGTACCCTTCCCAAAAGAGAGCAAGAGAGAAAAAAAAAAGAGAGAAAAAGTCAGAACATCTCCAAAATGAAGGAGAATGTAGCCAAAAGCCCAAGAAAGCCAAAAGAGTGCAGAAAGATTATCATGAGAGAAGCTCCCAGGATATCAAACTGCCAAATCTATCAAGAATCTTCTTTAAATTTGTGAAATTCTATTATCAGTATTCTTTCATCAATGGATTTCATAATATCAAATTTTCTTTCCTGTTCATATCAAGGAAATTGATAACTTTCTTGAAGAAGGTCAATCACAAGTAATTTGGATTCCCAATCTCGATTCTACGAAATGAACCTTGTTTGAAGGTAATGCTTTGGGTAGAAAAGAAAGAATATCTTTACAACAATGTGCAACATTTTCAAATACTTTGAATCAACAACAAATTTCTCAACATTTTGACAATATTTTCTGGCTATCCTGACGTGAAGTGAGAGCTTGATGTCCGTTTTTGATACATCCTGACACCAATTTTAAATCCCTCTTAAGGACTTGATTCCTTTCCTTCTTTGAGAGCATGAATTCTCAAATTCGCACAATTCCCTGTGTCCCCACTTTCCAATCATAGACAGTCCCGTTTCGATTTGAGGTCGAGCCACCAATCATTTTCTCGCAAAAGGCAATTTCAAAAGCTATTTAGTCTCAGCAATGAGATGCCCAAAATCAACCCCTTTTTCAAGCTTTAGGGACCCCATTTTCCTTCCTTTTGCAAAATCCCTGTCGGATTCATTGTGCAAAATCCGAAGGTTCCATCATACCAACTCATGTTCCACCCGATCAGGATAAGGGTACAAACCTGAGCCTCATTCAAAGAGGTATTCCATTTTTTCTGCCCAATCAGGATAAGGGTACAAACCTGAGCCTCCTTTGATGAAGTATTCCATTTTTTTCCGCCCAATCAGGATAAGGGTACAAACCTGAGCCTCCTTTGAATAGGTATTTCATTTGCCACCCAATCAGGATAAGGGTACAAACCTGAGCCTCATTCCAAGAGGTATTCCATTTTCCACCCGATCAGGTTAAGGGTATAAACCTGAGCCTCATTCAAAGAGGTATTTCATTTTCTGCCCCATCAGGTTAAGGGTACAAACCTGAGTCTCATTTTCGATGAGATATTCCATTCCCCAATCAGGTCAAGGGTTAAAAACCTGAGCTTCGTTTTGTAAAAGGTTTTCCTGTCCCATCCAGGTTAAGGGTATAAAACCTGAATTTCACTCTCACAAAGCGAGTCTTTCCTCTTTATTTCTCCATTTCATATCTACCCTCTTCCTCGGGCTAACTTCTTCATACCCAGTCAGATCCTTCTAACTGAGGCATTTTTATATAGCCCAAATTTGGAGTGTTTTTCTTTGCCACTAAGCTCGACCATAAGCCGGCTTAGTAGCAAAGAGGGGCATCTGTAAACACCCCAAATTCTCACTCACCTTCTTGACATCGCCCTCAATCATCATATTTCAGTTCTTCAGATGTAATAAAGGGTAAAATGGTCATTTTCTGAGATTGAACCTTGCAGAAAGTCTAAAATTTCATTCTTGAGCCTCAAAATTTCTATATTTTGGTTCAAAGACATTTTCAAATTGCAAAATTTCAAAATCCTTTTCTGGACAAAAAGCTAGAATTTCCAAGTCCGAGCTCAGAGTGACATTTCATCGAACATGTCTTTGCATAGCATTGCATCATTTCACTGCATAGCATGTCATTTTAAGGTCCATAAACTCTCGATTTCAAAAACTTTCAATCCAGATTCGAGTTTTAACTCTTTTCAAAATTTTAAAACCCTGGAATTTCAAAATTACCAATTTTCCCATTTTACCCCAGGACTTTGAATTATAAAAATTTTCTCAAGAAAAACAATCTGGATATTTGGATATTGATTTTAAAGATTTTATCTCAAAACTTTTTGCAAAAGATTTTAAATCTCTTTACAAATTTTTTTACATTTATCCATATTTTTGCCCTGAAAAACCAATTTTTCCAAATTCTTGAAAACAAATAATGTTTTATCTCGTATTTTCAAATAAATAGAGCGGGACCCTCCTTTGAACTAGCATCATACTCAGAATCTCAGGTAAGTTGTGTATTCTCAAGCGGGACCCACCCGGAGATCGCACCAATTTGCAAATTTTTATTTTTAATTCCTCAATATTTATTTATCTTAATTAGTGGGCCCACATACATGTGGCACCCCAATTGAAAATAAAAGACTTGCAAAAACAAAACAAAACTTTATTTTCAAAAGGATTTTAAAAGTGGATTGAGGTGACATTTCCATAAAAGCCTCTCATTTATTTCATTATTCATTTTTTTATTTATTTTATTTCTTTTATTAATTTGCTTACTTAAAATTGTAAAAGGAAACGGCCCAAACAGCGCCACAACCATACTTTAAAAAAAAAAATCATTTTACCCAAAACTTAGGTAAATGAAACACATTTTTTTGAAAAAAAGGCAGGAGGAGCCCTTTTGAAAACAACTACCTTTAATGCTACGGTTTTAAATAAAATTTTCAACAAAGGTAACGGATTTTCAAAAGGGAAAGGAAGCTGGATCTTTTGAAAGAGAAGGAAAATCTTTAAAAAGGGGGCCTGAGCCGATTGAAGGGTAGAAAGATCGTGATTTTCTTGTCTTTTTGGGTTTTCGCAGGTGGCTTCTTCCCAGCGGCAGAGGAAGCAACAGGTTTTGGTGGTTTTCCTTCAGTCCATCCTCAGCCGCAGCCCAGC
Organism: Nuphar pumila; assembly: GCF_984573655.1. NCBI lineage: Eukaryota > Viridiplantae > Streptophyta > Magnoliopsida > Nymphaeales > Nymphaeaceae > Nuphar > Nuphar pumila. Next base: position 37,587,853 of record NC_143261.1, on the reverse strand, counting down.
CAAGTCTTCATCTTCTTCAGCCCACCTGCAAAAGGAAACAACATTCAGCAAGACGTCCATTCCTGCACTTTCTTTCAGCCCAGCCAACGTCTGCATCTCTTTTAGCCCATCATCCTTCAGCTGTAGCAGAGATTCAACATTTGTCGCCCACCTTTCCTTTTCCCCTAACTCTCCAGCATTCCCACTTTCACCTCCACTTCAAGCCAGTCGCAGGACCACCTCCACTGAGGTCTCCCCCTTTTTCAGTCCAACCACAGCAGGAAAGCCAGCCGCAGGGCACCTCCAGCAGCTGCCTTCCATCATCTTCCGCACACCAGCTGAACGTCCAAGAAGTTGCTGCCCATCATCCACCATCCTCAGCCCACCATCAGAAAACCACATCCAGCATCGCCCCTTTCATTTAGCCCAGCCGCAGGAAACTCCATTGAGCCTGCTTCTCATTTTCTTCAGCCCAGCCAGCAGTTCTCGCAGCCAACGATTGCTGCCATCCTTCCTCAAACCATCCAGCAGGACGCTGATTGTTGTCCATCCCCACTTCAGCCTAGCCAGCCGGAGGTCCAGCGTGTCCGTCCCCACTTCAACCTAGCCAGCACTTCTCGTTTTCCTTTAGCCCATCAGCAAAAGGCCCAAAAGACGATCCAGCACTTTCCGCATTTCTTTCAACACAACAGCAGAAAACCGATCTTCATTTGCTCTCTGCAGGTCGTTTGGAACAGGGAATTACAAGCTACTTAAAAGAGAAGTTGTTGTCCTTCATCGTTTATAAGTTTTATCAGGTAAATGTTAATGATATTATGAATACCACATTGCTGAAAATTAAATGGTCGACAATAGGTCTGAAACTTATTGAAATTTAATGAAACATGCTTATTATCTGTTTGTATAAGCCACAGAAGATAAGTGGCAATCGATTTTGCAGAAAATAAAGGAGTGGACACCATTTTAGTGAATCCTTAATGGTAAAATAAGGATTAAAGTGTGTGAGAATTCTGGATGCCTTCTCATTCATGCGTGCATCTAAGTTTGCTTGCGCGTCTGGCAATATTGAATTGGTAGGATAAAGCTACAAGGCCTTGTATCATAAGTCTATTATGGAATGTTTGTCTGGCCTTGTAGCATTGTCCTGGCCGAATAGGTGTAGCAGCAAAGAGCACGTTTTCTGTTTTCACTGTGTTTGTAGTATTGACAGGATTGGGACCTTAAATCTGCCTTGGGTCGATTATGGTCAATGTTAGGACTGTTAATAATTGGCATTATCACCATAACGTGTGGGAAATCGTTGTTATGCTACAGTAGTGCAGCAGACACTGCAGTGATCAGTACTATTGAGGCAACAAGTTTGTTATATATCCAGTTTTGATGCTGGCACCTCCTTGTCTGGTCCAATTGCAGTGAAAATTAGGATCAAAAGTGATATTAACTGATAGTGCAGATTAAGTGCAGTTGGGACTGGTTATTAATATCAATTTGTTCTTGCTCCCATCATAGTTGTAGGTTGTAATAACCTCTGTAGTAGGCATTGGAAAACATACCTGCAATAGGTGACCTTAACAGGCTCTGCAGTGCAATTTCCCCTGGATCAGTCTTCATCACTACATATGAGAATAGGAATGGCCAACAGTGTGTGATGCTCATCATTCACCTAAGTTTTCCACAGCAGTCTATGTTTTCATCATTACATATTCCAACACTTCAGCCCTTATTTGCATCATATCCAGTCCTATTCATAACTTACTTTAACATGTCCCAGCATTCCCTGCATTTGCTTGCTAAACCTATGCATGAGTCCACCCACCAAGGCCTAATACCATCTCATTTCTTTATTTTGATCATCTGCATTAATTCTATTGCTTGCAGCATCATATTGGTGCTTATTAACATCATGGACCGTATGGCATATCATTTCTGATTTATTCACTTACCCATCTTCTGCTGCAGGTACCCAGTCTTGATATTTGGCCACGTTTATGGATGGATATTTTAATATCCGTTCCCGATTTCTTGACCATCTTTTACAAGCTTCCTTATTGATATATAGGGAAGCTCCATACCCGTTTTTATCGAAAATTATCTTGTAATTTGGGAAATACGGCTGTGTAAAATCGCCTACAGAAACTGTATATACCTGTATTTTCTGATTTTACCGATTATATGGAATTTCCATTAATATGTATATATTTTTCATTATATGTATATATATGTCTATATATATGTATATTCATGTATATCTACCTATATGTGTATGTATATATGTATATATACATATATATGTATACATATACATATATATATATATATATATATATATTTGTACATATATATATATCCCTTCATGTGTATTGGTTATCACATATATTTTTCTTTTCTTTTACTTTTTTATAAATATTTCTTCATTATCCTATATCATTTATCATAAATTCAAGTATTTCTATATCTTCGTTGTATATAGTATATATACTCATTTTTTTGGTTATTTGGTACTAACTCTCATTTTGCAGGAAAATCTAGAAGATGCTGATTCCTTGGCTCCATTTCATTTTTTTTTATGTTAGCAATGTAACAATCAAATGTAAACTTTGGAATAATATTTACTTTTACTGCTTAGATTAGGTCGCATCTCATATAGTTTGATTTCAGTAATATCCTGATTATATGATGCATATATCTCAATCTTTCAAAATTCACCATGGATGAACACGAATGGCACGTGCACCAACTCTTAGAGAGTTGATGAACTCGGTGGAGTCCATATTTACGGCCCTAGTCGGAATATGGACGAGACCCAGATCCATCATCTTTCTACCAGTCACACTGAGCCTACACTCTTAGGCTATTTTAAAAAAATGCACATCATATTTCCAATTTTTCAAAATATGGCGAATTAACTCAAGTAAACTCTGAACATATTCATGGACATAGTCAGAATATGTGAAGGATTTATTTTGGCTTAATCCACATTTTTCGAACCAAATTTTCAGAAATCTTTTCAAAGTGCATTCATTCATTCAAATCATCTGCATCATTTGTTTTTCTCATGATTTTCTCAAGAGATCTTCACTTCATGGAATCGATTTCTCAAGAAACTATGATGATATTCGGAGTTGGATTTCCCAAATCAAAGTTTTCCCGTTATTTTCCCTGAAAATGTTATTTTCTTAAGATTCTTTTCAAAAGGAATTTCTCATCTTTCTCAAGAATCAAAGCTGATTTTAAGATATTCTAAAGACAATATTTTCAGGATTTCAATTTCCTAAGTTCTGAATTTCCTTCTCCAATGAGTTTTCCTATAGATTTTCCCTCAGAAAATTCTCAAAGTCCGAGTTTTCCTGACAAGTGTTTTCCTTTTCAAATATTCATCTTTTCTCAAGAATTCCTTCATTTTTCTTGAGATTCTCATTTCTTCATGGTTTTCCAAGTCTTTATAAACTTTCTCAAAATTTTCCTGAGATTCTCATTTCTTCATGGTTTTCCAAGTCTTTATAAACGTTCTCAAAATTTTCTTAAGATTCTCATTTCTTCATGGTTTTCTAAGTCTTTATAAACTTTCTCAAGATTTTCTCGAGATTCTCAATTCTTCAAGATTTTCCAAATCTTTATAAACTTTCTCGAGATTTCAAACCTTCTTCGTCTGAGTTTCCTGAGAGATTGATTTCCATCTTTTCCTGAGAATACTTTTCAACTTCAAATATTTTCTAAGCATACATCATATTTTCCAACTTGCATTTTACAAAACCTCATAGCACATGCCTGAATTCTCTGTGCATTTAGGATAGAACACAATTTCAATGATTTTACTAAGTCAAGCATAATTTTGGTCCTTGGTTCGATTACCCCTGTTAAAGGCGGCAGGAACGGTCGAACCTCGTATCGACAGGTCGAGCCCCATCCCATGGATTTTCCTGCAATTTTCAAAACGGAGGCGAGTATTTCAAAACAATTTCCAAAATCCGGTCAAGTTTGAATCGCGAAAGCATTTCCCTCTCTCTTCCGCAAGGAAGGGAAAACGGGAAAAATTTTGCGACGATAACAACATCACAAACATCTTTTATTATATATCTCGAGCCACTCGCCTACCCCCCCCCCCCCCCCCTGTGTTTTCATTTTCCTGTGTCCTAAGATATTGATTCTTAGCAGTCACTATTCCCACTGGTCCACTCGTGGTTTACAGTGACTCATTCACTGCTTGGTTCACTGATTCACCTGTTGTTGAATCAATGAATAAGTGAGCCAGAACCACATACCCGTTACCATTCACTCACCTCTGTGCACTCTCCACCTATATGTACACAGTATATGGTAGCCTTTGCACTTTAGCACCACATCTAATGCTTTGCATACTGAAGGTACACAACACTTGCATACCATTTTCCTCATTCTCATTTACATTGTAGCACCCTTCACAACCATATTTCAATACACCACCTACCATTATACCCATCACTGCAGCAGCTCCAACATTGTAGCATTGAATAGTCTAAATTTGATATCCCTTGATGCCCCTCTGTACAGTCGATTCCACGATTATTGCCCCTCAGCAGCAACTGTTTCCTATTCATGTATAGAGTCACTATCCTGCCCTCCTGTTGATCATTAAGAGGTTGGTATCTTTACCCTCACATCCCAGCATCACCATTTTCATCACATGCACCTATAGGCGCCTTCCAGCTACACTAACACCTATTGTAATTGCAGCAACACTTCATATGGATATGCACTGGTTCCACTTCATATTCATACACTTCATTGCTACAGTGCACTCATTGCTCTACCCACAAAATACCTTCAGCACATCATCCCACTGCCTTCATCTTGCCGAAATCACTATATTGCTACAATGATATTGTTCTACATTGCTGAGAATAAACATGTTGTTATGCTATGGATCTCATTTTGCTAAATCCGATGTATTGTTGTGATATATGAAATCCATATGTTGTTGCACTATCAATCTCACCTTGCTGAAATCAAAGTGATGTTATAATGATTGATCCATGGTCTCATTTCACTGAATATGCTCTTGAGTTGCTGAAATCGGTATGTTGAATGGGGTCTTCAGAATAAACCCATATTTATGCCCATCCTCACCATCATGTCATACATACACTATCTTTACATTCACATTTCCTATAATATGTCACATATACATTTTAGACATTCATTTCCTCTTCCAAGTATATATTTTTCTCATCCATGATGCATTAAAGTTTCATTCAGTTCAAAGCATAGATATGAGCATTCCATCATTGGCATCTTGAATTTCAAATACAATATTTCTTTTTATATTAATTTTTTTTATGTGCTAACTCGAATCTTGCAGGAATTGGGTAGAAAATGTTATTTTCCCTCTTAGTTCAGGAATTTCAATTTCAAATTTCAGAATTGTAATAGCTAGATATTAATGAGAACTTTACATTTTTAGTTTAGAATAGAATGTATGAGCATGCAAACTCTTGTAATTTCTTATTTCATCTTATTTTTATCTTTACTTCAAAAAAAAATCACAAATGATGGAACACAAATGGCACGTGCACCATTCTAATAAAAGGTGATTAAATCCTAAGTTGATGATTTGCATTTATGGCCTTAGTCAAAATGTGAACAAAACTTAGGGTTTTCATCTTTTATGGAATAACATTAGATCCACACTGGATCTCTTTTCAAAAATCATCATATTTCTCTAAATATTTTCTTCCTTTATCAGAGTTTTATTTAAAATTAACTCAAAATATATATTAATGGCCGAAGTCAGGATATATTGGGAGTTAATTTCATTTTAAACTCTATAAGGGCACCAAAATATGTTTTATTCTTTATTTGAATTTAAATATGATTATTATATAATACATTTTATGGCCTTAGTCAGAAATGTATTATATTTTTAATCTTATTTCAAATTCACTTAAAGAATGAAATATGCTTTCAAATTTCAAATTTCAACTTTCAAATCAATTTCAAAAGCATTCATCATTTAGGATAGAATTACATCATATTTTTCAAGATTCTTTTCATATTATTTCAAAATCCAAGTAATTCTGAGGTATGTTTCCAAATATCTTCTTCACTCCTCAAATCAATCAATTCTTATTTATAACTTCAAATTCATCTTTCTCTTCTCAAATTCTATCTCATTTTAAAATTCAAACTTCAATTTCAAAGTCCAATTTGACTTTGAAATTTCACACTCATTTTTTACATTCAAAATTCAAATTCCAAATCAAAATCAAATTTCAAAGTTCAAGTCAACTTTGAAAATTCCAAATTCATCTTCAGAATTCAATTTCAAATTCAATACAACATTTCAAGATCAAATTTTAAAGTTTAATTTAACTTTGAAATTCCTGATTTCAAAACTCAAGCTTTAAATCAAATTTATTCTTCAAGATCTCCAAAGTTCTATCTAAAAATTGAGTCTTGATTCTCAATTCAAAATCAAGGTTTTGAGATTGATCCTGAATCTCAAAATTCAATTTTTCCTTAAGTCTAAAGCCTACTTTTTTCAAATATGGATTTCCAAAATCCAGATCTATCTTTAAATCCCATCTGGATTTCTAAAATTCAGATCCATCTTCTAAATTCCATATTGGATTCCAGATCTTTGGATCCAATTCCATTTAGGATTCCAGATTTCGGATTCAACTCCATCTTGGATTCCAGACTTCGAATCCAATTCCATCTAAAATTTCAGATTTTGGATCAAAATTCCATTTAGGATTCCAGATTAAATTTCATTTTGAATTCCAGATTTTCAGATCTAACTCCATCTTGGATTCCAGACTTCAAATCCAATTCCTCTTAGGATCTTATATTTTAGATTCAAATCCATCCTGAAATCTAGATTCTAAATCCAATTCTGTTTTCAAATTCTACCTAGATCTAAGATTCATTCTAATTTCAGACTTTAAATCCAGAATTCAATTCCCTTCCAAAGTTCCATCTCAAATTCGATTCCTAGATTCGAACTCAAATTCAAGGTTCATTCTGACTTTGAAAATTCATTTTTATTTCAAAAATTCTATCTCAAGTTCCAAAAAAAAATCTCCTTTTTCTCCTTGTTTCTTCAAAATCAAAGTCCATTTTCCAAATCTGATTATTCCAAGACTTGGAATTTCAAGTCTCTTCTTCCAGATCTATCTCAAAAATTCTAAAGTTAGATTCAAAATCTAACTTTTTCAAATCAATTTCAACTCTTTGAATCATTTCTTCATTACATTATCAAGTTTATTTCAGAATCACTAGGCAAATCTCAAAATTTCTAAACTATTTTCTCAAACGCATACATCTTTGCATTTGTATCGCACAAGCATGATTCTTTGTGCATTTTAGACTTAGAATAAATTCTTAAATAATATTTAGGCAAAACAAAAAAGCATAAATTTGATCCTGGGTTCGATTACCCCTGGTAAAAGCGCCAGGAATGGTCAAACCTCGTATCGATGAGTGAATCCTGTGTCTCCATTTTCCCACAAATTTTTAAAACGAAGGGGAGTAATTTCAAAGTATTTTCAAAATTAAGGTCAAGTGGGACCTTTGCAAAAGAGTTCCTCTCTCTTCTTTCCTCTCTTTTCTCTCTTCTTTTCTATCTTTGATTCCCCTTCAAAAAGGGAATAGAGGTTAGAAAGGAAAAACGAGAATACAAGAGGAAAATTTTTGCAATGATCACAACCTCTCATCGATTCTAATGGACTAGAATCCTGAAAATCACTCTCAAACTGAGTTATATCATCTTCTTGGGTCAATTTTGAGGTTCTTGGATGGATTCCATGGTTAAAAATCATGAAGAAAGGGGTTTCCATGATGAAATCATGATAAAATCATAAAAACAAACAATAAAAATGATGAAAAACCATTAAAAAGTCTTACCTTGGGGTTGCAGCTGCAATGGAGGAATGAGGAGGTGCTGGAGAGGAGAGAGAGGCCACAAAATTGGGAGAGAAAAAGAGCCTTCAAAAGCCTCTTGAAGTCCCCCTTTTATAGGTTTTCAAAAAGTCACTTAATTAGGGTTAATTAAGAGGTTTCCTTTTTTTTAGAACTCTTTCTAATAAATCCACTAAGGGGCAACGATTTTTCTAGAGGCTTTTAACCTAAATGGACTCTAACTAAACCCTAATTAACACCTAATTAAACCCTAAAAAGTCCAAATATGGCACCACCTAGTGTGGGCCCACATTTGGTTTTTAAAACTTGAATTTAAAACCTTTAAAAACCAAGACTGGAGCAAGGTCTGAGCCGCTTCCGGGTCAGACCAGAGGTGCAGGCCCCTCCAGTAAGCCCCCACCCTAGTTTAACCCAGCAGGGTCTGGACCCACAGGGTCTAGACCTTGCCTCTTGTGGGGCACCACCCGAATCAGGTGCTAGGCGCCCCACTCCCTTGTGCGCACCTTGATGTAGGTGCGAGCCCAGCTGGTGACCTGGTCAGGGCCCACATTTGGGTCAGACCAGGGGCATCTGTGGGGCACACCCTTGTGTGCCCCTACCCCGTTTGGCCTAGCTGGGCCTGGTCCCACAAGGTCCAGGCCAAGCCCATTGACTCCTTGGTTTGGAGTCTTTGGGCTAGCCGCACCCCATGTGGGTGTGGGCTAGGCCCAGCACCCTGGTCCGAACCCCCTGGTTTCAGACCAGGGGCTCTCCTGTGACCCAGTTGGGTCTGGTCGTTGTTGGACCAAACCCCGCTAAGGGGTCTTGGCCCAACCCTTTGGGCATTTAGCCCAACCGACCCCTCTTTTGGGGCTCTAGACCTAGACAGGTGCTAGTGCACCCGGAGGAAACTAGGTGCTGCCCCTTGGGCCAGTGCTGCAGCCAGCAGCACTTGGTTTGCACGCGAGGTGCAGACCAAGGTTGACTTGGTCCTAGTGGCCTAGTCAACAGCAGGCCCCATACGGGCCTTGCTCCTTTCCTTTGGCGCCAAGATCGACACCGGGTGCTAAGGCACCCGACAACCCTGCTGCCACTTGGGCAACTCGAGCTGGACCCCGACTCCTAGTTCGAGCTACTAGCAGGCTCAGAATGGGTTGTCCTGACACCCATTGAGTTCCCACGAAAGCTCACCATTGGCGGTAACTGCCACTTCATGTCCACCAACCTACAAACAGAGAAATTAGCTTAAGCGAGGATTTTCGCTTGCGAGCAACGAGGTCATTGCGGCCTCGAGCTTCGAATGCTCATACCCTGCTGTCCCATCGTGGCAGCAAGGTGGATGAGCCGGGACATGTGTCTCGCTACACACTTGCATGTATTCTTCTTGTTTCGTCAGACACTTTCAGCAGATAGCCTTGTTTGTGCCCCGTTTGTGTGAGCAAATGTGATCATCGCAAAAAATTTTCCTCTGGTATTCCTTCTCTTCTTTCTCATTTCCTTTCTAACCTCTATTTCCCTTTTTGAAGGAGAAATAAAGGACAAAAAATAAGAGAGAAGAGAAAAGAAAGAAAGAAGAGAGAGGAACTCTTTTGCGAAGGTCTCACTTGACCTTAATTTTGAAAAAAATGTTTTGAAATTACTCACCTCCGTTTTAAAAATTTGCGGGGAAATGGAGAGACGGGATTCGCTCGTTGGTACGAGGTTTGACCGTTCCTGGCACCTTTACCAGGGGTAATGGAACCAAAGATCGAATTTATGCCTTTTTGCTTTGCCTAAATATTATCTAAGAATTTATTCTAAGTCTAAATGCACAAAGAATCATGCTTGTGCAAATGCGAGGATGTATGCTCTTTTGAGAAAATATTTTTAGAAATTTTGGAATTTTCCAAGTAATTCTGAAATGAACTTGATAATGTAGTGAAGAAATAATTCAAAGAATCGAAATTGATTTGAAAAAGTTAGATTTTGAATCTAACTTAGAATTTAAAGTAGATCTTGGAAGAAGAGACTTGAAATTCAAAGTCTTGGAGTGATCAAAATTTGGAAAGATAAGCCTTTAGACGTAGAGAAAAGAAATTTGGAATTGGATTTTGAAATAAGAATGAATTTTCAAAGTCATAATGGACTTTGAATTTTGGATTGATTTTCAAGAATCCATTTTGAAAAAGGAAATTTTGAATTTAGAAGATAAAACAGGAATTGAATTCAAATTTAGGTTTGAGAAATAGATTTGAAATGGTTTTTTGAAATGAGAATTGGAAATGGAACTGGATTTTAAATCTGGAATAGAATTTGATTTGAAATCTGGAATCCTAGATAGATTTGAATCTAAAAATATAAATCTTAAATGGAATTGGATCCGAAGTCTGGAATCCAAAATGGAGTTGAATCCAAAATCTGGAATCCTAAATGGAATTAGATCCAAAGTCTGGAATCCAAGATGGAGTTGAATCTGAAATCTGGAATCCTAAATGGAATTGGATCCAAAGTCTGGAATCCAAGATGAAATTGATTTTGAAAATCTAAATCCAGGGTGGAATTGGGTTCTAAATCTAAAATCTAAGATGAAATTTGGATTTTGAAAATCCAAATAGGAGTTCGAAGGTGGATCTGGGTTTTCAAAACCCAAATTGAATTTAAAATGGGGTTTTAAACTTAGGAAAAATCAAATTTTTAAGATTCAGAATCAATCTCAAAACCTTGATTTTGAATTGAGAATCAAGACTCAATCTTTAAGTAGGACTTGGGAGATTTTTAAAAATAAAGGATAAGCTTGATTTAAAGCTTGAGTTTTGAAATCAGAAGATGAGACAGGAATTTCAAAGTTAAATTGAACTTTGAATTTTGATCTGAAATGCTAAATTGAATTTGAAATTGAATCCTGGAAATGAAAATGAATTTGAATTTTCAACGTTAAATTCAACTTTGAAATTGGATTTTGAATTGGAAATTGAATTTTGAATATAGAAGTGATTTTGAAATTTCAAAGTCAAATTGGACTTTGAAATTGAAGTTGGAATTTTTGAAATAAGATAGAAGGATGAATTAAAATAGGAATTGAGGATTGATTTGAGAAATGAAGAAGGTACTTGAAAATACATCTCAAAATCACTTGGATTTTGAAAATGAATTTAAAAATATGATGTAATTCTATTCTAAATGATGAATGAATTGAAAGAATTTTAAAATTGAATTTGAAAAGCATATTTCATTCTTTAAATGAATTGAGATAAGATTGAAGATATAATACATCCCTGACTATGGCCATTGAATGTATTATATAGTAATCATATGTAAATTCAAGTGAAGAATAAAATACATTTTGGTGCCTTTATAGAGTTTAAAATGAAATTAACTCTCAATATATCCTGACTATGGCCATTGATATATATTTTGAGTAAATTTTAAATTAAACTTTGATAAAGGAGGAAAATATTTGAAAATATGATGATTTTTTAAAATAGATCCAATGTGGACCTAGTGTTATTCTATAAAAGATGAAAACCATATGTTTTGTTCACACCTTGACTATGGCCATTGATGCAAATCATCAACTTAGGATTTAATCACCTTTTATAAAAATGGTGCACGTGCCTATCGTGTTCCCATTTGTGAAATTTTTGAAATAAAAGATAAAATGATATGAAAACAAGCAACGTATGATCATACATTCTAATCTAGTGCAGAAAATGTAAAATTCTCATTAAAATCTAGCTATTACATTATTGGATCAAATTACAATTTTCAAACCAAGAAGAGGAATAGCATTTTTCATACATTTCCTACAAAACACTTAATTAGTACAAAATATATACAAAAAGCAATCTACACGACATTATATCAGACCTAAAATGTTACTCATGAAGTAATCAGACATATGTCTTACATTACTGAAAATGCAAGATAAATGCTGAAATGTATATTGGAATGATATATTCAAATTAATTTGCATATCAGAACATGTATAATGCCTAAAAAAAAATGTGGATATTAGTGACCACCAACTGATGACAACAATCTAATTTGATCTCTATCCAGCATTTGGATGTACTATAGTCATGAATTTTTGCAGAAACGCATACAGCCTATGTAGAACTACATATGACACTTAGACAGATTGTGATCATCGCAAAATTTTTCCTCTCTTGTTGGTTTCTCTCTCTTCCTTCTCTTTCCCTTTTCTAACCTCCATTTTCCTCCTTTTTGAAGGGAGAAGAATAAAAGAAAGAAAGGAAAAAGAGAAGAGAAAAGAAGAGAAAGAAAGAGAGAAGAGGAACTATTTTGCGCGGTCTCACTTGACCTTGATTTGAAAACATTTAGAAATTTAACTCGCCTCCGTTTTTGAAAATATTGCGGGAAAATGGAGAGATGGGATTCGCTCGTCGGTACGAGGTTCGACCGTTCCTGGTGCCTTTACCAGGGGTAATCGAACCAAGGATCGAATCTATGCCTTTTGCTTTGCCTAAATATAATCTAAGAATTTATCCTAACTCTAAATGCACAAAGAATCATACTTGTGCAATGCAAGGATGTATGCTATTTCGAAAAACATGTTTTGAAGATTTCCAAGTGTCCTGAGATGAACTTGGTAATGGAGTGAAGACATGGTTGAATCTAACTTAGAACTTTGAGATAGATCAGAGAAGTTCTGAGTTTTAAAGTAAATCAAAGTTGGAAAAATAAATCTTGACTTCGAGAAAGAATGATTTAAAGCTTTGAAATGAAAGAAAATGGAGTTTCAAAGTCAGAAAATGGACTTTGAGTTTAATCATGGATTTAGGAGAAGAAGATGAAGTTTTGAAGTGATATTGAATTTGAATCTTAGAATGGATCTGAGAGGATCAAATGTATTTAAAAAATAGAAACGGATTTAGGAGTTCAAATGGGATCTGAAAATGGACTTGGATTTTAAATCCAGATTTTGAAGTAGACTTGGATCTTAGAATGGTTTTAAGATCTAAGATCTGAGATTCGATGTAAAATTGGGTTCTGGATCCTAAGATAGATTTGGGTCTGAAGTCTGAGATCCAATGTAGAATTGGACTCTGGACCCTAAGATGGAATTGGATCCGAAGTCTAAGATCCAGAGTAGAATTGGATTCTAGATCCTAAAAGTGGCATTGGATCTGAAGTCTGAGATCCAAAGTAGAATTTGAGTTCTGGATCCTAAAATGGAAAATTGGATCCGAAGTCAAAAATCCAAAGTGAAATTGGCTCTGGATCCTATAAGGAAATTGGATCTGAAGTCTAAGATCCGAAATGAAATTGGAGTCTGGATCCTAAAGAGGAATTGGACCTGAAGTCTAAGATCCGAAATGAAATTGGAGACTGGATCCTAAAGAGGAATTGGACCTGAAGTCTAAGATCCAAAATGAAATTGGAGTCTGGATCCTAAAGAGGAATTGGATCTGAAGTCTAAGATCCGAAATGAAATTGGAGTCTGGATCCTAAAGAGGAATTGGACCTGAAGTCTGAGATCCAATATGAGTGTTGAATCCTGGATCCTAAAATAGATTTTAAATTCAGAAGATGAATCAAGAACTTCCAAGTTTAAATTGAACTTGAAAAAAATGAAATTTAGAATTTGAATATACAAACGAATTTCAAAGTCAAATTAGACCTTGAATTTTTGAATTTGGAATTTAAAAGATGAATCAAAAGTCTCAAAGTTAAAATTGAACTTTGAGTCTGATTAGAGTTTTGAATATAAAATGAATTTGGAATTTCAAAGTCGAATTGAACTTTGAAATCTGATTTGAATTTGAATATAAAATGACTTTGGAATCTCAAAGTTAATTTGAACTTTGAGATTTGAAAATAAAATTGAATTTTGAAAATGAAAGGATGAATCGGATTTTATAAGAATTGAAGATAGATTGAGGAAGATATTTACATTACTTGGAGTTTTGAAAAAGGAATTTTTGAAAATATGATGCAGTTCTATCCTAAATGATAAATGAATTTAAAGAATTTGAAATTGGATTTGAAAAGCTATTTCATTCTTTAAATGAATTAAAATAAGATTGAAGATATAATACATGCTTGACTATGGTCATTGAATGTATTATATAATAATCTATATTTAAATTCAGGTGAAGAATAAAACACATTTGGTGCTTTTATAGAATTTAAAATGAAATTAACTCTCAATATACCCTGACTATGGTCATTGGTATATATTTTGAATTAATTTTAAGTTAAATTCTGATAAAATAAGAAATAATATTTAAGAAAAATATGTTGAATTTTGAAAATGGATCCAATGTGGGTCCAATGTTATTTCGTAAAAGATAAAAATCCTAAGTTTTGTCCACACTCTGACTATGGCCATTGATATGGATCATCAACTTAGGATCAATTACCTTTTACGAAAACGGTGCACGTGCCATTCGTGTTTCACCATTGTGAGAATTTGAAGAATAAAGGAAAAAAATGTATGAACACAAGCAATTCATGATATTTATAATGCTCATTCATTCTATACTAGAGCAGAAAATGTAACTTTTCATTAAGATATTACAACTCATAAAGTTGGATTTACAATTTCAAGTAATAACCCTTTCTACATATTCCCTGCAAAACAACTTGGTTAGTATGAAGATAGAGGAATCTTGTACCTATCATATGGATATTAATGAAAAGAGAAGAGAAGGAAAAAAAATGTTCACATGCCAAGGTATTTAAGATCCAGAGTATGAAAAGATGAGAAGAGATACATATCCATGTTCATATATATATAGACATGTATACATGTATGTATATCCATATCTGTCGATATATATGTGAATATATATACGCATACAGATAGAGTGTGCAGGGAATGGGTGAAGCGGCTGTGTTGTTGTAGTGATGATGGTAAAGATCTGTGGATGTTGTGGATGTTGTGACTGTTGTGATAGCAGCAAGTGCTATGGACATGGGGTCAGGCCGACTACCATGGTATGCCTATGCAACAGTAACAGATGGAGCTGAAGGATGAAGTGAAGGTATGCTTACAGTGGAGGTAGCCCCTGGGATTGTGCTTGTTATATCTACAGTAAAGCCTACATGAAAAAAAAAATGTATACTTGGCATATGTGCTGACAGTGTGCATATTGAGTGGTGTGTGTGACAGATATACAAGTGGAAAAGTATGCCATTGACAACAATAGCAGTAGTGATGGTGTGTATTGATGCCTAATGAAGCATATCAACTTGATATATTTTATGATGGCCACAGGTACAGCGAGCGTAATTGAGAGGGATTCCAGCACCGAACCAAGAAACAAGATTTTATTATCAGATATGATCAGTTACTGCCTAACACAGTGAACAATCCTAATTCATGACTGTGGAACATAATGGCAATTAAGGCTCAACTGCTTTAACTCAAATACACGGCCTTTATCTGGAACCACCAAGGGAACGAGATCGTCAGACAACTCACTGTGCACACAGTTTTTGTCTGTGATATTTTGCATCTCCACTAACAGATGTTTTATACAAGCAAATAACCAAAGAAAGAGAGAAAGAGATTTTTTTTTTTTTTTACAAGAATCTCTCTAATGCGACACCTGAAATCCAATCCCTTCCACAAATGCAGAATTAGACACTGGTTGTCCTTGTGAAGATGACAACAAACAATCGTTGGGAACAGAATATGTAGCTTGATGCTTTGATGCAGATTCCTGTATCCTTGACAGGTATGATATGCCATCGTATATATAGATATAAAAAAAAACTTTCATGAATCATGATACTTGACATGAAAAATTATATGATGGCCTACTCATCCTATGGAAATCAACGAGAGTTATATCCAGCTTAGATGAAAGTCCAATGAGTCACTACTGCAATACTTCTAGAAAATTATGAATATTGGTGAGACTCGATGGATCACGATAAAGAAACCCCAATTTTCCCAAGACCCAAAGACCTAGCGCAGACGCACAGTACTGAAAGGCAGTCAATAGTTCAGTGAAATCGAGTTTTATGATGGCATGTTCGCCAATCACAGTAAGGAGGTTAAGACACAGAGCACAACCAACAATAAGACTACTCGTGGCATAGTGTCGCTTGGAATCATGAGATTTTAGTGGCGCCATCATCTAATCTTCGGCCTCCAGAGTTATGATCGCCAAACCCCAACTTTCAACCCCTAAAAACCCAATGTCACGAATTACCCCAAAATTGGGGCTAATCTATGAACGAAACTCTTAACGAACCGAAATCAGGTGCCACCCTAAATCTTAAGCTAATGAAACAATGATACTCACAAATTTGAAAGATTTCAATGGTCCTAATTCATTAACAAACCCTAACCCCCATCTTATAACCCAACTCCATGTAATCTGTCAAGATTTACACTAATCAGGAGATGGATACCTTTATAATTAACAGATATTCGCTATCTGTAAAAATTCCAACACTACACTTATCAGAAATCTATATCGAAAGAAAACAATTCCTGCCAAAACAAACTACAATATGCGACTAAACCCTAGATCAAATTAATCAGGAGGGGGAGGGGTCGAAATATGAGAAAAAAAACTAAACGAATTGGCTTGTCCTGGTCTTGTCATTTTTGCAAGTAAAAGCCATTTAAACGAACCATGAGTTTGGATGGATCAATACTTACCTCCACTATTTCTGGACTTGAATGCTGTCTCTCTTTCTCTCAATTTCAATGATCCTTCTTAAAGTTGGTCACCATCATCATTCTTCGGATGAGAGTTAAACTAGAAAGAGGGCCGAATCACATTGATTTTAAAATGGACCGAAGGAGATACAGGGCGATGGGAGTCATAGGCCGATACCAGTGGATGCGCAAGGGATGTGACGACCCAATGGTATATGTGATGCAGTAGATTATCAAATAAAGCAAAGACTCCAAATCCATGGATGATCAGAACGGAGCAAAATTCCAAGATTCAGTAGGCGAGCAAAGCATAAATCGATCATCAGAAAGAGACTGACTATATATATATAAAAAAAAAAAGCATAAAGGAGAAACATAAATAAGAAGGGAAACCGAAATAAGACGGATTAAAATCATAATCTACAGTATGGCAACAGGAGTGTCGGCACATATAAGACCATCAACATTCCATGATTCGAAGAAGAGAAAACAGAAAAATGTCGGAACAGAGGTATTCCGTTGATTTTTGCATGCAGATGGGTCGATCCCGCCATATGCGGACCGATCTCACCCTTTTGCTTTATATAAAAAAAAACGAAAGAGAATGGAAAAACAATAAAGATATCACGAAGGGGAGGCAAAATGTTTATGAAGAATCCGAAAGAGAAAGGGGAATCACTTACCTGTGATTGTAGGGGGTGATCGATTTCCTTTGGCAGGTAGAGAGAAGGAAGTTTCCCTCTTTCTTTCGCCGGAATTCCCTCTGATAAAGAAGCGAACAAGGGGAATAAGAAGCAAAAGACTCAGAAGGACAATGGAGAAGTGAACCACTGATCCCCTTCTTCTCCTCCTTGCGTCTCTTTTATAGGGAGGGGAGGAAGGCTCCGGAACGGGTTCGTTGGAGATTGACGATGGAAACCAAGAGGAAGATGATCGGAGGGTGAAGAAGCTCGGGAGATGGAGGCGTGCGAGGTTGTTGATGATGAACGAAGGAGCGGGGAGGACAGAGGCGATCAGAGGGTTGATGATGGAAGAGGAACGCACATGGGGGTGGTCGGCCATGGAGGGAGAGAGAAGCGAGAGCGGCGGCTGAGGGAGAAAACTCGAGAGGGTCTCTCCCCCCCCGAAACCCTAACTCGATTTGTGAGTTTTGCAAGGGTTTTTACTTTTTTCCAAAAGAGGTCTTCTTATAAAAAGATTTTTCAAAACGGGTTTCTCTTAAAAACCATTTCTATTTATTTGATGATTTTTTTTGTTCTTTTCTCAATATTTTTATCGCTTTTTTTTTTGTATTTTCGGAATGAAAATTTAAGATTTTACGAGAAAACAAAGACTAAACATTAATTTTTTGTATTTTTCTAAGAGATTTTTACAAAAGTATTTTTCTGAGAATTTCAGACCATTTCGGAGGAATTTCTTCAGAAGAATGGGTTTTGGACCCAGGTTTTGAGAAATTGTTCGAGTTTTGACACTCGAATCGAGAAATATAACGTGATGGATCCAAACAGATGTCGGATGGACTGTCCGAGCTAATTAAAAACTATTTTTGGTATTTTCTGTAATTTTAATTTAAAATTTGGACAATGAGACTCAGATTTGATTTTGATAACGGATTCGGGTCCGAAATCGAGTTGAACATATAAAATGAATTTAATTTCGGCAAACTTGAGAAATAAAATGGGATTTAGATTTAAAAGTGACTCAATTAGCCAAAAATGAAGATAAAGGGCAAAAAGGGGAATATTTACAAACTTTTTGAAAAATTTGGGGTGTTCACAGATGCCCCTCTTTGCTACTAAGCCGGTAAGAAGCCGAGCTTAGTGGCAAAGATAACACTCCAAATTTTGAAAATGCCTTAGTCAGCAGATCTGAACTGGGTGTGGAAGAATTATGGCTTTTCAGGCTTAAAGCCTTGTCCTGAATGGCTTGGGGAAGACGAAATCCTCGAAAATGATATGACTGAATAAATAGAAATGAGGAAATCGTGATGGGACTTTTGGGTAAAAGATCCCAAGATGGTGAGAGATCACAATTTTGATCAAATCTCATGGGTGAGACAAGATCAATCTTTTGGAATGACTCAGGTTTAGCCCTTAACCTGGATGGGACGAAGATAGATCAAGGTAATTTGGATGGGGAAAGGAATATAAGTAGACCTCGATGAGACATTTTGAGAGAAATGCCTCGTGAGATGAAACTCAAACATGATCCTTTTCTGGATGGATGTACAAAGAGCACGGATTTCTTTGTGGGGAAAACCATGATGGGACGGGAAGGATTACCTCGTCTAAACAAGGCTCAGGTTTAACCCAAACCTGAAAGGAAGGCACCTCACGGAGTGAGGTTCAGGCTTCACCCTTATCCTGAAAGGGATGACCATACAGACTCCTTAAACGAAGAAACCGTGATGGGACTAGAAAGGATATCTAGTCAAAAATGGGACTCAGGTTTAACCCTAACCTGAATGAAAGATATCTCGTGAAGCGAAGTTCAGGCTTAACCCTTAACCTGAAAGGGACGACCATACGGAATCCTCGGATGAAGAAACCATGATGGGACCTTCAGAATTTGGACAAACAAATCCAGAAGGGGTTTGCGAGAAGAGAAAAACAAGGGATTCCCTAAAGCTTGAAAAGGGGATGATCTTGGGCGCCTCATTGCTGAGACTAAAATCAGCTTTCTAAAAAAACAGACGACCTCTCGCAGAAGGTTTTTGGGTTACACCTCGAGGAGCGAGGTGACAGGCTTAATCCTTAGCCTGAATGGATACAGAATCCTCGAGGAGCGAGGAAGACTGCGATGGGCCTCTAGACTTTGCACAACAAGTCCAAGAGGGGTTTTGCAAAAGAAAAAAAATGGGGGTCCCTAAAGCTTGAAAAGGGGTTGTTCTTGGGCGCCTCATCGCTGAGACTGAAAATAGCTTTTGACAATAACAAATCTTTTGCAAAAAGTTCAGGTTTAACCTTTATCCTGAGCGGAAACTGTCTATGGCGAGACAGTGGGGAGCGCAGGGAAGTGTGCAGATCTGAGAGCGCTCAGATTAGACGGAAGGAAAGGACTTTTCAGTCCTTAGGAGGGATGACATCAGGATACGTCAAATCGAATATCAAGTTCTTTCTTCCTTTTGGGATAATGAGAGAATATTGCCAATAAGATGTCAAGAAAAATTGTAGTTGATCTAAAAATGATTGAATTGTGGATGAAAATATCACCTCTTTCTACCTAGAGTATTAGCTTCAATTGGGCTAACTCTGTAGAATCAAGAGTCAAACTCAATTTTGTTACTGTTGAGCTTCTTTAAGGAGGATATCAATTCCCTTGATATGAAAAGAGAGGAAATATTCTTAGCTTCATAAAAGCATCTGAATGAGAAGATATTGATAAAAGACTTTCACATCGATAAAGATGGTTCCTAGCAGTTTCAGGCAGTTTGATATCCTAGGCATTTCCCATGATGATCTTTTTGCACTCTTTTGAACCATGGAGCTTTCTTGGGTTCTTTTACATCATCCTTTATTTTGGAGATATCCTGACTTTTCTCTCTTTTTCGGGGAAGGGTACGTCACAAACTCCTTCATCTTGGAGATGATCCGATCCTTCTTTTTCTTTCTTTCTCAGGAATTATGACATTGGTTTTTGGGTTGAAATCTCTAAATGATAGCAGAAATCAAATATCTTTTAGGGTTTGTCGGGAGGTTCATCGCATCCGCCTTCATCTTGACGGTGATCCGAACTTTCCCTGGAAGGATCCGTCACAAACTCCGTCATCTTGAAGATGTTTCAGATCTTCTTTGGCCCCGAGGGTCTACTCGCTTAATTCGCCTTCATCTTGACGACAATTGAGAGATCCCTTTTGCGGATATTTGATTTACAGCTCAAATGACTGAGGAGATATGGATTGGGTAGGTTCTTTTTTCTGCCCAGGATATTTCCACTGTCTTACTGCCAGAAGAATGATCTTTAGGAATGTGTCATAGCTATGATCAATATCAACTCATTTATGACTTTTCAACATCATTGAATTTTCCTTTGCTGGTCATATCGAAGATTTTTCTTCATCCTCTTGGTTGACCAACAGAAAAAGCTTGAATTTTGTTCTCATTTCGCCAAAGTCTTGCTCTTTTTGAAGATGATACTAAAGGTAGTTTGAGGTAATTCTTTATATGATGAAAGCTTTGAGACCAACAAATGACTTTTGATAGCAAATTGGCAATGTATTCTAGAAATCCTTGATGAAAGAAATTGCTCGATATCGAATCGACACCTCCGTGACAAAAATTCTCCTCTCTTTTTCCCCAAAAAGAGAGACTCAGGCTTAAGCCCTTAACCTGAAGGGGTTTTTGGAAATACTCCTCTCTTCCCTGAAAGAGGAGGTGTTTGCAAAATGGAACTTTCGAAGAGAAATTAAGTTTTCGTCAAAACTCCCTATCTCTAGGCTTCTCTTATAGAAAGGCGGCCGAAAAACAAAGTTGAGAAAGTATCACAGAGGAACGAGTCCATCACACTCTCCCTAGAAGAGGGTCCTCTGTGAAGGGGTTGGCCAAAGATGAGAAAAACAGAGGCCACAAAAGAAACGAGCTTCCGTCGAAGCTCTCCCTAGAAAAAGGGTTCTTTTGTGTAAAGTTGGTTGTTGTTTTGCAAACTGTTCGCGAAGAAATGAGTCCCTTCAAACTCCCCCTCGAAAAGAGGGTTTTTGCGAATGAAAGATGGTTGCATGCGAAAGGAACGAGCTCCCTCGAACTCTCCCTGAAGAGGGTCCTTCGCAAGAGAAAATGATTGATTTTTGATAAAGTGATGACCTGAAGGTCAAAATTGAGAATTTAGAGCTTGAATGATGATGATTGGTTAGTATAAAGACTGAACCGGGAGGGCTAACTGATCAGTCAGCCAAACACTAGTGCGAGTGCTAGATGTACCAGCACGAGCACTGGATTTCAAAAAAAAATGCCCCAGTACGAGCGCCGGGTTTTCGAAAGGTGCACACCAGTACGAGCACTGGGTTTCGAAAATGCCCCAGTATGAGCGCCGAGCTTCGAAAGATGCATACCAGTACGAGCACTGGTTTTCGAAAATGCATACCAGTACGAGCACTGGTTTTTGAATGGGGAGTTGAAAACGAGACCGACATTCGAAGAAACTTAAGATTTTAAGCGAGAATGATTGTCGGTGCTTCAGGATTATCCCTTATCCTGAAGGGGAATTTCAAGGAGAACTCCGCTCCACAAGTGAGCATTAAATTGGCAAGGAGATTCAAGTCAGAATTTTGAAAAAATGAGGATGTACGAAAGTGAAAATCCAAGTCGGGACTCAGTTTTTCAAATATAAGAAATGGGTGAGAATTGAGCTTGAAAAACTCGAATTCTCAACACAACAATTTATCCAACACGAGCATTGGATTCAAAAGGAAGTTCAAGTCGGAACTTGAGACTTCAAAAATAAGAATATACAAAAAGGAAAATCCGAGTCGGAACCCGGTTTCTAAATGAGTGAGAATTGAGTTTGGAAAAACTCGAATTCTCAAAACAATGATTTGTCCAACACGAGCATTGGATTCAAAAGGAAGTTCAAGTCGGAACTTGAGCCTTCAAAAATAAGAGTATATATAAAAGGAAAATCTGAGTCGGAACCCAGTTTTTTTGAATATAAGAAATGAGTGAGAATTGAGCTTGAAAAACTCGAATTCTCAACACAACAATTTATCCAACACGAGTATTGGATTCAGAAGGAAGTTCAAGTCGGAACTTGAGACTTCAAAATAAGAATATACAAAAAAAAGGAAAATCCGAGTCGGAACCCGGTTTTGAAATATAAGAAAATGAAATGAGAATTGAGTTTGAAAACTCGAATTCTCAAAGCAAGGATTTGTCCAACACGAGCATTGGATTCAAAAGGAAGTTCAAGTCGGAACTTGAGCCTTCAAAAATAAGAGTATACAAAAAAGAAATCCGAGTCGAAACCCAGTTTTTTTGAATATAAGAAATGAGTGAGAATTGATCTTAAAAAACTCGAATTCTCAACACAACAATTTATCCAACACGAGCATTGGATTCAGAAGGAAGTTCAAGTCGGAACTTGAGACTTAAAAAAAATAAGAATATACAAAAAAAGGGAAAATCCGAGTCGGAACCCGGCTTTTAAATATAAGAAAATGAAATGAGAATTAAGTTTGAAAACTCGAATTCTCAAAGCAACGATTTGTCCAACACGAGCATTGGATTCAGAAGGAAGTTCAAGTCGGAACTTGAGACTTAAAAAATAAGAATATACAAAAAGGAAAACCCGAGTCGGAACCCGGTTTTTAAGAAAGATAATGGAAAAACAAAATCTTGAGTCGGAACTCAGATGGGAAGGAAACGATTCCAACCTGGAAGTCGGAACTCGAAGGATCGACAAAAGCATGAATAGATTTTGATGATGAAGATGAGAGATTTATTCGAGATCCTTGACCCAAAGTGGCCTAAGACCAGAATTTATTTATGATGAGTTAAGTATTTTTCTCTATCCTGAGAGAGTATAAAACAAAAATTTTTAGGTGATTTGAAGAATTTATAGGAAATAATTCAGGTTTATCCCTTAACCTGAAGAAGAATAAATGGAGAAAAATTTAAAGAAATTTATTGAAAATTTATTTTGAAGAAGAATTTTCACGGGTAGCAGCGATGCTCCTATGAGGGGTATCAGGATTATTCCTTACCCTGAATGGGAACACCTCGGACAACGAGGGTCAGGTTTTTCCCTTAACCTGAGGGGAAAAATAAAAAAAATACCTCATTGAAAAGAGGCATCAGGTTTATCCCTTATCCTGAAGGGTTTTTTTTTTTTTAGATAAAGGAATAAAACTTAATGAAATTTGACAAATTGATAAAATTGACAATAAATTGATAAAATTTGATTATATAAAAATAAAAACTGAAATGAACGCAATTTAATAACGATAACCAAGTTATCAAAGAGTTGGTAAGATTTTTAGAAAAGGATTCGTCGGATCCTGTCTGCATCATGATGAAGGAAGATAAGTATAGATCAAAATAAAATGCCCCAGTATCGGGGAGAAGAATGTGAGAAGAATATTGCTTTATTTGAAAAGACTTTTGAGGAATACAAAAGGCTATGATGAACAATTCAAGTGTAAAATCTTTTCAAATGTAAGGCATTAATAGGATCGGGCAGTTCCACTCCGTCTGCGTTGATCAAACGATAGGAATTGCGAGGCAGCGCCTCCTTAACTACATAAGGGCCTTCACAATTGGGTGACCACTTGCCCTTCGGCCGATGCTTGAGATGAGATGTCGATCTGAGCACAAGATCATTGACTCGAAATCTTCTCTCAATGACTGATTTGGCGTAGTGCCGAGCTATCCTTTGACGATAGGCGTGAGCGTGTTCTGCTGCCTTGAGCCTTTTTTCATCTAATAGATCAAGTTGTACCAACCTCTGCTGCTGATATTGATCAAGCGGAAGCTCGATGAGCGATGCAAACTTGAGTGCAGGCTTCTGAAGGTGGAGAGGTAACACTACCTCAGTCCCATAAACGAGTTCTGAAGGAGTAGCATTGGTTGAAGTCTGAATGGTAGTTCGGTACGCCTACAATGCATCGTGCATCTTCTCGTGCCAATCGCGGCCTGTCTCCATGGTTCTTTCCAGAATGCGGATCAAAATCTTGTTGGTGGCCTCAGCCTGGCCATTCCCTTGAGGATAGTAGGGAGCTGAAAAATGGTGATGAATCCTGAATTTCGAGCAGAAAGTCTTCATCTTCTCATTCTTGAAATGGCTACCATTATCTGACACAATATCATGTGGGACGCCGAAGCGGCAAAGAAGATTCTTATGAATAAATGAAACACGTGTCGGCCTTCTACTGTTCGCAGAGTGACAACTTCGACCCATTTGGTGAAGTATTCTGTTGCCGCGAGGAAGTATCGGTGGCCATTAGAAGCCGAAGGAGTGATCGGACCCACTACGTCGAAGGCCCACATCGAAAAGGGCCATGGAGAGACTACGGATTGCAAGTATGCGGCTGGCGCATGAATGGAAGGTGCGTGCATTTGACACTTGACGCATTTCCTTACAAATTGATGGCAATCCTGCTGCATGGTTTTCCAATAGTATCCTGCCCGAATAATCTACTTGACGAGTGTTTGGTAGCCGACGTGACCACCATAAATTCCCTCGTGTGCCTCTCGGACAGCTTCCATGGCTTCATCCTTATCTAAGCATCTGGCATACTCAGAACTGAAACCACGACGGTAGAGAATATCGGCGAGGATGAAGTAACGGGCTGACATGCGTTGGATTGCACGTTGCTCCCTTCTTGGCATGTCTGGTGGAAATTCACCAGTTTCGATAAAGCTTTCGATGTCTTGGTACCAAGGCTTTTCTTTCTGAGTGACTTGACTCGCTTGCTCAACTGGAATGTAGGCAGGTTGATCAAGTCTGCCGACCTCGAAGGAACGACAGGATTCACTGTTTTTAAAAGACAAAATAGAGCCTAAGCAGGCTAGGCCATCGGCTATGTGATTGAATTCTCTCTTGACATGGTTGAGCTGAAATTCTTCAAAGTTGCCTATGAGAGCTAAGGCAATCTTTTGATAAGGGATCAACTTCGAATCCTTGACTTGCCATTCAGCATTAACTTGACTGACAACAAGTAATGAATCGCCGAAGGCGTGTACTCTCTTGACACCAAAGTCTTGCAAAATCTTGAGGCCTTGTATTAGAGCTTCATACTCGGCCATATTATGAGTACACTGGAAGTCGAGTTTGAGGGAATAAGGGAGCATCTCCTTTTCAGGAGTGATTAGCAAGATCCCAATTCCTATACCAGACATGTTTCTGGCTCCATCAAAGAATAGAGTCCAGACTGGAGATTCCTGAATACTGCAAATTTGATCGTCAGGAAAATCATCTTCGACTTTGATCTCTTCTGTCAACGGGAAATCTGCCAACTGATCTGCGATGGACTGACCCTTGACTGACTTCTGAGAGACATATTCCAAATCGTATTGCATCAGGAGGACTTGCCATTTTGCAATCCGTTCAGTAAGGAAGGGCTGCTCAAGGATATACTTGAGAGGGTTAAGTCTCGACAGAATTTTGATCTCTGAGGCCATCAGATAATGTTTCAGCTTCTGACACATTCATACTAAGGCTAGACATGTCTTTTCCATCTGAGAATATCTCTTCTCATAATCGATGAAAGTCTTGCTGATGTAGTAGATGGCCTGCTCTATCCGGCTGCCTTCCTCGTACTGTGCAAGAAATCCGCCACAAGCATTGTGGTTGACAGAAATATACAAGAGCAGCGGCTTTCCAAGTTCTGGTGGCTTCAGAACTGGTGGATTGAGAAGATACTGCTTGATGCGCTCAAATGAGAGCTGACATTCTAGTCTCCACTCAAACTTCACTTCTTTTCTCAGCAAGTGATTGAAGGGCTCGCATCTCATGGCTAAATTGGAGATAAAGCGACGGATAGACTGAATGCGACCCTGAAGGCTTTGCAGCTCTTTAAGATTAGTGGGAGGCGGCATATCAATGATCGCCTTCGCCTTGGCAGGATCTACTTCTATGCCTTTCTTGCTGATCATGTAGCCAAGCAACTTGCCTGATTCCACTCCGAAGACGCATTTCTGTGGATTGAGTCTCAGCTTGTAGAGAATAAGTCTTTCGAAGACTTGGCCGAGAGCATCAAGATGATCTTCTCCATCTTTTGATTTGACCAGAATGTCATCCACATAGGCATCCATGTTCTTGTGCATCTGGTCATGGAAAATAACTGCCATTGCTCTCTGATAGGTTGCCCCAGCATTCTTGAGCCCAAATGGCATGACTGTATAGCAAAAGGTACCCCAAGGCGTGGTAAAGGAAGTTTTGGATTGATCACGAGCGACCAATTTGATCTGATTATAGCCTGAGTATCCGTCCATAAAGGAGAACATGGCATGGCCTGTCGTGCTATCGATCAGAAGATCGATGCTGGGGAGTGGATAATCATCCTTTGGGGTTGCCTTGTTCAGATCTCTGAAATCAATACAATTCCGAACTTTGCCATTCTTTTTGGGAACTGCCACAATGTTTGCCAACCAGTCTGGATATTCGATGGTCCGAATGAACCCTGCTTTTAATAACTCTTCAAGTCCTTCTTTAACTTGTGGTGCCACTCGAGGATCCATTTTTCTGAGTTTCTGCTTGATTGGTTTGCAATATGGCTTCAACACAAGGCGATGCTCGACTAATTTGGGGTCTAAGCCTGACATATCCTCATAAGTCCAAGCAAAGACTTCCTGATGCTGTTTGAGAAAGTAGATGAGCCTTTCCTTCTCATCTGAACTCAAGCTCGAACCAATTTTGAGGATCTTTGGATCATCTTCTGAACCAACATTGACATCCTCCGTTGGATCTTGAACCAACGACGATGGTTCATCCTGCTTCTGAATGCTGGCAAATCTTGAATTGTCGAGTCGAATTCTGCCAACTTTTCAATCTGCTCTCTCATTCTGTTGACTTCTGCCCCTGTCTTTGCCTTGCAGATTTTGACCGGTTTATTTTGAAAAAAGTTGGTATTGATAATGAGCTTTTTGAACGATTTAGGAGCCATGATTCCGGCAATCCTGAAAGCGAAAAGAAGGCCTTTGAGAAAAAGAGGTAAGATATTTTAAAAATAGCCTTTTGTACAGAAACAGATATAAGCAAAGAATTTGTGTACACCAAGATGAACAGAGAAAACAAACTTTTCATTGATTAAGTAAACTTTGATATTTACAAGTGATTGTTTGAAGAAAAGAAAGAAACCGGGGCAGATCTTGCCCTTACAAGATGACAGAAAGAAAGGAAAAAGCAGAAAACACTGGCATTGTCTTCTTTACTGGGCTCCCTTGACGAAGGTGGTCTTTCTGCTAGATGACTGACCTGTGAAACCCAAGCCTGTACCGGTGACATGCTGAACGGGGACGATCGGCTCCAGAATGTCGTCTTCATCTTTGCCCAGGCCCCTGAAGGGCTGATAACCGTGCTTCATTAGAAGATCAAACCTATTCTTAGCTTTTGAGAATTGAGGAAACAGAGGGTGATCTTTGAATGAAGTGCAATCAAGGCATCCTCCTAGCTTGAAGAAGCGAGGTCCCTGCCACCGAACTACTGCGATGACATTTTTTTGTCGGCTGGACTTCCTTTAAATTTAGCATATCCAGACTTTCACTTAGATTAATTTCTTCGATTTCCCGGATGCTCGGGATGTCGGCAGTGAAAGTAGGACGGGGAATCATCGGCTGCGGGAGTCGTTCTTCCGGATCCTCTCCTAGGACCGTGGTGATCATGCCTCCCTTCGACCACTTCACGCACTGGTGCAAGGTTGATGGGACAGCATTGGCACTGTGAATCCAAGTGCGCCCAAGTAGCAGATTGTGTGTAGGTGGCACATTCACTACATGGAAGAGAACAGTATGCACTGAATAATTGATGAAGATTTCAAGAAATATTTTTCCCTTGGCTATCTGCCCATGGTTATCAAAACCGTAAATCGTGATCGGATCTGTGGTATATTCCTCTTCTTTTAGGCCCAATGCCTTGGCTGTCATCTCCGGACAGATATTGAGGCTGCTGCCCCCATCATCGAGCACATGAGGGACTGTCATGCCCCTGGTTCGCACCACTATATAAAGTGCGTTGTTGTGGAACGAATGAGGTTTTGGCAAATCCTCATCCAAAAATGTGATTGGCGCATTCATCATTGCTTGATTGATGATCTGAGCCATGTCTTGCGGTGTTGTGCTAGGTTTGACTTTGATCTTTCTGAGCAGATCTTCTAACACTTGTTGGTGCTCTGGGGAAGTATGGGTCAGATCTAGGATCGAAATGTTGGATAGAGCAGTAATTGGCTTCTGAACTGACCCTGAATCTTCTTCTTTCTTTGAAGCTGCCTTGATAAAGCACTTCGGGATCCTGGGAACTAGCTTGGCAATTTCTGTCGTTGCCTTTGTTGGTTTGCTGGAAAATGCAGTGACATCCGCCCTCTTGGCGGAAGACTGTGCTTGGCGAAGGACTAGGACCTGATGTTGATCCTGAATGTCTTGTTTAGCACATGGTTGGATGCTACCTTGAAGAGAGAATGCCTGCTCCGTGATGACCGAAGCTGAGTGCTTGGGAAATGGCTTGGATAAAATTTCCGGTTGTTCTTCTTCATCCTCAATCAATAGGTTTTTGTCGATGCAATCCTGGATGATGTTCTTTAGGACAAAACATGCTCCCTGTCATGTCCCACAGTCCGGTGGAACTTCCAGAACTTGTCAGTCCACTTTCCCATAGTGACCGGAGGATCTGCTACCTTGAGAAGCTTGATCATTCCCTTAGACATCATATATTCCAGGATGTCTTCGCGGGACTGTTCCAGAGCTGTGAACTCTCGGTCGTAACTCCAACCCTCATGCTTTGGCTTCTCGGACTGCTTTGCTTCTGGCTGAGGTGCCGACTGAGCAGGCTGTTGCTTGACAAATTTTCCCTTCTGGGCTGCAGAGTTTGTCCTTTCGACCTTGGAGTGCCCTGCATTTTTGTTACGATTCTTCTTGCTCTTCTTGCTACCAGAACTGCTGCTGCATTGTTTTGACAATTCTGTAGCATAGGCGACGTGCGCCTTCTTCTTTTGGTCAGGATTTCCTCTGACAAAAGGATATCCTTCGTACAGACCATTGTCCAGACCAGTCTCGAGCCATTCAGCTCTCTCAATTAGCTTGATGAATGATTTGGCGGGCGAAGTAGAAATGAGGTTCCTCAGAGGCTGGGCAAAATTATTCAGAATAATCTGCAGAGCATGCTCCTTTGGGATGGGAACCTTCATTCTGTTACAGGTGCTTCTCCACCTGTGGATGAATTCGCTGGCTTTCTCATTCTCCATCTGTTTTAAATTGTACAGATGATTGAGGGTTGGTGAGGCTTCGACATTAAACATGAAGCGCTCAATGAACAAGTTCACGACTTTATCGAACTCTCGTAGTTCGATAGGATTAATGTGGTCTGCATACCACCTGGCCGCTACCCCTTCTAAGCTGCGAGGAAAGCAAATGAACAATGCCCGGTTATCTTTCCTGAAACGGCCGCATTCGGCATAGAAAGTGGCCAAATGAGCCTTAGGGTTGCTAGTTCCGTCAAATTTAAGGAATTTGTGAGGGAGATTTTCCAGATTGTCATCCCCGTCCAGACCATGATAAAAATCTTCGCCAGAGTAGGTCTGCTTGCCTTTGCTTTTGGCCTGGATATCCTTGATGGCCCGATTCATTTCTTTCATCTGCTCTTGCATCGGGTCATTAGCCGGAACGGGCTTGTTTATCGATTCGGGCTCTGCATCGGTCTTTACAAACTGCGGTGGAGGATTCTGATAAACAAACTGCTCTTCCTCTTCCGATTCATCTTCTACTGACTCCGTTTCTTCAGAAGTGGTGTCAGGTTGTACTTTCTTCCTAACAATCCTAACTGGTTTCTTTACAGCCTTCTTCTTTGGC
This sequence comes from Nuphar pumila, assembly GCF_984573655.1. Lineage (NCBI taxonomy): Eukaryota > Viridiplantae > Streptophyta > Magnoliopsida > Nymphaeales > Nymphaeaceae > Nuphar > Nuphar pumila. Next base: position 37,557,892 of record NC_143261.1, on the reverse strand, counting down.
TTGCTTTTTGGAGCAACTTCTTTCTGACTGGCCTCCGCCTGTTCTGACATCATTTTGGTCATCATTCTTTTGAACAGATTATACATGGCAGGATCTATATCATCTGCTTGGTTCTGTCCCCTGATCGATTTGGGAGAATCCATCCCTTCGGCCTCACTGTCGCTGTGTTGAGGAACTGTTTCTTTTCCTGCCCTTGTTACAACCATTTTGCCAATGCCAGTGATTTCCTGTGAAGGTAAAAGAAATGGTTAGGGTTTGGAGGAAATTTTTGAAAATGTGATTTTGAGAAAAAGACATGAAAGAAGGATTTGATAGTCAATTTAGATAAGTTATCCCATCACCAGGGATTGGGTCATCACAAATTTTTGCAATGATTGTGTCACATTTTTGTGGCAACAAAATGAGCCTTATGACCTAGGCGAGGTCATCCATCATGACGAGAGATAATCGAAGAAAGAATATATAAAATGGGTCTCATCACTGGGGATGAATTCGTAACTACATGAAACAAAAATAAGATTTGGCCATAAAAAGCTTTTTATCAGAACAAAAGTTTGCATTTTCATTAATGACAAAATTTAAATACAAAGAGAAGGTGGGCAGACAGTTTGCCACCATTCTCGATACTCTGATGATACATTAGGACCGGGAAATATACACAAAGGAATAAAAGAGTCCCAAGTGTATTTGGCGACGTGGTATGCTCCAGACCACTGATCCGATCGTAGATCGAACTCTGGCATGCGGCCTGTCGGGAAGCGGGTGTTGACACGAATCTGCCGCTGCGAGAACTGTCGGAGACACCTCTCTGGCTGATAGTCGATGCAGAAGAAAGGGCCGAGCAATCTATAGCGCTTGTCACGAGCATAGGTGTATCGAGGAACGGTCTCTCTTCTGTCGAAGAAGTCCCAAACGATTTCTTCTTGGTGCAGACTCTCGATCAAGGCTCGATACTGAATGGCTGACTTTGGCTGCTTACTGCTGAATCTGAAAGATCTGGCTTTCGACGGCACATGTCGCAGAAACCACGACTGCAAAGCATACGTGCATCCTTCCACCAAAATGGTTTCCCCAAGAGCAAACCGAGCCAAGCCTCTGTAGAGAAAGGCTAATGCGGCCATGGAGACTGAAAGCTGACGAGTCTGCTTACTTCTTCATCTTCAAAAAAGTTGAGCGACTCTGACATCGATGAAATTCTGACCATCCTGAAAGAACGCCAGTCCTACTGCGCATAGGACCATGGCATGCTGAATTCTTTCTTTCGCTGCTCGAGATAAGGTATCGACTTATTCATAGGCTCCATACTTGTGATAGAGTTCAAACAGATCGATGAACTGACTTCCGTTGATTTCCGTGAGAGGCCAGGATCTGCTCCCTGTAGCTCTAGCCAATGCTTCTCGAACATTATCCCTTTGATATTGATCAAGAACTATTGTTCGACTGGATCATCTGGCTGACCGGCATGCTCTGGTAATCCCATGATGTCACTGAACTCATCCATTAGCAAAGTCATTTCTCCCCAGGGAAACCTGTAATACCCAAAATTTTTAATGATTTATAAATTCTAAAGAAAATTCAAGTTTCAATTTTGATTTATTCTGAATGTGATGTATAGTGTTAAAACCTTGATTTTTATGGATAGTACTGTTCAAAGTAAAGATCTGAATATATATTTAAAATCCTGACAAAATTTTGTTGAGGCTTGTTCGAAAATCAGAATTCAGGGACATTCTAGTCATTAATCAAATTGTCAAAGGGTAGCTTAGTAATTTGCCAATTCAGTGGCATTTTTCGGTAAAATACCCAACTATATAAGGTCAAAATAGTAATTTTTCTTTTAGGGATATTTTCAGGGAATTAATAAAATTGTCAAAGACGAAAATGGTAATTTACCATTTTCAATGGCAAGCTATGTAATTTATTGAACTACAGAAGGACAATCAAGTAATTCTTAATCTTCTTATGGCAGTTTTGAAAGATGGGATTTGAATTAGGGTATAAAAGGTATAAAAAGATTAGCAATCAAATAAAATATAATATTTTATATTAAAATATTCAAGAGACCATGGTTTTGGAAAACCACTGGCCCAAAACCAAGGGCAGCCATGGTTTTTCCAAAACCATGAGCTGACAAGTGTCACCTCACAATGAGGAGGTGACACCCATCCCTCTTCTCTCTCTGACACATGTCAAAAAAATTAATAAAATAATTTAAAATTGACAAGTGTCAAAATAAAGTAATATTTTAATTAAATTAGGTGACAAGTGTCACCCAAAATGGACCCATAGGGGGGGGCGACACCTCCTCTCTCTCCTATAAATACCCCTCACCCCCTCTCTCTCTACCCAAGTCCAAAACCCTATCTTTCTCTCTCTAAGCTCTCTCTCTCCTACTTTCTCTCTCTACCTTTGATTTTCTCTCTCTAAATTTTAGTTCAAAAACTCCGTAGAATATTAGATTTTTTCTGAGAAACCTCTTCTATCCCTTTTCATCATTCCTTAAGTGAAGTCCATTCTTCTGTAAGAAGCTCAATCGGATCAGAAACAACCTCGGAAGCGCTGCCTGCAAGAGTTCTGCTAAACTTAGCAGAAAGGTCGGAGTTGGATAGCGGAAGCGCTGCTCAAATCAACTAAATGAGGTTAGTATTAAAAAACCCTCTTCTAAATTCAAATTCATACTTTCTGAGCTTCCCTATTCTCTTTCTAAACCCCAACTCTATTTCTTTTGGATTTAAATTTTGACAATTTTGCCAAAATTTTATCCAACCCAGCCTCTACGCAGGGGAAGTTCTGTTCAAATTTTTCTAAATGCTTTTAAGTATTCCGAACTACTTTAGCAGTAGTTCTGGCAAAATTTCCTAAAAGACTTTTGAAAATTTAAGTTTTTATAGCAGAAGTTCTGCCAAAATGATTTAAAGATTTTTGAAAAAAGTAGAATTAGTATAGCAGTAATTCTGGCCAAATTTCTAAAAAAATCAATTATTTTAATTAGAATTCTTTCAGATATTTTAAATTTTGAGTTTATTTAGTAGAAGTTATATCAAAATTTTTATAACTATTTTAGAAAAAATTGGATTTTTATAAAGGAAATTCTGTTAAAATTTTCAAAAATCAGTTTTAATATTTGAAACAATCTTTTTGAAAAACCTTTATAAAAATACTTGTGACACAAAGTCATGTTCGAATTTTTACAACTCGAATTCAAGTTCAAACCCTTTTTCGAACATTTGAATTATTACAGAGGAAACTCTGTGAAAAATTTTATAAAAGTTTTAAGGTCAATTATAAATAAATTTTTAGATTTTTAATAATTTCTTCAAAAGATGTTTCTTTAAATTTATAGGACAAATACTACCCAAAATTCGATATAAAAATATTAACTTATATAATGAATTCTATCAGATTAAATCAAAGCACGTGCACTTTATCCTGTTCTCCTTAGTTCTATCAAAATCCAAGTAAGTTATTCTATCAAAATCTTATAATTTTGTATTAAACATGTTTTTGATTCATGCATGATTATTTAAATTTGATTCATAATCAAATGCATATTTCAATATCTGCAAAATTAAGTACATGTTTTGATTTCAAATCTGGTGATTTTAAATCAAATACTATGGTTGAGACATTTATGAAAAGAAGAATTTTGTATAGCATGTTGATTTTCAAAAGATTTTATTGTTGCAGGAGTCATGTCTATACAAACTTAATTCTCGCCTTCATAGGCGAATGCTCGTTATGATAGAGCAAAATTCTGGATGGGCTGGATACATATGAACCGTGTTTATTTGAAAGGAATGATTTGGCTGTTGAGCCTAGTTTTGAAAAGATGAAAAGTCCTATAAAAGAATCCTTCAAGCCCATCTAGGTTTAGCCTACCCTGGAAGGGGTAGTGGTACAACCAGGAGTGACATTGTGAAGATGATGATTGTTGGGAGCGATAGATTCCCTGGACCTCCTGTCACTCGGGTTGAGGAGGTCGAGACAACGAGTCTCAAGGCTGCCGCATGCTAGTGGATGCATCCAACTCTCCTTGTTTGCTCGCCATTGCTGAGAATCTTCCCGGTCGTTGACCGCTCGCTTGGGAGCCCGTTTCACTCAGGTATCCGGGTAATCCACAATAGAATAATATACCCCCGGAATAATTAGTTTGAGATCGGAGTACTCTCCACCGTACCAGGAGGGCGTTAATATCGAAACAATGACCTTTTTCTTTCACAGAATTTGATATGAAATTATGCATTGTTGATAGAACACATAATCATGTTTTAAATTGTTTTTAATTGCATAATTGTTCTTGAATGAATGCATTTTGATTTATAAATTATTGAAATCATGCTTAATATTTGAATTGTATGGTTTTGATTAATGACTTACTTGGCTATCATAAGTCTAACCCCGTTTTATGGGGATTTCAGGTTCAGATATGGAATAGGAGATCTTACAGTGGATGTTGGACAAGTGTGGCATCGAAGAATCCAGATTCCCAAGATCCTGAGATTAATTTAGGACTTATTTTAAATTTAATCCTAAATGTTGTCATTTTTGAACCTTGTGAAAAGACTATGTATATAATGTTGATATAAATTATTGTTGTTTTTGTTGTTAATTGGAATGTGACGTGCCTGAGGTTTAGGAAACTGAAAATCAAAAGTTATTTCCGCTGTTTAAAAAAAAAAATCTGCATTTTTAAAGTTTTTAAAACCCCGGGGCGTTATAGTTGGTATCAGAGCAGAGTTTTGGGAAATTTGGTTCGAGATCCACCTTGTTCATACATTACACTGTAAGTATTTGCTTTAAATTTTTATTTTATTATTATTGTTAAATCATTGTTTTTCTTATAGATGACTCCTCAAGATTTGGTCAATATCATTAAAGAACTTGTTAAGGATGTTCAAAAGCTAGAAGAATCACATACAGTACAAAAACGGGTGGTGGATAATTTAGAAAATCAAGTTCGAAGTCTCACAAAAGAAAAAGAAAACTTAGAAAAATGTCATAGGTGTTTACAGACCCATTTATCACAACCTTGCCCATTGGAATTAGAAGAATGCTTATTCTGTGGAGAAGTTGGGCATATAGAAAAAGAATGCCAAGTGAAGATGGTTTGTATTAAAAGACAGCAAGCTGCTGAAAACCTACCAGATCAACAATCCCGTGTGGTTATTCTTGCTCCTCCTCCTCCAATGGAACCTATTGTCATTTCATCTGACTCACCCATAGTACCTGCTCCTGCACCCACTTTAACTCCTTTGGACTTTGTATTTTCAGTCCAACCCCCTGATCCTATATATACCCCAAGAGAACCTACGGATGATCTTAGCTTATATTTAGGAAATCCAGACAAACAAGTTTATAATATAGATCCAAATATTGCAGGACCTTCTCATCCACCAGGGCGGATTAGGAACAAGAGGAATTATATGGGAAAATTCCTCAAGCTTCCATAGGGTATCTTTTGTTAATTTTTTGTTAAATATGTAAATTCTTGTAAATATGGGTTTTGATGTTCATATGAATAAATGTTCTTTCTACTTTAATCTAAGTTTGATCATTATTTATCAAGGATGCCTCGTCAATCATCAAAGAAGCAATCCAAGGAGCTGAATGGTCAACAAGAATTTATTATGGAAACATTAAATAATTTGGCAGCTGCTATAAGAGATCAGAATCAGAATAGGCAAGACTCGGCTACATCTTCAAAATCCTATCAAAGCCATAATGAAGTTTCTTATGAGAAGTTTCTCAAATTAGATCCACCTACATTCTCAGGAAAAATGGATCCAGAAGTTGCAGAGGTTTGGATTCGAGAAATAGAAAAGTTTTTTCGTGTTCTGACCGTACCTGAAGATCGTAAGGTGAACTATGCAGCATACAGATTAAAGGGAGATGCAGAAAGATGGTGGGCATCTACCTTAGAAATTAAATTTAGCAATGGATCCGTTACTTGGGAGCAATTTATTGAAGTTTTTTATGCTGCATATTTCCCCAAGCATGAAAGAAGCCGTAAGATGAGGGAATTCCTTGAATTACAACAAGGAGGACTCTCTTTATCTGATTGCATTAGTAAATTCAGAAATTTAGAGAAGTATTGTCCAAATGTCTATAATACGGAAGACGAAAGGGCAATGAAATTTACTAGAGGATTGAAACCAGTTCTACGAACCAAAGTCCTCACTGTTGAGAAACTCTGTTTTGATGTCACATAATATGATACACTGTCGTATTTGATTTCATATAATATGATAATATGTCCTCTTGAAACATGTTATATTATGACTGAATATGTTTTGCCATACATCTAACGAGTATTTGATGCAAGGATATCTCACCCAAAAAGGATGGAGACTTCCTGTTCAAGTACAACTTTAGTGCAATCATACTCCTTGAAGAAAAAGCTTGATGAGCCATGCATTCCTAAAGTTCAACTGAAGATATCGGCTACCTCAAGTTGAAGACTTTTTTCTTCTTTAGAGTCATATGTAACAGAACCTTCAGGAACATGCATATTGCATATTACATACTCATTCATAAAACCTATATCATAAAAGTATACGATAGTTTCAAAAAGCTCCTTTTTGAAAACTAATAATTATACCTTCTTACAATCCTTTATGAAAAAGGTACTTTGACATGATTTCAAAATATAATAATTGTACCTTACACCATATACAAGACAACATGAAAAGAAATGTAGGAAGAAGACAAAACATGAAGATCAGCTACACAAAGAAAACAAATATAATATGTTTTTGAAAAGACTCTAGTTACCTTATTTAAAGAAATGATTTCAAATATGGGTAAAAGACAAAACATGAAAATCGGTTACACAAAGAAAACAAATATAATATGTTTTTGAAAAGACTCTAGTTACCTTATTTAAAGAAATGATTTCAAAAATGGGTAAAAGACAAAACATGAAAATCGGCTACACATAGAAAACAAATACAATAAAGGTTTTGATAAAGACTCTAGTTACCTTTTTACAAACCCATAGAATGTCGACTTACTTGAAGTCATCATTCTCTTTATAGCATTAAATACCTCCTGTAAGAAATCCTTATTAATATCCTTCTCAAGAATGTCGACCTCCTTGTAGTCCTCATTCTCTCTGAAGACTTTGAAAAACACAACATAAAGAAAACACTTGACATGACTATGTACAAATAAATATCTCAAAGCACTCATTGTACTTACACTCATTTAAAGTAAAGAAGTACTTATGTACCTCAAATCATTAATTAAAATAAAGACAAAACTAGAATCCAACGTTCAATGTACTATTGTAAGAAATAGACTTTTTACATAAAATATGTATTACCTAAAATATTACGACTAGTGTACCCTATATTTTTCTTTTATAGAAAAAGGCATTCTCGAATTTCTCTAAAGATATTTTTGAAATGACATAACATTTCACATTTCAAAAAGGCTACGATTTCAAAATGTAACGACTACTTTTTTAAAGCTATATAAACACACTCAAATAAACTATTCAACAGGGAATGGAATAGACGTGTGAGCTTACAACGAGAAAAATTCCTATTCGATATTTGAAAAGAGAGCCTTGAAAAAGAAAGAGAAAAAGAAAAGAAAGAAAAGAGAAAAAGTCAAGTCCAGCTCTTTGACAAAGAGCATCCTCTGAGTGACAAACAGAACATTCTGAGAATCCTTCATTCGTGCATTCATATCATTCTGAAGGTTCTATAGAAAGTATTGTAACTCTGTTATTCACTGTTTTCCTTCTTTGTTGAAAGAAGTAGACCTCTGTGAAAGAGGGTGTTGCCCTTCTCTGTTGAGAGAAGAAGACCTCTGTGAAAGAGGGTGTTGTCCTTCTCTGTTGAGAGAAGAAGACCTCTGTGGAAGAGGGTGTGCCCCTTCTTTGTTGAGAGAAGAAGACCTCTGAGGAAGAGGGTGTTGTACTATTTATCCGGTGACTCGGATGTTATAGTGGAAAGCTCAAGTGGTTTGCTTGGGGACTGGATGTAGGTCTGGGTATTGACCGAACCAGTATAAATTCTGTGTTTTATGTGTTGTGCCTTATTGCCTGATTATTTTATTTTATCGATCTTTATCATATTTATCTATTCGCCCCCCTCTAGTGGAATTTCACTCACTAGTAGGCCAGAAACTTTAGAAAAGGCGGTGGAAATAGCAACATTGATACAAGAAGATTGGGAAGAAATACAGAAGAATCAATCTGGCAGAACGGTTTCTCAATTCAGAGGCCAAAGGAGTTGGCCTAAAAGAAATTTTGAAGGAAGAAGGTTCATCCCTCCAGCAAAGAGGCCACGACAGCAGTTTCAAGCCAATCAACCACAACTACCAGCTAGATCGTGTCAAAATTGCTATCGATCCCATCCAGGACAACCCTGCCCCCGAACAACTGGTGGTTGTTTATATTGTGGTAAGTCAGGCCATTTTATTAAAGACTGCTATAAAAAGGAAATTGATGAACATGCTCGAGGCCTTATTAAACCTCGCCCTCAACAACAACCCCAGTATCCGTACCAGCAACAACAACCACAACAACAATAACAACGACCGCAGAATAAAAAGGTACCAGGTCGCGTTTATGCCGCCAATGTGGATCAACTACCTAAGGGTGACCTGATTCAAGGTACTTTATCTATAGCTGGACATGCTGCTTTTACTCTATTTGATTGTGGTTCAACTCATTCTTTTATTTCCAAGAAGTTTACTACTTTACTTAATATGCCTATCAAGTCTTTGAACTGTGCTCTGGAAGTGGTCAACCTAGTAGGATGTAAATCTTTTTGTGGGCTATACTTGCCGAATCTAGAAGTATATATTGAAGGACAAAATTTACCTGCTGACCCAATTCTATTAGACATGTCAGATTTTGATATTATATTGGGTATGGATTGGCTACATCAACATCATGCAAGAATATTTTGTCAAGAAGGAAAAGTTACTTTTTCTCAACCAGGTATTCCTAAGGTAGAATTTAGATTATCCAATTCAACTCCTAAAAGTCGAGTTATTTCTTCTTTAAAGGCCGAGAGATATTTGAGGAATGGATGTACAGCCTTTTTAGTCAGCATTACTTTTGCCAAGCCAGCAGAAATTTCTCTTGAAAGTCTGGATATTGTTCGTGAATTTTCAGATGTTTTTCCTGATAAATTACCAGGACCTCCTCCACATAGAGAGATAGAATTCGGTATTGAGTTAATGCCAGGAACTGCACCAATTTCTAAAGCTCCTTATAGGATGGCTCCAGCAGAACTCACAGAACTAAAAAAGCAATTATTGGAATTCATGGAGCTGAGATTTATTAGACCAAGTATGTCTCCCTGGGGAGCACCAGTATTATTTGTAAAAAAGAAAGATGGGTCATTAAGATTATGTATAGATTACAAACTTCTTAATCAAGTTACCATAAAGAATAAATATCCGTTGCCACGAATTGAAGATTTATTTGATCAATTACAGAAGGCTAAGGTATTCTCAAAGATTGATCTTAGGTCTGGATATCATCAACTTAGAATCAAGGAAGAAGACATTTCTAAGACAGCCTTTCGGACAAGGTATGGACACTATGAATTCACTGTCATGCCTTTTGGACTTACAAATGCACCAGCAGCCTTTATGGATCTTATGAACCGTGTGTTCAGACCATTTGTAGATACATTTGTGATTATTTTTATTGATGATATTCTTATTTATTCTGAAAATAAGAAACAACACCAGGAACATTTAAGGATTATTTTGGATACTTTGAGGAAAAATCAGTTATATGCCAAGTTTTCTAAGTGCGAATTTTGGCTGGAAAAAGTTATGTTTTTGGGTCATGTGATTTCAAAAGATGGAATCTCTGTGGATCCTGCTAAAGTGGAAGCAGTATTAGAATGGAAACAACCTAAGAATATTACAGATATTCGAAGTTTTCTTGGACTTGCAGGATACTACCGAAAATTCATTCAAGATTTCTCCCGTATAGCATCACCGATGACTAGACTTCTGAAGAAGGGTGTTAAATTTGATTGGGACACTAAATGTGAAGAAAGTTTCCAAATTTTGAAAGAAAAGCTCACTACATCTCCAGTGCTTACTTTACCCTCAGAACATGGTGGATTTGAGGTATATGCAGATGCTTCTGGTACCGGTCTAGGTTGTGTATTAATGCAACACGGAAAAGTTATTGCTTATGCATCAAGACAGTTGAAAAATCATGAGAAGAATTATCCAACCCATGACTTAGAACTTGCGGCAGTTGTTTTTGCACTAAAGATCTGGAGACATTATTTATATGGAGAACAATTTGAAGTATTCAGTGATCACAAGAGCCTTAAATATTTGTTCTCGCAGAAAGAATTGAATATGAGACAACGACGTTGGCTAGAATTTATTAAAGACTATGAGTTCACACTTTCTTATCATCCTGGAAAGGCGAATATTGTAGCTGATGCTCTTAGTCGCAAAACTAGAGACACTTTGGCAAGTCTCATAGACAGAGAATGGAAACTTATTGAAGATTTCATTAATTGGAAACCCTTTGCAACTGATACAGGAAGGATTTTATTATCAAACTTAATTGTTCGACCAGAAATCCTCATCCGAATTGTTACTGAACAAAGTAAGGATTCTCAACATAAAGAATTTTTAGCCAGAGCCCAACAGGAAGATGATGTTTCTTTTCGACTTAAAGAAGATGGGAGTATTTTAATGAATGATCGAATATGGGTACCAAATAACCCTGAATTGAGAAATGAAATCCTTGAAGAAGCCCATAAAAGCAAGTATACTATCCACCCAGGAAGTACAAAGATGTTCAAAGATTTGCAAAGAAAGTACTGGTGGACTGGTGTGAAGAGAGATGTGGCAAATTATGTTTCAAAGTGTTTGATTTGCCAACAAGTAAAGGCAGAACATCAGAAGCCAGGTGGAATGATGCAACAAATTGAAATTCCACAATGGAAATGAGAAGAAATTACTATGGATTTCATAGTGGGTTTACCAAAGACTCGAAAACAGCATGATGCAATTTGGGTTATTATTGACCGATTAACTAAATCAGCTCACTTTCTACCTATTCGTATAAGTCAATCTTTGAAAAGTCTTGCAGATTTATACATTCAAGAGATTGTAAGACTACATGGAATACCATTTTCGATTATCTCTGATCGTGATCCCAGGTTTACTTCTCGATTCTGGAACCAACTTCAGTAGGCTTTGGGAACAAAATTAAAGTTCAGTTCTGCATTTCATCCCCAAACTGATGGACAATCAGAGCGTACTATTCAAACTCTGGAAGATATGTTACTATAAACACCCCAAATTTTCACCCTCATCCAGTACTTACATTTCATGTGTCATTGCATATCATTGCACGCATTCGGCATACCATTTCATTGCATCGCATAGCATTGCATGTCATCCCATCTCATTTTCGAGATCCAACACTCCTGTTTTCAAAATATTTAATCCAGATTCGGGTTTTAAAACTTTTCTTTCAAAATCAATTTTAAAACCTGGGTTTTTAATCAACATTATGTCATTTGCCAACCCCCAGGACCTTATATTTTGAAGTATTTTCTCAAAAAATAATCTGGATTCATTTCAAACTCAATTTCAATTGATTTCAATTCTCAGATGAGGCCCATTTAGGTGGTGTCGCTTCTGGATTCCTTCACTTATCAAAAATCTCAAAAAAATCTTACAGTCCTAATTGGATCAGGACTCTTTTTCCAGAGTCCTAGTCGGATCAAAACTCTACTTTTCACTACCTTTTTACCTATTTTTGAAGAAAACCTTTCAAAATCTTCTGTTTTGGCCAAAATCTCAAAGTCCTAGTTAGATCAAGACTCTTCTTCAAGAGTCCAGTCGGATCAGGACTCTTCTTCAGAGTTTCAATTGGATTGGGACTCTAATCTTTTACATCTATTTTATTCATTTTCAATCAAATCTTTTAAAATCTTTCAAAATGAGTCAGAAACTCAGAGTTTTAGTTAAAACAGGACTCTGTTCAGAGAGTCCTAGTTGGATCAGGACTCTGATCATGATTTCAATTTTGAGAGAATCTTTCAGAAATCTTTCAATCTACCAAAACTATTACACTTTTATCAAAGAATTTCAAAATTCTGAGGTTTTATCTCAGAGTCCTAATCAAATCAGGACTCTACCCCAGAGTCCTGATCGAAGTAGGAATCTATCCAGAATTGATTTTTATACTTTATTTTCATTGGTTTTCAAAAGCTTTGCCCAAATTTCATCATTTGCTTATCAGAAAACCAAAATTCTTAGAGTTCTGATCGAATCAGGACTCTTTCTTTAGAGTCCTAATCAGATCAGGACTCTGAGCCAAAATTCAATTTCATCCTGTTTTTAACTGTTTTTCAAAATTCTCTCATTTGATTTCTCAAAAAATCTAAAAATTAAAAGTCCTAGTTTAATCAGGACTCTGTCCTTAGAGTCTTAGTTTAATCAGAACTCTATTTTATTCCAGTATTCATTATTGTTTTCACTGTTTTGACAAGTTCTTTCATTTATTTTTCAGAGAATACCAAAAAAATCTAGAGTTTCAGTCCGATCAGGACTCTGTCCCGGAGTCCTAGTCCAGTCAGGAGTCTGTTTTGAAGTCTGTTTAATTTCCATTTTAAATCTTCTCCGTTTGTTTTCAAAAATTAGGTCATTTGGTAGAGTCCAGTTAATCTAGGACTCTATTTCAGAGTCATGATCGAGTTAGGAGTCTAACCCTGACAGTATTTTCTGACTTGTTTCACCATTTTAGATGAAATCTTTTCAAAAATTCCTTCATTTGGCTTTTAAAATCCAAAATCTCAGAGTCCTAAGAGTTCAGGACTCTAACTCGGAGTTCCAGTTTGCTTGATACCCTATTTTCAAAGATCTTGAATTTCAAATACTGATTTTAACCCCTTTTCAAAGCCATTTTCAGTGTTTATTTCAAAATTCTTCAAAACTCGATGTGGGCCCACTCAGTTGGCACCATATCCAGAGGAGTTCTGACTCGGTTAGAACCCTATGCCATTTCAAAAAATTCTAATTTTAAGTTTACTTTTGAAAATCTTTTGAAAACTCCTTCAATTTCAAGTTTTAAAATCGCTTTTTGAAAAAAACTCAAGTAGGGCCCGCTCGGGGTGGCGCCACATTTGAAGAAGTCAAGGTTAGACTAGGGTTAGTCAATGTCCTAGTTAGGTTAGGGGTTTAGAGGAGTCAAAATCAATTTTAAAAATCCATTTTATTTAACTTTTAAACCATTGTTTTTTAAAGGTTTTAAATTCAGGTTTTAAAAACCAAATGTGGGTCCATACTAGGTGGTGTCACATTTGGACTTTTTAGGGTTTAATTAGGTATTAATTAGAGTTTAATTAGAGTTCATTTAGGGTTAGGAAACCACAAAAAATCGTTGCCCTTAGTGGATTTATTAGAAAGAGTCCTGAAAAAATGAAAAACCTCTTAATTAACCCTAATTAAGTGACTTTTTGAAAAACTATAAAAAGGGACCTAAGGGGGGTCAAAAAGGGGCTCTTTTTCTCTCAAATTTTCGTGACTCTCTCTCTCCTCTCCAGCATCTCCACCTTACTCCATTGAAGCTGCAAGCACCAAGGTAATATTTTTAATATTTTTTAGTTTTATTCAATACTTTTTCATGTTTTAAATCACTTTTAGCCATTGGTGCCATCCCCTTCATGGATTTAACCATGGATTTCATCCAAGAACCCCAAAATCGACCCAAGAAGATGATCTAACTCAGTTTGAGGGTGATTTCAAGGATTCTAATCCATTAGAATCGATGAGAGGTACGTTTTTCATATTCTTAACCGACGAAACGTGAGATTTACCCGTTAAATGGGTTAAATCCATGATTTCAAAGGTGAAAGCAAATTCCAGCCATTGATTCCCTGTATTTTATTTATTTATTTATTTATCCATGTTTATTACACGTTTTCCAACATAGAAATAATTTTTATTTTACTGTTTTAGTGTTTATTTTATTGTTTTTCATTAGTTAATGCATATTTTCTCAAGTTTCTTAGATTTCTGTGTGTTTTTAGTTTAGAACAGAAAAGAGCATGTTGTTTCGAATTGAAATATGTGTTGTTTATTTCTGATTTTTTTATATGTGATGCATGCATATGTGATTGATCTACTGTAAAAAAATCAAAGATTTTGGACTTCTGGAACCCTGTCAGAAAAATCAGACATCAAATCGGGTTTTTAAAACTTTAAAATCGTTGTTAAAATCAAGAGGCTAACTTGCTGTGGTGATATTTTTCTTATCTTATATCCGATTTTAGATCTGTAAAGTGCCATGGATTCACATTGATTACTGTGAAATTTTCAGAATTGTTTATTACTGTTTAGTATTTTTCCTATGTCACAGACTTTGATTTTCAATTTAAAACTCGTTAGGGTTTACCAAAACCCTAATCAGACTTGTGTTATTCATAAATCCCAAACCACAGATCCGATTCATGATCTGTAAAAAGTGAGTATTGTTATTTTTCTGTATAATGTTTACTACTAAAATATAAGATATTTTAGATCAGTATTTCTATTTATCACGAAATTATCAATTGAAAGTATCTATTTTAGCCCCTATTAGATTTGTTAGATTTTAGTTCAGATTGCCGGAAGGGTTTCTCCCTAACCGGAGATGCTTTTTCCGATCTGGAAATTGGTAAATCTCTGTTTTTATTCCTAGTTTGCTCTGTAAAATTTCATAGATTTTCATAAAAGATTGACCCCTGATTCGGGTCTAACTCTGGAACTGGTTGGTGAACTTGGTCAAAAATAGCATATTTTTAGGGTTTGATGCAATTTTCGGGTTAATTTAATGTCAAAAAAATATTTTTATAATTCTAATTCAAAATTATGGTTATAACAAGTGTAGGTACCAAATTTGATGAATTTTAGAATCTGATTGATGGCTGAATTAAGCAAATTGCAAAACAGGGTACCCGAAGAATTCCAAAACATTGCAAAAATCACAAAATTTGTGATATTCTTGAATTTTTGTGCATAAGCATATATTTTTAGGGTTTAATCATATTCATAATCATATTAGGATGCTTTAGGTTTAATTTGATGCAAATTTGATTTCATTTAGTGCATAAAACCTAAGTTTTTACCAAAATATTTTCTAAAAACCCTGATTTCAAGGCCATAGTCTTGCTATCAGGGGCAATTTGGTCATTTGACCTCAATTTCGAAATTCCTAACCCTAATTTTCATATTTTTAATCATGTCATAGCATATTTAGTTTGATTTATTTTTTATTTGTATTTCAAAACTTGCATTTACCAAATATCTTTCTGAAAACCCTAATTTCAAGGCCATAGTCTTGTTATTAGGGGTATTTTGGTCATTTTGACCCTAATTTCGAAATTTCATATCTTATCTTCCTTATTTATTCAATTTTATTTCATACTTTATCATTTTGATTTAAGGGAATCATGGAAAAGGCTTATATCTAGCAAAATCCAGTAATTTCTAGATATTACTGGATAAACCTAGAAAAGCCAACATATATTCACTAACCAAGCTTTCTAATTTTGCAGGTACATTGAAGATTTTATTTTTCATGTATTTAAATTTCAATAGTGATGTAAATTAAATGTAAACTTTGGAATAAGAATTTAAATTCCTGCATAGATTAGGATTTGCATTGCATATAGTTTATTTTTTAAAATAATGTTAATGTGTGATGGATGATGATTCATGCATATTCAAACTCACTATGGTCTACACGAATGGCACATACACTAGCTTTTATGAAGTTTATAAACTTGGTGGAATTCGTATTTATGGCCATAGTCAGAATATGAAGGATATCCAGATTTATGATCTTCACATTAGCCACATTCAGCCTACACTCTTAGGCTAACTTCAAAATGCACTGCATTTCTCAAAAATACAAAGAGTTTTTCCCAATTCCTCAAAATCATATTCATTCATTTCATGAATTTTCCAATTCCAATTCCAAGTCAAAGGAATCAAATTCTTCAAAAATTTCTTAAGTCTTATTCAAAATCGATTTTCACAAAAATCTCTTGAATACTTCAGAAATCGATTTTCACTTTCTCAAATACAGCATCTCAACCCTAATTCACGATTTTCCATGTGATATCCTTTCCAAGTACTTCAGTTATTCAAAGCAAACATCATGTTTTCAAATGTGCATTTTTAGAAATTCATAGCACATGCTTGATTCTTTGTGCATTTAGAAATTAGAATATGGTTTAGACAAGTTGAACAAAGCAAAACATTTGATTGATCCTTGGTTCAATTACCCCTGGTAAAGGCGCCAGGAACGGTTGAACCTCGTACCGACAGGCGAGTCCCATTCTACGGAATTTTCCCGCATTTTAAACGGAGGTGAGTTATTTTCAAAATCTTTTTCAAAGGTCAGTTTGATTTGCAAAAGTAAAATTTTGCGATGATTACAGGTCTGGCGACCGTGATGGGACCTGTCTTCGCCTGATCAATTTAATGCTCTACTTAGTTCAAGTTGTTAAAATCGATTTTCATGGAATGTCAGCTTTGCTTTATGATATCATGTGAACCTAGGAGCCTAGACTTGAACCCAGCTGACATGGAATGCATATAGACTAGGTATGGTTTGGTAGGACCATATTGAGGAGAATTATTCATGCTCACATAGACTTAGGTCTAATACAACACTCCTCAATTTAGAAATTGTATGAAAACAATGTTTGCTTCTTCAAATATTTCAAAATTCTATCTCTTTAGGACTTAGAGCCTTCTGTTTGATTGCATGTGCTCATGTTTTTCAAAAATCACCCCACCTATATTGTCCCGGTCTTCACGTTGCTGGGCTCTCTTCCAGAACCATAGTTCGAGACAGAGCCTCACAACTGGGCCACTTATTTGGGTGAAACCCCCCCTGCCACGTACCAAGGGCCATAGTCCAACGTATATCGGCAGGTGCTCAAGGATGTTAGAAAACTTGAACCTAGAACCGAAGAATTTGATTTTATGCCACGTACATCGAGCCTTGGCTTGAGTATATAGGCATAACTGGATTGGACACAGATGATCTGAACCTTAGAGTTAGGATTAAGGTCCTACAGCTATTTCAAAATTTGTGCATCTAGACTCAGCTTTTAGGGAATGCTGTATGTGCATACTTGATTGTGTAGGATGTGTTTAAATGTGTTAAAGTCATTTCTTTTTTATTTTCCATATTTTCCATATTTTCTAAAATACTGGACGATTTCCAATCCATGTCCATATACTGTCCATGTTTTAAACCCTGGACGATTTTCAAATACTCCATTTTATGAAATATTAAAACCCTGGACGATTTTCATGAAATTCCTCTATTTTCTTCAAAACTTCAGGTGATTTTCCATCTTTCCTTTCTTCTGGATCTCGAATTTTCTGCTTCATTTTATCCTGCCTGCAATTCTCTTTCAAAATTCCTGTATTTTCCCAAGTCTTATTCCAATTTTCTATGTCTTCCAGTCTGATGGCATCCAGTCAGCTTGATTCAGTCTTCCCTGAGGGTCACATCTCCTACGAGGTGCGACAAAGTCTTCCCGAGCATCGAGTCCTCAGCACCGGATCCTTCTTTCCCCGGTGGTAATATTTATGGTTCAAGAATTTCTCTCGTATGTTTCCGGACCACTTGGACGATTGTGGGTTAGAACTGACGTCCGCAGTGGGAAAGCAGACAGTCAACGGCAATTTGATCCATGCACTAGCAGAGCGGTGGAATCCGAGCACTTCTACCTTCTGGTTCCCATGGGGCGAGATGACGGTGCTGATGGATGAATTTTCAGAGATTATGGGATTGCCCGAGCCAGCCGGTCAGCCTGAAGATCCATTGGAGAAGCAGTTTCTGATTAATGTTAAGGGTCTGGACCCTAAGGATGCCTTAACTCGCATGACAGGACGCAAGTCTTGGCCATTGATAGAGGAGGATGGAAACGAATATGTGGACCTGCTCGAAATCTACAGACAGTATGGGATATTCATAGAAGTCAGCTCGTTGTCCAGAACAGCTCGAGAAAGAATTCAGCATGCGATGGTTCTGTGCACGGTGGGATTAGCTTTCTTTCCCGATGGACGGAATTATATGGATATTAGAATAGTTCAGCTTTTAAGGAGGTGGGGAAGTCGACAGACCAGCCGCCTCTCGATAGCCATGGCCGCACTCGCCTTCCTGTATCGAGGGTTGACTCGTTTCACACTCGGAGAGTCGATCCTAGTCGAAGGATGCACCTATGCTTTGCAGTCTTGGTTCCTCCAGCATGTGCCAGCTCGAGCAGTTCCTTCAGATACAATGGTAAAAAGCTTCTGCCAGTTGCGCGATACCGATTCTTGATCGATAATCTTCAGGAGGAAGAGGTCGTATGGGACTACTTTGATCGTCAGGAATCACTTCCTAGATACACTTATGCATACGGCAAGCGGTTCAGGCTACTTGGCCCCTTCTTCTGCGCATACTATTATCTAGAGCGGTGTGTCAGGCAGTTCTCTCAGAGGCAGAAGCGCGTAGAGATTCGTTCACTAGCAGAGGTTCTGCCAGAATTCGACCTCGCATCAGATCAGTGGTCCGGAGCATACCATTCTGCCAGACATGGATGGGATTCCTTTGTCAATCTTACTATTTTTCCCGGCCCTCGTGTGTCTTCTGATTATCCGGAGTGGTGGAAAATTGTTTGTCCCCCTCCCCTCTGTCAAGTATATTATTGATAAAATCATGTTTTTCCCCTCAATAAAATTCCTTTATTCTACATTTCACCTTGGTTTGACGACTTCGCCTAGGTAACAAGGCATATTCTCAGTTGTTTATTTTGCAAAGGAATGACAACACAATTGTCGTAATCCCAGCGACGACTCGATCCCTAGTAATGGGATACTCTTTCAATTGTCTACCAAAATTCTCAATAAATATTTTCCTCCAAGCCAAATTTCCTTCAAAAGCCTAACCATCAATTCTGCCCTACAGAGAGCGTTAGCAATCTCCAGAGAGTTGTCGTGACATTCAATGGTTCATACAAGGTCTGGAAAGAAAACCGCAGCAGTTGAAGGCGTGGCATACTCGATCGCTTCAGAAGAAGAAATGGACTCACCCCGATCAGTCAGAAGCCAGGGTCAGCAAGCAGAAGATGATGTTGATCCTCAGACATATGCTATGTTCAAAGAGGTGATGACCAAAATGTTGGCAGAACAAGCTAAAGCTAGTAAAGAAAAGATCCAGGTCAAGCAGAGGGCAAAAGGCCGATCAGCCAAGAAGGTCTTGAAACTATCCAAGAAACATATCCAACACGAGGATACATCTGATGAATCAGAATCAGTAGGTGGCACTGATGAAGAGTATGAAGTCTGGCAAGCACTTCAAAGATCCCCTCATAGGCAAGGGACAACCTATAAATGGAAAAATCAAGCAATGGATCCAGTCCGAATACAACTGAAGGAAATGACCAAGATGATTAAAGATTTGCAAGCTCATGACAAGGGAAAGAAGGTCTTCAGGAACAAAGATTTCCATGATGGCATCACCTCCGTCAGGAATAATCAAGATTCAGAAAAGAAGACAAAACTCACCTTCTTCGTTGATGCCAATCGCAGTGATTGCAAAAATAACAAAGGCAATCATACAAGTCAGAAAGAGAAATCTTTAAAGCAGAGTGAAAAATTGAGTCAACAGAAAGAGAAGAAAAAGCATGACGGTTGGGGTTACGATCGCGAATTCACTCCTCTAGATCAGCCCCTCGAAGAGGTCCTTGAATACATGCTGAGCAAAGGAATGGTTAAGCTTCCAAGAATTGCTAATCCTCTGGTCGCCCTAGGGAAATGGAAAGACCGCTTCTGCAAATTCCACCAAACAACGGGGCACGATATTGAACATTGTTTCGTCTTTAAGAATATCATCCAAGATTATATCGACAAGAATTGAGTTGTTAAGGGTGAGAAAGAATACCAGTCGACTGTCTTTGCCAAGTCTTAGCAGAAATCAAGCACTCGGCAAGAGGTACAACATGATGATCGAAATCAGGACCGCAAGATGGCCCCTTTGGATCAAATATTTGAAAGCTTTTTGGAATACATGCTCGCGAAAGATACAGTAAGATCTCTGAAGGCTCACTTCACTCTTTCTGCCAATGATAGCAAAAGCAATAAGAAGAATCATGATCACTATTCAAAGGGATCCAAGGGCCAAAAAGGAAAGTTCTCCAACAATGATAGGCCTCTTCAATCTAGTCCTCAGCATAAAGAGAAAGATCAAGAAAGGCCAAAGCGCAAGGATTGGAGTACGGATCGAAAGTTCACCCCTTTAGACCAGACACTAGAGAGTGTTTTGGAATACATGCTCGCGAAAAATATGATCCGTTTACCTAAAGCAGCTGATCCCGCAACAATCATGGGCAGATTCAAAGAAAGATTTTGCAAATTTCATCGGGCAGTAGGGCATGACAATGAGAATTGTTTCATCCTGAAAAATATCATTCAAGATTGCATCGAAAAGAATATCCTTATTGAAGATGAGGAAGATACCAGTCGACCATCCTGAGCAAGTTTTCTAAAAATTGACAATGTCGAGACTATGTCACTTTCATCATTTTGTCATTTTGAAGGGACAATGTAGTCCCAGTTCTTCTATCAATTTGTTATTTCCTTCTTCAATGCATTAATAAATTTGTCAATCTTTCTTATGGCCTGGCGTCATCTTTTATATTCCTCATTTGCAAATGTTTAAATGTCTTCTTATAAGGGGTAACATTTTTCAAAGTGCCTCTCTGATCAACCAAGAAGCTCATTGTCAGTTTTTACCTCGTTATCCTCAGAGAATTCTCATCAAATATCAACTACTTATCCTTTCATCCAAACTCTCACTCCCCAGTTATACTGGGGCATTATTTTGAAAATTGGCTTCAAAACTTTCTGTATGCAGGCAGGATCAAACAAATCTCTCATTTTGCACGCATGTGCACCCATTTAAATTCATTTGCATTTGCATGCATTCATTTGCATTCATCTGCATCGATTTGCATTTGCATCGAATTCCCCATTCAGGATAAGGGATAAATCCTGAGGCCCCGACAGTTGCCCAAGTTGTCGTAAGGGTGAAGACTGAAAATTTTCCATCAAAATCAATTAGTAATTCTTCAGAATCCAGTGTTCGTGCTGGTAATTTTTCAAAAATCCAGTGCTCGTACTGGTAATCTTTCAAAATCTAGTGCTCGTACTGGTACTCTTCCAAAATCTGATGCTCGTGCTAGTTGAACTAGTCACAAATGTCATCTTTATACTTATCAACTTTTCTTTCCTTTAAATGTCTTGAATTGGTCTAGAGGAGTCGAGTTCCGATTCGAATCTTCTTCCAAATCCAATTCAGAATTGGTCTAGAAAATCCAAGTTCCGACTTGAATTTTCTTACAAATCCAATTCGTATAATTTTCTTTCCTCTAGATTCTAGAATTGGTCTAGAAGAGTCGAGTTCCGATTCGAATCTTCTTCCAAATCCAATTCAGAATTGGTCTAGAAAATCCAAGTTCCGACTTGAATTTTCTTACAAATCCAATTCGTATAATTTTCTTTCCTCTAGATTCTAGAATTGGTCTAGAAGAGTCGAGTTCCGATTCAAATCTTCTTCCAAATCCAATTCAGAATTGGTCTAGAAAATCCAAGTTCCGACTTGAATTTTCTTACAAATCCAATTCGTATAATTTTCTTTCCTCTAGATTCTAGAATTGGTCTAAAAGAGTCGAGTTCCGATTCGAATCTTCTTTCAAATCCAATTCAGAATTGGTCTAGAAAATCCAAGTTCCGACTTGAATTTTCTTACAAATCCAATTCGTATAATTTTCTTTCCTCTAGATTCTAGAATTGGTCTAGAAGAGTCGAGTTCCGATTCGAATCTTCTTCCAAATCCAATTCAAAATTGGTCTAGAAAATCAGAGTTCCGACTCAAATTTTCTTTCAAATCCAATTCGCTTAGCTTTCCTTTACAAGTTTGAACTTCTACTCAAACTATCCTGCGAGTTGGTCTAGAAGATCCGAGTTCCGACTCGAATTGTCTTTCAAAATCCAATTCATCTAGTTTTCCTTGAAGAATTGAATTCCGATTCGAATCTTCCCTCAAAAACCCAGTTTAGCACCTGGTCCATTCAAAGCTCACAAGTTGGAATCATTCCTTCTTAAGCTATGATCCTTAGGTTGAATTCCTATGGAATTGATAGTTCGTAGGTCGAACCCCTGCGAGACCAAGGTTGTTCTCAATTGAACCAATGTCGTTCTTAGGCTGAATCTCTATTGAACCCATGTCGTTCCCAGTGAACCAATGTTGTTCTCAATTGAACCAATGTCGTTCTTAGGCTGAATCCCTATTGAACCCATGTTGTTCCCAGTGAACCAATGTTGTTCTTAATTGAACCAATGTCGTTCTCAATCGAACCAATGCCGTTCTCAATTGAACCAATGTCGTTCTTAGGCTGAATCCCTATAGAACCCATGTCATTCTCAGTAAACCAATTCACAATTTTGACCTTCGGGTCAATCAATTTCCATTTTCCAATTTCCAATTTCCAATTTCCAATTTCCAATTTCCAATTTCCAATTTCCAATTTCCAATTTCCAATTTCCAATTTCCAATTTCCAATTTCCAATTTCCAATTTCAAATATCAAATTTCAAATATCAAATTTCAAAATTCCAATTTCCAAAATTTGACCCTTTTGAGTCACCCAATACCCAACTTCAATTATTTTCTCTTGCGAGAGACCCTTTTTATAGGGAGAGTTCGAGGGAGCTCGCTCTTTTCGCATGCTATCCAATTCGTTCACTTAGCCCCTTTTCAAGGAGAGTTTGAAGGGACTCGTGTCTTTGTGAACCGTTTGCAAAACAAAATTCCAAATTTCACACAAGGAACCCTTTTTATAGGGAGAGACTCGACGAAGACTTGCTTTCCTTGTGGCCCCATAATTTCAGACTAGGCCATTTCATCATGAAGGACCCTCTTTTCAGAGAGAGTGTGATGAACTCGTTCCTTCATGACCAATTTATCAACCTCACCAATTCCGGCCTCCTTTCCATAAGAGAAGCCTAATGTTAGGAAGTTTTGACGAAAGCTTAATTTCTCTTAGAAAGTTCGTTTTGCAAACACCTCCTCTTCAGGGAAGAGAGGAGTAATTCCCAATTCTAATTTTTGAATCTTCTTCTATGGGGAAAGGAGAAGAGAATTTCTGTCATGGATGTGTTGCGTTGTGCTTCAAATGCTCGCTTTCACAAAAGGATTTCAAGAAAGTTTTGCCAATTTGTCATTAAATATTTGTTGATTTAAAAAATCTTTATTGCACAAAATTATTACCTCAGAATACCCTCAGTATTACTTCCGAAAGGACAAAGCTTTCGCGAAAAAGGATTCAAAGTTCAAAATCTTTCTATTGGCCAACCAAAAGGATGAAGAATAAATCCGCGATATGGCCAGTAAAGAAAACTCAATGATGTTGCAAAGCCATAAGTGATTGATATTGATCGCAGTCAATGGCACATTTTTAAAGACCTTTCTTGAAAAATAAAGCAGTCGAAATATCCTGGGTGATACAAAAAAATCCACTCAATCTCCATATCTCCTCAATCACCTAAGCTGCAATTAAATATCTGCAAAAGGGATCTCTCAATTGTCGTCAAGATGAAGGCGAATTAAGCGAGTCGACCCCCGGGGCCAAAGAAGATTTGGATCATCTCCAAGATGACGGAGTTTGTGACGGATCCTTCCAGGGAAAGTTCAGATCACCGTCGAGATAAAGGCGAGTGTGATGAGCCTACCGACAAACCCTAAAAGGTATTTAATTTCTGCTATCATCAAGAGATTTCCTACCAAAGAGCCAATAACTATCAAGATAATCCCTGAGAGAAAAGAAGGATCGGAACATCTCTGAGATGAAGGAGTTTGTGACGTACCCTTCCAAAAAAAAAAAGAGAGAGACAAGTCAGGACATCTCCAAAATGAAGGATGATGTAATTCCCGAAAAATCCAAGAGAGCTTCAATCTGCTAAAAAAAAAAGAGTGCAGAAAGATCATCATGAGAAAAGAATCCCAGGATATCAGACTGCCGAATCTATCAAGAATCTTCTTTAATTTTGTGAAATTCTTTTATCAATATTCTTTCAACAATAGCTCTCACAATATCAAGAATACTTTCTTTCCCGTCCATATCAAGGAAATTGATAGCTTCCTTGAAAGAAAGCCAATTGCAAGCAATTTGAATTCGAATCTTGATTCTACGGAGTTAAGCCCAGTCGGAGATAATACTTCAGGTAGAAAAGAGGGAATACTTTCAAAACAATGTGCATCAGTTTCAATTATTTTGAATCAACAACAATTTTCAACATTCTGACAATATTTTCTAGTTATCCTGGCATAAAGCGAGAGCTTGAGGTTCATCTTTGGCGCATCCTGACACCATCCCTTTTAGGACTTGATAACGGGAGTTTTCAAGATTCCTTCTCTTCTTCGGTATAATCTGAGCGCCTGGGTTCTTAGATTCGCACACTTCCCTGTGTCCCCACTGTCCCACCATAGACAGTCCAATTTCGGCTTGAGGTTAAGCCACCATTTTCAGCAAAAGGGAATTTCAAAAGTTAATTAGTCTCAGCAATGAGGCGCCCAAAATCAATCCCTTTTCAAACTTTAGGGACCCCAATTTCCTTCCTTTTGCAAAACCTCTATCGGATTCATTGTGCGGAAATCCGAAGGTTCCAACACGGTCTCTTCTTTCGAGGATTCCGTCCATTTTCTGCCCAATCAGGTTAAGGGTACAAACCTGAGCCTCCTTTGATGAGGTATTCCATTTTCTGCCCGATCAGGTTAAGGGTACAAACCTGAGCCTCCTTTGATGAGATATTTCATTTTCCACCCAATCAGGTTAAGGGTATAAACCTGGGCCTCCTTTGATGAGGTATTCCATTTTCCACCCAATCAGGTCAAGGGTACAAACCTGAGCCTCCTTTGATGAGGTATTCTATTTTCATTTCCCGGTCAGGTTAAGGGTCAAACCTGAGCTTCGTTTCTACACGAGGTATTTTATGTCCCATCCAGGTTAAGGGCAAAACCTGAATCTCACTTCTTTTCGAAGTAAAATTTTCTCCTTATTCTTCATTTCATATCTACCATCATCACTTGAACTAATTCTTTCATACCCAGTCAGATTCATCTAACTGGGGCATTTTTATAATCCAAATTTGGTGTTTTCTTTGCCACTAAGCTCGGCTTTCTACCGGCTTAGCAGCAAACAGGGGCATCTGTAAACACCCCAAATTTTCACCCTCATCCAGTACTTACATTTCATGTGTCATTGCATATCATTGCATGCATTCGGCATACCATTTCATTGCATCGCATAACATTGCATGTCATCCCATCTCATTTTCGAGATCCAACACTCCTGTTTTCAAAATATTTAATCCAGATTCGGGTTTTAAAACTTTTCTTTCAAAATCAATTTTAAAACCTGGGTTTTTAATCAACATTATGTCATTTGCCAACCCCCAGGACCGTATATTTTGAAGTATTTTCTCAGAAAACAATCTGGATTCATTTCAAACTCAATTTCAATTGATTTCAATTCTCAGATGAGGCCCATTTAGGTGGTGTCGCTTCTGGATTCCTTCACTTATCAAAAATCTCAAAAAAATCTTACAGTCCTAATTGGATCAGGACTCTTTTTCCAGAGTCCTAGTCGGATCAAAACTCTACTTTTCACTACCTTTTTACCTGTTTTTGAAGAAAACCTTTCAAAATCTTCTGTTTTGGCCAAAATCTCAAAGTCCTAGTTAGATCAGGACTCTTCTTCAAGAGTCCAGTCGGATCAGGACTCTTCTTCAGAGTTTCAATTGGATTGGGACTCTAATCTTTTACATCTATTTTATTCATTTTCAATCAAATCTTTTAAAATCTTTCAAAATGAGTCAGAAACTCAGAGTTTTAGTTAAAACAGGACTCTGTTCAGAGAGTCCTAGTTGGATCAGGACTCTGATCATGATTTCAATTTTGAGAGAATCTTTCAGAAATCTTTCAATCTACCAAAACTATTACACTTTTATCAAAGAATTTCAAAATTCTGAGGTTTTATCTCAGAGTCCTAATCAAATCAGGACTCTACCCCAGAGTCCTGATCGAAGTAGGAATCTATCCAGAATTGATTTTTATACTTCATTTTCATTGGTTTTCAAAAGCTTTGCCCAAATTTCATCATTTGCTTATCAGAAAACCAAAATTCTTAGAGTTCTGATCGAATCAGGACTCTTTCTTTAGAGTCCTAATCAGATCAGGACTCTGAGCCAAAATTCAATTTCATCCTGTTTTTAACTGTTTTTCAAAATTCTCTCATTTGATTTCTTAAAAAATCTAAAAATTAAAAGTCCTAGTTCAATCAGGACTCTGTCCTTAGAGTCTCAGTTGAATCAGAACTCTATTTTATTCCAGTATTCATTATTGTTTTCACTGTTTTGACAAGTTCTTTCATTTGTTTTTCAGAAAATACCAAAAAAATCTAGAGTTTCAGTCCGATCAGGACTCTGTCCCGGAGTCCTAGTCCTGTCAAGAGTCTGTTTTGAAGTCTGTTTAATTTCCATTTTAAATCTTCTCCGTTTGTTTTCAAAAATTAGGTCATTTGGTAGAGTCCAGTTAATCCAGGACTCTATTTCAGAGTCCTGATCGAGTTAGGAGTCTAACCCTGACAGTATTTTCTAACTTGTTTCACCATTTTAGATGAAATCTTTTCAAAAATTCCTTCATTTGGCTTTTAAAATCCAAAATCTCAGAGTCCTAAGAGTTCAGGACTCTAACTCGGAGTTCCAGTTTGCTTGATACCCTATTTTCAAAGATCTTGAATTTCAAATACTGATTTTAACCCCTTTTCAAAGCCATTTTCAGTGTTTATTTCAAAATTCTTCAAAACTCGATGTGGGCCCACTCAGTTGGCACCATATCCAGAGGAGTTCTGACTCGGTTAGAACCCTATGCCATTTCAAAAAATTCTAATTTTAAGTTTACTTTTGAAAATTTTTTGAAAACTCCTTCAATTTCAAGTTTTAAAATCGCTTTTTGAAAAAAACTCAAGTAGGGCCTGCTCGGGGTGGCGCCACATTTGAAGAAGTCAAGGTTAGACTAGGGTTAGTCAATGTCCTAGTTAGGTTAGGGGTTTAGAGGAGTCAAAATCAATTTTAAAAATCCATTTTATTTAACTTTTAAACCATTGTTTTTTAAAGGTTTTAAATTCAGGTTTTAAAAACCAAACGTGGGTCCATACTAGGTGGTGTCACATTTGGACTTTTTAGGGTTTAATTAGGTATTAATTAGAGTTCATTTAGGGTTAGGAAACCACAAAAAATCGTTGCCCTTAGTGGATTTATTAGAAAGAGTCCTGAAAAAATGAAAAACCTCTTAATTAACCCTAATTAAGTGACTTTTTGAAAAACTATAAAAAGGGACCTAAGGGGGTCAAAAAGGGGCTCTTTTTCTCTCAAATTTTCGTGACTCTCTCTCTCCTCTCCAGCATATCCACCTTAATCCATTGAAGCTGCAAGCACCAAGGTAATATTTTTAATATTTTTTAGTTTTATTCAATACTTTTTCATGTTTTAAATCACTTTTAGCCATTGGTGCCATCCCCTTCATGGATTTAACCATGGATTTCATCCAAGAACCCCAAAATCGACCCAAGAAGATGATCTAACTCAGTTTGAGGGTGATTTCAAGGATTCTAATCCATTAGAATCGATGAGAGGTACGTTTTTCATATTCTTAACCGACGAAACGTGAGATTTACCCGTTAAATGGGTTAAATCCATGATTTCAAAGGTGAAAGCAAATTCCAGCCATTGATTCCCTGTATTTTATTTATTTATTTATTTATCCATGTTTATTACACGTTTTCCAGCATAGAAATAATTTTTATTTTACTGTTTTAGTGTTTATTTTATTGTTTTTCATTAGTTAATGCATATTTTCTCAAGTTTCTTAGATTTCTGTGTGTTTTTAGTTTAGAACAGAAAAGAGCATGCTGTTTCGAATTGAAATATGTGTTGTTTATTTCTGATTTTTTTATATGTGATGCATTCATATGTGATTGATCTACTGTAAAAAAATCAGAGATTTTGGACTTCGGAAACCCTGTCAGAAAAATCAGACATCAAATCGGGTTTTTAAAACTTTAAAATCGTTGTTAAAATCAAGAGGCTAACTTGCTGTGGTGATATTTTTCTTATCTTATATCCGATTTTAGATCTGTAAAGTGCCATGGATTCACATTGATTAGATCTGTCTACTGTGAAATTTTCAGAATTGTTTATTACTGTTTAGTATTTTTCCTATGTCAGAGACTTTGATTTTCAATTTAAAACTCGTTAGGGTTTACCAAAACCCTAATCAGACTTGTGTTATTCATAAATCCCAAACCACAGATCCGATTCATGATCTGTAAAAAGTGAGTATTGTTATTTTTCTGTATAATGTTTACTACTAAAATATAAGATATTTTAGATCAGTATTTCTATTTATCCCGAAATTATCAATTGAAAGTATCTGTTTTAGCCCCTATTAGATTTTTTAGATTTTAGTTCAGATTTCCGGAAGGGTTTCTCCCTAACCGGAGATGCTTTTTCCGATCTGTAAATTGTTAAATCTATGTTTTTCTTCTTAGTTTGTCTCTGTAAAATTTCATAGATTTTCATAAAAGATTGACCCCTGATTCGGGTCTAACTCTGAAACTGGTTGGTGAACTAGGTCAAAAATAGCATATTTTTAGGGTTTGATGCAATTTTCGGGTTAATTTAATGTCAAAAAAATATTTTTATAATTCTAATTCAAAATTATGGTTATAATAAGTGTAGGTACCAAATTTGATGAATTTTAGAATCTGATTGATGGCTGAATTAAGCAAATTGCAAAACAGGGTACCCGAAGAATTCCAAAACATTGCAAAAATCACAAAATTTGTGATATTCTTGAATTTTTGTGCATAAGCATATATTTTTAGGGTTTAATCATATTCATAATCATATTAGGATGCTTTAGGTTTAATTTGATGCTCATTTGATTTCATTTAGTGCATAAAACCTAAGTTTTTACCAAAATGTTTTCTAAAAACCCTGATTTCAAGGCCATAGTCTTGCTATCAGGGGCAATTTGGTCATTTGACCTCAATTTCGAAATTCCTAACCCTAATTTTCATATTTTTAATCATGTCATAGCATATTTAGTTTGATTTATTTTTTATTTGTATTTCAAAACTTGCATTTACCAAATATCTTTCTGAAAACCCTAATTTCAAGGCCATAGTCTTGTTATTAGGGGTATTTTGGTTATTTTGACCCCAATTTCGAAATTTCATATCTTATCTTCCTTATTTATTCAATTTTATTTCATACTTTATCATTTTGATTTAAGGGAATCATGGAAAAGGCTTATATCTAGCAAAATCCAGTAATTTCTAGATATTACTTCATAAACCTAGAAAAGCCAACATATATTCACTAACCAAGCTTTCTAGTTTTGCAGGTACATTGAAGATTTTATTTTTCATGTATTTAAATTTCAATAGTGATGTAAATTAAATGTAAACTTTGGAATAAGAATTTAAATTCCTGCATAGATTAGGATTTGCATTGCATATAGTTTATTTTTTTAAATAATGTTAATGTGTGATGGATGATGATTCATGCATATTCAAACTCACTATGGTCTACACGAATGGCACATACACTAGCTTTTATGAAGTTTATAAACTTGGTGGAATTCACATTT